>NC_134310.1:26832414-27171963 GCF_949628215.1 Phalacrocorax aristotelis
ACCCTTTTTTTCAAAGAAAGCTTTGTGAAACCTGGTGCTGTGTTTCAGTTCTTTGATAGTCTTTGAGATGGTGTCATATCTGGATACTTTTTTCCCCTTAGGTGAGTGGAATCAAGAGTCTCTATGAGTCTGAACTGGCTGATGCTCGAAGAGTTCTGGATGAAACAGCCAAAGAGAGGGCAAGATTACAGATTGAAATAGGGAAACTGAGAGCAGAACTTGAGGAGTTCAATAAAAGGTAAGGAAAGCCCTGCATGATTTTTTTTTTTTTATTAAAATGGGCACTATTTGCAGTGGGAATGATACTATTGATGCTTCTTAAAATGCCTTTTGGAAGCATTGCAGATCAGTGAGAAGATCCAAGCTTGTCAGAGGGAAGTTCCTTAGGTTGCTGGTACAGCTAGTCAGAGCAGATAGTCCAACCAGTATATATACTGAAATGTATTTGTAGATATAAGATTAATATACTGTGATTTGAGCAATTCGGACATTAGAGGCTGAAACAATCAGTTGCCCCTGCTTCTGTCCTATTGTACCTCTCCTTTTGTGAGCATGCACATGTGCAGCTGTTTGGTAAACTGGATTGAGCAACTGATCTAGATGAAAATTGACCCATCCAAAGAAGGCTAATATTTAAATATTATCAGTTTTATTGTCTGGTTCACTGTATTGACTGATGGCAGAAATGAAGGAAAAGGGTGGCCCTGAGCAATTTGGGAATATGGAAGCAGTGTTGCCTTAAACACATGAAGCTACAAAGTAAGTGTGCTGGAAAAAGACCTTGTACTGACTACACTTTTAAAAACTGCTGTTCAGTTTACATCAAAAAGAACTGGCCTAACTGGCTGTTGAAGTTATTTCTATTCCCACTAGGGAGTTTTTGTAATAAAAAACTGTTTAGCAGTTGAAACTTCATTTTAAAATGAATATATGTGGTAGGAAAATTATTTTTTGCTTCTGATTGAATTTTGGTACCTATTTTAGTAGATAAGATTTGGGAGAGATTTTTCCTGAGCATGTCAGTATGTACATCACCTGTATACGAATGTTGTTGGCCATAAAATTGCTTTTAATCCAACAGTGCCAGAACAGGCCTACTGTAAGTCTCCCATCTCCCTTCATTTGCATCTCAGTGGTTATAAAAGAAATTGTTTCCCTCCCCTGTGTTTTTTCTGACTAGCTAGTTGATTCATGATGAAGTATTTCTTGTTTTCACTGTAAATTTTGCTGTATCCCTGGATCTTTGTTTTCTGTGTTGGGCCTTCTTGTTAAAGTCAGCCATTGGAGATATTTTGTGGACTTTGCCCCTAAAATAACTGTCCAAATATAAAATAGCTATAGAGTAAGCATCTCTATTTGCGTAAGTTGCTGTAAAGCCTATTGAACTCGGTGCACAGTTCATGCCAGATGATATGCCTGCATGCGTTCAGATGGCCTGTGCGTTAAAGTGTATGGACTCAGTTAGCTAGGCCTTTGTTAACCATAAGAAGACCCTCTGGTAACCAGGTCAGATGTAAACCCCTAAAGTTAAGTGGGATTAATACTGCCCAGCCCAGAAAGTGATAGAGATGATATTTTCCCTTGGGTCATCATCTCCCTTGCCCTTTGTTTGGACAGTTGAGTTGCCCCTTACCAGTCACTTAAATGATGGTTAATTCTGCCAGATGAATTTCAAAATTTTTTGTTTTCTGAGATAGACTAAATATGAGGAAAATATACCTGGTTTTCTCTCTACTCCTATGAACTGTAGGAACAGAATTGAACTTGTCCTTGGCTTGAAAGTTTCTCTACCAGATTGCTTCTAGTCCCTTGAGACATTTGTAATGTACTTGGAGTGTTCTTAGGGTGCCTAGCCTGGGCCATGTGGAGAGTTATGCTTGTGACATGGCCAGATTTTAAATGTGATTCTTGCAAACACAGCTTTAAAAAGTCTGTTTGCCTGGTTTGCACAGTGTCCACTTGACACCTAGCTCATGACTGAAGTCCTTCCTGCCCATGCTAACAGTCAGATGGTGCTTCTCACAGGCCAAGCTTGCTTCAGTGCTTCGAGAGCTGTGTGTAGTGTAAGAGTACATTAGTGAGTAATTTTATGTTCACTATGACTACCTCGGTCTCTCTTTCTAGCTCATGACAGAGGAGAGGCTTAAGGATGCTAGCACAGTCTGGCCAGGAGGGATCCCAGACACTGTCACTTCATTGTTTGCTTGGAATAGGTTGGGTTGTTGGGACAGGAGATAATAGGCTTTTGTCTTGGGACATCTCTCCTCTGGTCTCCCATGTGAGAGAGGGAGAAGAGGAGGGATAGTTGGAGTAGGCAGAGTAGAGAAAACATTGGCTTGAAAGGATATCTGGGAAATGTTTCCTCAACGTTAGACTGACTTGAATTTTAGTTGCTGAGCTGCAGGCTTGCAGGGCTTTTCTAGCTACAGGATCCAAATATAGCCAACCTGCTGCTTCAAGAGCTGACTTCCCTTTTCTTTTTCTCCTAAAGCCTGGGTTGGTGAGTGTGGGAAGCCCTTTCCTGAAAGCACTGAGGATGCTCCAGGGAGGCAACAGGGTGTGGTGACGTCAGGCCTAGTTTGTGTCTAAAGGAGCCCTGCTCTTAGTTTGCTCCTGAGGCTGTCTGCCTGCACAGCCGCAATGGATTTGGAAAGCAGCTGACCAGCCTGCAGGAAGACCCTCGGTGGGTACACAGGGATTTATGACAGGGCCTGTGGTCTAGGAAAGAACAAGGTATCAGTGTACTGGACTTCAGAGCAAGCATTTATGCTTATGTCTTTCTGCAACTTGTTCAGATACTGACAAATGATACTACCCCAGTATTCTATGTGAGTGCAAATTCAGCTCGTGGGGTTTGGATGCCCTGGCACATGTTTTGGTTATTTCAGATTTTTTTTTTTACTTAACGTGTTACTGATGTTCTAACACTTTCTGGGTTTTCTAGTGTTGGGGATAATTGGACATCACCTTGCCTAGTAAGTCTACAAGAAGCATCCCAAGGCATTTTCTAGAGCAGTTTGTATTGGATTGGACCAAAGATCCATCTAGCCTGGTAATCTATCTCTGTTAGAAGCCACTCATAGCCATCTAAAGAGTACAAGAACAGAGCATGTATAACAATGCTTCTCTGAAATATTTTTTCAGACTTCAGCAATTCCCTTCAGCTAAGGGACTTCCTGAGGTCCAGCTGGATTCTATGTTGTAAGCCTTCATGGGTTTTCATTTCATAGTGTGACCAGTATCCTGAGACCATCTGTTTGTAGTGTTCTTGGACTTAGCAAGGGGATTCTGAGCTTACCTACATTTTGTATGAAGAACATGTTTTTAAACACGCCAGTCCAGTTCCACTTGTTAATTTATACCCCAATTTTTGTATTTTCCTTAATATCTCCTAAGATTTCCCTTTAATAATGGTTTTTATTTCAAGTGGAAGCATCTTACCTGCTTAGTTGCTGCTTCTACAGAAGCTGCTCTGTGCCTTCAATCAACATTTTATCCTCTGTCATTTTTCCTGTATTACTGTATCCTCTTGGGGAGGAAGGCTGCAGAATTGGAACGTCAGCCAGTAGTCAAAATGTGGTTTTACTGTAACAGTATTCGATGTCTTGTTCTGTATTTTATTTACTAGTAATTTCTTAAATATAATTGCATTTTGAGTGCTTCTGAGCCACTGATGTGTGAAGAAGAGTAAGCTCCAGATAGGCTTTTACATCAGACTCAGAGACGTCTCCCAAGACCTCTGAGTTGCGTGGGTGCTACCGAACCTGGAAGTGTGGTGTAGTAACCAGATCTGCCATGGCCTCCTTGGGCAGAGGTGAGGCCAGGCCCTTGCAGAGCCCTGCTATGCATGGTTCTTAGCCCTGCTGACTCCCCTTACTTTCCCTTTACAAAAGCCAAACTGACTCTGAATCTTCAAATTCTTTTGTGCCCAAATTCTTTCATGCTTATGCATGTGCCCACTACTATTCTTCGTTGATGCCTTTGTCTAATTTTACCCATACAAATATCAAGGTCTGAGTTTCTCTATTTGAAAAAATGGGTATTAATTTGTCACTTTTCTTTTAACATATTGTCATTCTGGTCAGCTCCTGCTGGAGCTGCCTTTATCTCCAGGCTGGTCAGACTTGGTTCCCTCAGCCTCTTTTAACAGGGCATGTACTCCAATTCTCTGACCACCTTGGTGGCCTCTGCTGAACTTGTTCCAGTTTATCAATGTCTTTATTACACTGGGGAGTCCATAACTGGATGCAATAATGGACACAGAAGTGATCTACCAAGTGCTGATCAGAAGGGGATAATTGCTTCCTGTGACTTACCAGCTATGTTCCTGTTAATACAGCCCAGGATGCCTTTAGCCTTCTTGGCTTCTGTGCCCTGATGGTTCATAGAATCATAGAATGGTTTCGGTTTGAAGGGACATTTAAAGGTCATCTAGTCCAGCCCTCCCCTGCCATGAGCAGGGACATCTTCAATTCGATCAGGTTGCTCAGAGCCCTGTCCAATCTGACCTGGAATGTTTCTGGGGTGGGGCATCTCCTATTTCTCTGGGCAACCTGGGCCAGGTTTTACCACCCTCATTGTAAAAATTCTTCCTTATATCTAGTCTGAATCTCCCCTCTTTTAGTTTAAAACCATCACCCCTTGTCCTATTGCAACAGGCCCTACTAAAAAGTCTGTCCCATTTTTCCTGTAAGGGCCCCTTTAAGTCCTGAAAGGCCACAACAGGGTCTCCTTGGAGCCTTCTCTTCTCCAGGCTGATCAACCCCACCTCTCTCAGCCTTTCTTCACAGGAGAGGTGTTCCATCCCTGTGATCATTTTTGTGGCCCTGCTCTGGATCCACTCCAACAGGTCCATGTCTGTCCTGTGCTGAGGACTCCAGGTGATGCTGGACACAGTGCTCCAGGTGGGGTCTCACCAGAGTGGAGTAGAGGGGCAGAATAACCTCCCTTGACCTGCTGGTTGCTGCTTTTGATGCAGCTGTCATGGTTTAGCTGGCAGCTCAGCCCCACACAGTCACTCGCTCACTCCCCCACCAGTAGATGGGTGAGGGAATCAGAAGGGTAATGCTCATGGGTTGGGATAAGAACAGTTTAATAACTCCTTCTCTTTGTTGCACATGCCATATGCTTTGGTGTAGAGGCATTTCGGATGGGCTGTTGGCCATGTGACCTTAGAGGAACACACCTTTAATTAATGATTCTATGAAGGTTGGAAAAGACCTCCAAGATCGAGTCCAAATTTCTTTGTGGTATTTCACTGGTGTTGCCCTGTTGGCTCCTATTACCTCAGGAGCCTCTGGCTCATCTCCGTAAGACTTTGTGTGTTCCAGTGTACCCAGCATGTTTCAGAGCAACAAGTTGAGGGCTCTTGCTGGTGTCCTTGCTGGCACCCTGTCCCTCTAACCTTGGCATGTTGTCCCATAGCTTGTCATGGGGAAGCCTGATATTATCCCCCTACTCCTTCAAGTCTAGTTTAAGTAATGTTCAACTGTAATTTCTTTGGAGGGAGCTTTGTCATAGAGTGAAACTAGTTTTGGTTCCAAATTATTGATTGATCTGCAGAAGATGGGGGAGCTGTTGGTTAAGATGTTAGCATCCATACACAGTTCAGTTTGCAAATGTAATGTCAGGAAATCATATATCCCATTATTCAAGTAGGATTCAGATGCCTGAACATCAGTGTCTTGCACTGTAGCCATTGTCAGTTATCCTGTGCTATGGTACGAACCTCCCACAGGTCCTTTTTCTCATATGTTCCAGTACCATGTGGATGTTGCAGATATCCCAGTTGAAGCATCTAAATCTTAACTAAACTTAAGCGTTTCCTGTGAGGGAGGTCTTCTGGGAAAATATCTTAATTTTCTAATTGTTGCCTTCATTGTTGTCATAAAACTGCCTGTGCTTTTAAATTATTTGTGTTGTGGGTGTTTGGGGGAGGTGGGGGGGTGGAGTTTTTGGTGTTATTCACAATACATGTACTTGTCACTGTCCTTTACCATGTTCTTTGATCAGCAATCAAGTTACAATCAAGGATCAGGTTTTAAATGGAAATTAAGAAACAAAAACCACTTTGAGGTAGGGGCCTTCACACTGATGGGGACAATTGTTTTGCAATGAAAAGTAGTAGATAAAATTGTATGTGTGGTTTTTATTGGCATCTTGCAACAAAAGTAGAAGCTGTAAATAAGAAAGAAACATCCTGAAAAAAAATTGAACATGAGACTTGCTGTGAGGGAAAAGCACCTTCCCCCCCGCCCGTGAAAAACCACCCAACCAAAACATGTGTGGTGTGGTTGATACTCTTGAGGGAAGGGGTGCCATCCTGAGGGACCTTGATGGGCTTGAGGGGTGGGCCTGTGCGAGCCTCATGGAGTTCAACAAGGCCAAGTGCAAGGTCCTGCACCTGGGTTGGGGTAATCCCAAATGTGGATATGGGCTGGGCAATGAGTAGATGGAGAGCAGCCCTGCGGAGAAGGACTTGGGAGTGTTGGTTGATGAAAAACAGACCATGACCCAGCAATGTGCACTAGCAGTCCAGAAAGCCAACCATATCTTGGGCTGCATCAAAAGAAGTGTGACCAGTGGGTTGAGGGAGGTGGTTCTCCCCCTTTACTCTGTTCTGGTGAGACTCTACCTGGAGTGCTGTGCTCAGCTCTGGGGCCCCCAGTATAAGACAGACATGCTCCTCTTGGAACAGGTCCAGAGGAGGACCATGAAGATGATCAGGGGGCTGGAGCGCACCTTCTCTATGAGGACAGACAGAGCTGGGGTTGTTCAGCCTGGAGAAGTGAAGGCTCCAGGAAGACCTTACAGTGGCCTTCCAGTACTTAAAGGGGGCATGGCATACAGGAAAGATGAGAAGGGACTCTTTATCAGGGAGTGTAGTGATAGGATGAGAGGTAATGGTTTTAAACTAAATCTACCCTCTTTTAATTTAGGTATTAGGAAGAAATTTTTTACCCTGGGGGTGGGGAGAAACTGGAAGAGGCTGTGCAGAGAAACTGTGGATGCCACCTCCATGGAAGTGTTCATGGCCAGGGTGGATGAGGCTTTGAGCAACCTGATCTAGTGGAAGATGTCCCTGCCCATGGCTGGGGGGGGGTGGCACTAGATGGCACTAGGTCCCTTCCAACCCAAGCCATTCTGTGATTTTGTGTATCTTCAATATGTACAATACATACATGTATGTACATTAGTACCTTGAACACAACTCATGAATTTAAAATTTTTTGTATTGAGCCAAGTTCATAAAGCAGTTGGATGGTTTCACTTTATAAAAAGTGAAATATCTTTAGGATGTTCTAACACTGTTTATGTGGTATAAGGAACAGCTTAACTTTTTAGTTTAAAGATGTTTGTATCAGGAGTAGGGATGTATTTTTTAATCTAGGATTAAAATATTGTTAAAACCCCAGACATTCTAATATAATTCTGAAGCAAGTATGGTTCTTGTCTATATGCTATGTAACAGCTTCTAGTGCTTTTTGTGTGCACCTTTAGCTCTTTGACAAAACTTTTGACTGACTGAGGGAGGGAGGGGATGAGTGGAGGAGGTATAGATGGGAACGTTTAATTTACTAACGAGGTGCACAACACTTGCTTTGGTGGAACAGCACCTTCCCACGAGCCTGCTGAACCAGACCTGGTGTAGTGAGCAGGGTCCATTCTCTCGTAGCAGAGGTAACTTTGGCCTGTTAATGAAAGTCTCCTGTCCTGATGTTCATGAAGTGCCTGTTCATATCTTTACCAGTGTCACAGGTCCCCAAGTCAAGCAAAGCCTGGAGGTAGATATATGTAGGCCTCCATTCCTTTTAGCGGTGGTCTTGCTTGAGCTGTAAGCTCCCACCTCTGAGTTGTGTGACAGTCTTGCTGCAGATTCTGCCTGTTACCCCACATGGTCACTGAAATATTTCCCTTGAGCAAACATGGCTGCTTTCTGGAAAAAAAAGAGCTCTAGAGCATTACCCTAAACTGGTGTCCTTCAAAGAACATTGATACATCTCAACAGACACATCAACTCCCCTTTGTAGCTTCCAGGCATCTGAGACCCCCAAAATCAGGTTGTACCTTTGTAAAGCCTTCTGTCAATTTTTTGCATGAAGACAATAAACCAGGCTGAAATTATAAATGCAAATAAAAATGTGAATGAAAGCAGCTTGGTATTGTCTTCCAGTGTCAGTGTTCATGAAGGAGCAGAAGTCACTTATCACTGTCAGGAATTCTTTGGTGCTTTGTCAAGCTGTACATTGAACACCTCTGTTCATTTCTGTCTCCCTGGGAATACTGGCATGCTGCCTGGCTTCTGCAGCTGGGAGGAAGCTATTGGCTGTGTAAGCGTACACTGCTGTTCATACTTGGTGTGAAGTGGCATTTGCCTTTTAGGTACTGCACAGACAGAAGGTTTCCAGATCTGATTGTCTGTGACACATGCACGGTGGCTTGTTTTACTCTGACACATGTGGTGTAAGGACATGAGTCCGGGGAGTCTATTTTGAAGACTTTCTGGTTGCTGCTAAATAACTGTCTTTTAAGTAGAAGTCATGTTTTGTCTATACGCTTCCTGCAAGCTGCTGAGCCTGAAGACGCTGCGCATATGTTGCAGAACAGGATTCACAGTGACAGATTGGACCAATGATTAAGAACAATTAGCTACAGTTAAATGAAAACAAAATCGGAGGTCTACACCAAGGAATACAGAGGGAACATGAGTCTTGTAGCTAGAGTGTATCACAAAACAAATGTGTCAGTTCATCCTGTAGTTAGGAGAACATGCACATCATGCTGACGCACGTAAAGAAATACTGTCTGTAGGCACACCAATACCCCATAAAGCAGGATTTTTGTAAAATAATTCTGGGTATTGTATTTTCTTGGAGTTATTGGCAAATTAGAAATTCAAGAGGACAGTACGAGTGATCAGTTTGGGAACCAGGACTTGGGACTTGAGCTGGGGAGCAAGGTTTGTATAATGTAAAGCATTGGTTTTCACCTTTTCTTTCCTTTTCAAATGTAATGTTTCTTCCACATTTGGAGTTGCAGACCAAATACAGAGCTTTTTAGAGCCTATAGGTAGTAGGATTCCTCTTCAAAGTTATTTTTGTGGGCCCTTAAAGGCAGCTCACTGACCACAGGCTGAAAGCTACAGATCTATAGAAGAGAAGTTTGAGGAAAGGGAAGGAGAAAAATGAATTCTAAGATGGTTTAAGAGAAAAAGTAAAAAAGCCATTCCCTGTGTTCTTAGTGGTGTGAGAGCAGAATAGCGAGTTTAAACTGCAGCAAGGAAGGATTACTTCACATAAGTTTTAATAACATTACAACACATACCTAAAGAAGCTGCAGAAAGTCAGTATGTTAGAGGAAAAGGTAGACAGTGGGCAGGAGGAGGATGACCGTGATGATTTCTGTGAGTTGGATATAACAGCTCAAATAATCATATTTAAAGTGACCAGAGCTGCTTTGCTCATAACGAATGCTGCTGAAGAAATACTAGTTTATTCCTGAAAAGTGACCACACTTCCTTAGTGGATTACTTTACATCTTAGGGAATGGGCTTGGCCACATCAAGTACAAAACACTGGGGATGCTAATAGGCCTCTTTGGGAGATGTATGTGCTCTGCTTCTCAGGGGTCGTAGTCCAACGTGATAGATGTCAGCAATTAAATGTGCTGTGCAGCAGTGAGGTGGAAAACTACTCTTTACACACCTTGTACGTAAAGCAGTTTTGTTGTTGTTTCTTAGCTGTCAGAGCTGCTGCCTTGTTTTCCCTTGCCTGCCCATGACATATGTTCTTCTTTATTAGGCAATGCATTTACAACACATTGGTACAAGCTGTGAGTTTTAAGAAGTGTTTATGATTACTTTTATTAGCTACATTTACAGGTTACTCTAGGAGCCACCTAGTGGCACACTAATCCTAATAAAGTGTGTATAATAACAATAGCTGTAGTTGTAACCAAGACACGCGTGAGATGTGCATGCACCCACCTATAAATATAATTAACTTTTGTTTTTTCAGCTACAAGAAGAAAGATGCAGATTTGTCTGTGGCTCAGGGTCGCATTAAGGATCTTGAAGTGCTGTTCCACAGAAGTGAGGCAGAGCTCAGTACCGTCCTGAATGAGAAACGCAGTCTGGAAGCAGAGGTGGCTGATCTGCGTGCCCAACTGGCTAAGGTGTGACAGTGAATGCTTCCTCGCTTTAGCACAAGAGAGGCTGTGTATTGTAAAATTTGTTATTTTTCTTTGCAATTAGTTTATAGTCTGAACATCATTGATCCAGCTTGCTTACTGTCGAATCTTTGCCTGCCCCTCTTGGATAGAAAACCAAATTGTAAGAAATGTCTATAAGACAACCAAAGCGACATGGTGTTTTAGAAATTTTGCTAGTCAAAAGTTTAAGAATATGCAACGTATTGTGCTTGAGGAATTAATAATCCTCAGCTCTATTATCATACTGTATTGAAATAATCCTGTGTTTTAAATAACTGGTATACAAACATGAAAGCTTGTTTTAAATATTCATAAGCGTGCACACGCACACTCTTTTTCTTTTTTTGTTGGGTTTTTTTGGGTTTGAAATTAGATTTGTTGTTGTGGATAATTGGTCCAAAGATGGCAAATGAAGACCATGAAGGGATTATGGGGATGGAAAATAGGGATCCAGACAAAATTAAATTTTTATCTATAAAATTCTTAACTAGGCTGAAGATGGCCATGCTGTGGCTAAGAAGCAGTTGGAGAAAGAGACGCTCATGCGTGTGGACCTGGAGAATCGGTGCCAGAGCTTGCAAGAGGATCTGGATTTCAGGAAGAATGTGTTTGAGGAGGTATTATCAACCTAGTAATCTCATCACAGTCTGATGTTTATGTAGCTTTTATTCAACTGACTATAAGCAATTACTAACTAGTCCAGGTAGGGAAAATTGGTATTATCCTTGCTATAAATGGGTTGAGTAATAAAATAAAGGTTTTGCAAGAGTTACATGGTAAATCAGTGGCGGAGCTGGCACGAGAGCCAAAGGACAAGGGTATTGTTCCATGTGACATTAGGTGAGCTATAGCAGCTGACTGCTGTGGGAAAGGGAGAGTCTTGTTCCCTCTCTTTGGACCTGGTTGCATGGCCCTTGCTCCTTGCACCACTTTGCACAACTTTGGTGGTTGTTGGACCTGACTGTAACCTGTTTTCATTGACGAGAACAGTATGCAATTACCCTGCTTTTTGCAGGGGTAGTTTTCTGCCTGTTTAGTGAGTTGAGTTGGCTCATAGTAGTCCTAGTGAGGACCAGACTTTTTATAAAGTAAATAGTGGGAAGGCACAGGTGGGGACTGGGAGATTGGGAAAGGGAAGAATGACCACCTCTCTCTACCAGATGCAAAGTGTTATGTCAGTTTATTCCATCTTGTGAAAACCAACTCTGACCTTTGGTTCTTCTGCAAGCTTAATCAATTAGTGGCTGCTGAGCAATTGCTACATGCTTCTGCCCTTCGTCTCACCTACACTAGTTGTGATGTTTGGCTTGCCATGCACCAAACCATTTCATAACTAGTAAAACACTCTAGGGTTTTTTGGTTGAGTTTAATTTTTGCCAGTTAGCGGCTGAGTTATGTCTTACCATGGAATCAAGTGAGTGCCCAGACTGGACTAAGGGATGGGGCACAGCTGTGTGATAAGGACAGGGCATGGAGCAGGGCAAAGAAACCAACCAGGTAGATCACCCTGAGTACTACTGACCATTGTCTCACATCCATGCCCTGGAGTAGTTGGATTGCTGCACACAACTGCAATGACAGACCCTTGCTTGGTTGTAGGGCCTTAAAATAACTTTGCTTCCTGAGGAGAATTGTGTTACTACTGACTAAAGGTGAAGCTAAATGAGACAGCAGAAGCTAATCTTAAAGCTTGCTGTGCTGAAGTGGGGGTGTTCCTTTAGCCATCCTGGAGCTCTTTGATCCATGTATGGACCAATTCAACACATGAAGAAAAAAAGGAATTGGTTTCCTTTAGATTAGTGAATTCATTTGGTTCAATGAAGGGTCCAAAGCTTCGTTAGACTTAGAATGTCATGAGTGGGAGTGTGGCAAGTGAAGCCTGCTTGTGCTAGTGGTGTTGAACTGCTACATCAGCTCAGTCCTTCACCTGATACTTTGTAGGCCTCTGGTATTTTTGTGGCCTCCTTGAGGGGTCATTGCCTACAGTTACTGAGACTGCTGCTTGCTAGTGTTTTGGTGTAAAAATTCACTAGGGAGAAGAGAAAGCTTCTTCCAGATCACATCAGGGCACATTTCTGTCAGTAGAAGGGCATGTTTCCAAAAGTCTGTTTTTAGATGGAAGAGCATTTCTGCAAAACAACTTGTAAAGTCACTCGGAATTTGTGTTAGCCTGCTATGACTCCAGTTTAGGTGTGCAAAGTGAGCCTTGCTTCATTTGCCTGCTGTTCCTCCTCATGGCCCTGCTGTTCCCTTCAGGCCTCCTCCCAGTACTCAGAACCACTCCCTGAAGGAACCACCTACCCTGAAGGGAGAAACTGTTTCTTTCTCATACCATGCATTCAGGCCTGGCTAGGTCTCTGCAGAGCTCAACATGAAGAAGTCTTATCTCACTAGTTTGGGACTAGTGTTCTAGGCACAGAGAACTCGTACTTCTCTAAAAAAAATGAAAATTTCTTAGTACAAACTCTGATCAGAAAATATTATATTTACGTCTTTAGGGTTGCTTGGATTTCTGCTTTATTGCTAATGTAATAAAAATCAATGAGTAGAGGTCATCCAGTATACAGAAAAAGAGAGAAGATCTGCATATGCTTACAAGTGAAGTTTGAAGATGCAGTTTTTCTCTATAATGATTATTTTTTTCAATATATGTAGTGGTCACAGAAGGTGTTCATTTTTACCTGACTCCTTGTAGACTGCTATTGTAAGGTAGGCATGTATATTGAGAAGGAAAGGGTTTGTAGTGTAGCACATGGAATCTCTTTGCTGTGTAAAAATTAACTTTTTCTTCTTGTCTGTCCTGTCCATCCCATCCCCCCATTTTGACTTTTGTAGCATAAAACAGCTCCTTACTTAAACTGTAAATGGATATTTATAAACCTGTTTTTAAGTTGGATCACTTTTAAGAATTATATCCTGCCAAATGAGAGCAGTAACTTGAATCTGTTAGTACATGCAGCAGTTCTTAGGCTTAAATGCCTTTAGTACTGCAGCTCCTATATACTAAATAATTAGTAATGAAATAGTCAATTGTTGTCTGAATGTAATTGCTGTACTGTTTACCCTCATGTGGGAATTTGTCCCCATTCTTTTCTCTTGTGTGTGTAGGAAATAAGAGAAACGAGAAAACGACATGAACATCGTTTGGTCGAGGTGGACACTAGTCGCCAACAGGAGTATGAATCCAAAATGACTCAGGCCCTGGAGGATCTGCGAAATCAACATGAAGAACAAGTCAGACTGTACAAAATGGAGCTTGAGCAGACCTATCAGGCTAAGGTAACTACTGCTGACAGGAGGTCCAGTTGGTGAGAGAAAACAATCTCCATCAGCCCAACTGTCTTTAAGGAGACAAGTAATTATAATATGAAGAAGCTTTGTCCCAGTGTTCCAGTGCCTCCTCTGGTGCTTGTGCACGGATGCATTTCTAGGGAGGTTGTAACTATTATAGCCAGAGGTAATAGGTAGGAATAGCTTTAGCCAAGAAATGCCAATTTGTGAGAAAACATGTGGAACTGTTGGTCACTGCAAAGGACGCTGTGGGAATAGTGGATGTCACGCAATAGCTGATTAGAGAATGTCTTCTGCTGTAAGGTTTTTTTTTTTTCCTTGGCATCATTAGATGCAGTTCTTCCTCCAAAATGGAGGTGGTGGAGGAGACTTGCAGTAGGTGCAGTACACTGGCTCTAAGAAGCTGACTGCCTGGAGGGATGGGTTGGAGAGCTTGGGGAATGGCTGCATTTCAGTACGGGCTTTTACCTGGACGCAGTGAGCTTGCAAAATAATATGGACATACTGAGAGGGGCTCTATGTCTAAGGTTGCATTGTCACTTTACTCTTACTGTGGCTTTTGCAATGTTCTTACTAGCCCCACTGCTCCTTTAAATGTGTGTAAGCCTTATCACATTTCAGTGACCTAAGTTAGTTTTGGACTGGAAAATTACTAGACACAGCTGTGCTTTTATTGGTGGTGGGGAAACTTCAGGCAAGGTATTGGACCTTTTTTGACCAGCTTTGGCGATGAAAACCATGGTATATAAATTGGAAATCATAGAATCAGAATGGTTTGGGTTGGAAGGGACCTTTAGAGGCCATCTAGTCCAGCCCTCCCCTGCCATGAGCAGGGACATCTTCAATTCGATCAGGTTGCTCAGAGCCCTGTCCAATCTGACCTGGAATGTTTCTGGGGTGGGGCATCTCCTATTTCTCTGGGCAACCTGGGCCAGGTTTTACCACCCTCATTGTAAAAATTCTTCCTTATATCTAGTCTGAATCTCCCCTCTTTTAGTTTAAAACCATCACCCCTTGTCCTATTGCAACAGGCCCTACTAAAAAGTCTGTCCCATTTTTCCTGTAAGGGCCCCTTTAAGTCCTGAAAGGCCACAACAGGGTCTCCTTGGAGCCTTCTCTTCTCCAGGCTGATCAACCCCACCTCTCTCAGCCTTTCTTCACAGGAGAGGTGTTCCATCCCTGTGATCATTTTTGTGGCCCTGCTCTGGATCCACTCCAACAGGTCCATGTCTGTCCTGTGCTGAGGACTCCAGGTGATGCTGGACACAGTGCTCCAGGTGGGGTCTCACCAGAACAGAGTAGAAGGGAAATGTGAACATAGGACTAATTTAATCCAGGAGAATGCTTCTTAAACCAAAGGAGTGCATATATTTTTAAGAAGTTTATCTTCCTGTTATTGTGGATGAGTGGAATGAACCTCACTCAAAAGAGAGAAGCAGCACTATGTTTTATTGAGGTAAAATAATAATTTGACAGAGGTCAGTAAGTTTGATGGAACTTAACTAAGTCTAACGGTGTTTTGACAAGGTTCAATAATTTTGATGGCAAGGTTCACCTTAATAATTACTGCATGGAGGGAACATACAAAGGAAAATAGAGTTAGAATAATTCACACAGAGACCGGAGATGCAAAGAGTAAGTAGAACCCTCCCGTTGAGTCGTGAGCTTCAGAGTGAATCCCCTTGCTTTCTAAACTCATTTTGGAACCTAGGTGCATCTGGATCCAATTTTAGTCTCAGACTTGGTCAATGGTTTATGTCTAATGGAATTATCCATACAATGTTTATAATAATATTGAGTAGCTACATGGATTAGTAATGGTTCATAGTATTAACTCAGCATGCTATCAGTCACTTACCGAGGATCTTTTGTGGGTAAGGGATCTCTCCGCCTTGGGTAAGCAAGGATCTCTTAGTCTAGGTAAGGAATCTCTATCCTTGAGAGGTGTCCCTGCTCAAGGGGAGAGTCACCTGGCATGCAGTCCAGCTGCCATTCAGGGAGAGCTTAAATTGAGCCCGTCCTGATGGTAATATTTGTTAGGGTGAAGTAGTTGGCTGCTAGTCAGTAGTATAGACGAGATAAATGTCTTCATTTTAGCTCTGGTATCTTGTTCTGTGCTTCAGTTATCTTGTACTTTTGGGTTTCAAAACCACCTTTTGAAATATTTTTCAAGACACCTTCAATCCCTTGTATGTGAGCCAGGGGCTTTCCAGCTTGCGAGTTCACCCCAAGGATGTGAGATCTGTTGCTCCTTAGCCTGAACCAAAGTATGGCAAATCCTGACTTAGCAAATCCCAGTTCATCCAGCACCAGGGACATGGTAGCAGCTTTGTTATTGGTACAATTCCTGGTTACACGTTTGTTTTGTGGTGTTTTTTTAAATATTCATTGCCCTACCTGAAGGAATTAGGCAGCTGCCAGTTTTCTGGCTGTTGAAAATACTTGCCAATAATTACAGCCACTTCTAATTTTTTTGTGGTAGAGAAATTATGGTGCTGCTAACATTGTTCTTCCCTACCCTTCACTGAGACTCCCTTTGAATTCTTTGATTTGATGATTTACAGTTTGAGAAACATTTATCTACAAATGTTTAAAAGTTTCTTATGGCAGCAACAATACAGATAATAGACACTAAAACCCAAAATCAAGTACAGTTAGCAGTCTTGGCATTATTCACAGAAGTTAGGAACACATGATATTTTTATACAACGAGATATTTGGATTGACTTGTCATGGTCCAAAGAAGGTCCAGGGTAGAAGATGCCTAGTAGAAAAGAAAAAGAAAAAAGTAAACCTGCAAAATACAGGCTTAGAGAATGAAAAAGTAGCAAGATTTGAACAGGGAGATGAACAAATTAAGCTTTCCCCACATAAAAGATGGTTGTTGTTATGGATGAAGTTGGAATGCGAAGGGAGAAAGGCTTAGATGTGAACTTCATTCTGTGGATTTCTGGATAAAGATGTGTCCCTGTTCAGAGAGAGCCTGAGCTGTTAAGGAATATGATGTCAAAGTGGATGGTTCAGTTTAGTTAGTGAACTTCTCCAGGATGGGAGGGTCTTGGGTTAAAAGCTGACTTCTTGACCATGATCTTTGATAATAAGCAATAGAAATTATAAATCTGAGGATTTGGCACTATGCCAGCATGACTGTAAGGAAGTGAATTGTTGTCGGCATTCAAATAATTTCTAATTTTAAACTTTACAAGAAGTAATGGAGTGTATATTGGACTTGAAGTTCCTTCAAAACCCTTAGCTTAAAGAAGGTTCTACGTGTGTTTTCTTCCCTACTCGGAACCCTGTGAATGGCAGAGCTAATGAAGGTGGATTTTACAAAGCTTTGTGCTGTGTGGCTAAAGAACATGTTCTGCCTGTAACTGTTCTTTGAATTGGGGCAGTTTAGTTCCTGGGTGGATTCCATGGAGCTCAGCAGAACTGTTGAACTCCAGCTGCAAGGCATGCAAAGGATGCTTTTCCTAGTTATCTGCTTTGATGAAACGTACTGTGTAATAGCTTTGAGCTCTGTGGTTGCTCTATTGGATTTGTTTAAAATTTAGCCACTAGAAACCAAGCTGGATCACTAGGAGAAATTAACAAAAATTGAGAACAAATTGAATGTTGACAACTGTTAGAGAATACAACCAAAAGCATTGTTTTGCCTCTGGGGCAGAATGTAATCTGGAGTGCTGTGGGTGGTTTAGTCCTTCTTGAAAAGGTGGTCCAGAGTAATACAGAGAAGATTAACAAAGGCAGTTAGCATGAAACAGGCCTGCATGAGGAAAGTTTAAAATAAAACTTCACCTGGGAAAAGAGATGAGTCGAGAGAAGGGGAAGATACAATGGATGTCTGTAAAAGGTTAAATAGCACAGAGAAGGTGAATGAGGAGTGATTGTTTATTATTTTTCAGAAGAAGTAGGGACAGTGAATGTCCAGTGGCAGATTCAGAAGAAACAAAAGGTTGCTTTTCATTAATATATAGCTGAACTCCTTGCCCCATAAATTCAAAAAGCAGAGACAAATTCCTGCCTGAAAAATCCATTGAGAGACAGTAAGCATCCAAAGACTGTCTCTGGCTTAGGAAGTCCCTGACTTGTGAATGGCCAGCTGATACATAATACCTGTGGAATATTTTATTGAGCTTAGTCCCTGGGCATCCAGGGGACTCTTAGCGCAGGACATGAACTAGTTAGCCTTTGCTCTGACCCAGTGTGATTGTTCTTAAGACAAACAGGCAGATAGTGTCATCACATGAACCTCAGGTTTTGGAAACTATAAGGCTGCTTGTATAATGGAAGGACCAATAGACTATTTTTTAATATCATAAGCAAATCCTATAGGAATAGGACTGAAATAGCTTTTCCTGGTCCTTAGAGCATTTCCTTTTTACTTTGCAATTCTTACCATAAACTTACCAGATTTCCATTTAAAATTATTTAAGGTTAAATAGTTTCTATTTTTTACCAAAAGGATATTTGCAGGGTATCTATAACTCAATGCAAGTGACTTTTGTATAAACCTTGCCTTCCAGCTGGAGAATGCCAAACTGTCCTCTGACCAAAATGACAAAGCTGCTGGTGCAGCTCGAGAGGAGTTGAAGGAGGCTCGCATGAGAATAGAAGCTCTCAGCTACCAGCTTTCGGGGCTTCAGAAACAGGTAAAGGGACTATATTTGCTTTCATCTGTGATTCTGTGATCTCTATTACAGAGCACTGTATTGTTTGAATATATTAAATTTTATGTACCTTTATTTTCTGAATTTTACAGAGAGAAATCTTTGTTATCTTCATTTGGGGGGAGATGAATTTTTAACTTTGTGACTATACCCACATAGATGCCAACTGGGTTTTCTGTTGTGCTGTCTACCTAGGCTAGTGCAGCAGAGGATCGCATTCATGAATTGGAGGAAATGATGGCTGGTGAGCGGGAAAAGTTTAGGAAGATGCTAGATGCAAAGGAGAGGGAAATGACAGAAATGAGGGACCAGATGCAGCAGCAGCTTACAGAGTACCAGGAACTGCTTGATGTTAAGTTAGCACTGGACATGGAGATCAGCGCTTACCGAAAACTCCTGGAAGGAGAAGAGGAAAGGTACGTACAGATTCCACATTCTTTTCTTAGGACTGGCAAGTGTTATTTTCATTTCTTACAATTATTTTTTTACCATTGGAGCAGGAAAGCCCAGATTTTATTTCACTGAGGTCATACCGGCTTCACATGATAACGTGTTGCATGGAACACTTGAAAGTGTTCTCGTCTGAACACTGTCTTTATTTTATTTTGGGTTTTTATAATGGTCTCAGTATAGTGGAATATATCATTCTGTGCTTGACATTCATTTCCTCTTTTTATTTAAGTGCTTATACTTCTGTGTTTTCCTGTTTTTAAATTATGTGGCCCAAGAATAGTGTGTTAAGTAGTAGATACACTGGAGGGGAGGGTTAAGTGATCTGTGTTGCTCTCATTAGCATTGCTTTCCAGATCACATAATCATACTACTGGAAAATTTCTCAGGAATGGATGATAGCCTCCCTCCTTCTCATCCTGACACAGACAGTGAGGCTGCTTTCAGCCTCGGGCCATATTACAGTCTGGTTACTGGGTATATTGTAGCATTATTGTTTTTTGTGTAGTTCCCTGGATGAGTTAATTAAAATGCTTGCTTCATTGTGTTAAGGTTGAAGCTCTCTCCAAGCCCCTCCTCCCGTGTTACAGTCTCTCGGGCTACCTCCAGCAGCAGCAGCACTTCACTTGTTCGCTCTTCCCGAGGCAAGAGAAAACGTATTGAAGCAGAGGAGCTTTCAGGCAGCGGAACAAGTGGAATTGGCACTGGAAGTATTAGTGGCAGTAGCAGTAGCTTCCAAATGTCCCAGCAAGCTTCAGCTACAGGAAGTATCAGCATAGAAGAGATAGACCTGGAGGGCAAATACATTCAGCTGAAGAACAACTCGGAGAAGGTGAGTGTCAGCAGAACTCCTAGAAAATGAGAAGGACGAGCTAAATTGAAATGTTACCTAGCTTTTTGTAGCACAAGGAGGTGGAGTCACTCAGAGCAGGAGCAACATCTCAAGGTGCAGTAATTAGCAGGGGCATTTGAAAGTTGAGCGTTACAGTGTGCTGGCATGAGTGTAATGTTTGCTGCAGGAAGAAAACACAGTTTGTGTCCCAAATGTCTGAACGTGTGTGCTGGTACCTTGCTCGTGTAAATAGCCTTGCTTGGCTTTAGCAGAACTTTTTTGTGTGAAATGCGTCTTTTAAAATTTTGCTGAATGACCTTATGGGAGTTACACTTTAGACTATTAGTGGGTATAGAAAAATACTTTCAAGTTAGAATGCAGGTGTTTAACAACCATGTAAAAAAACTTATATTCACATCGTTTTAATAACAGAGAGGCCTAGAGAAAGCTCTGATGCATGTTTGCTCTGTTTTGCTCACCCTAAATAACATTATGACTCTCTCCATTAGGATCAGTCTTTGGGTAACTGGAGACTGAAAAGACAAATTGGAGATGGAGAAGAAATTGCTTACAAATTCACTCCTAAGTATGTCCTCAGAGCTGGGCAGACCGTAACAGTAAGTTATACTTACAGTTGTCACCAACGTATTCTTTTGTTGATGCTATGGCAGTTGTAAATCTGACATTTAGTACAGCCTGATTTGGTGTATGACTTTTGCTTTCATGGATCTCACTTATAAAAATGCAGCACAGAAACTGAATTTCTTTATTAGCACTTAAGTATTTAAGACCATTTCGGGCACAGAGGAGGCTGACGAAGAAGGTGTTTTGGAGAGTGGGTCAAGGGCTGTTTGTTTTCAAGCACTGTTGCCCAGGTTTGGAATGTTAATCCTGGTCAGCCTCTTAATGAAATAGGAACGTTTCAGAGCATTCACTCAGTCTACTCTTAAACTTAACTAAAGTCTACTAGATGTTCTCAGCCTTAACTGTAATAGAACAGCTGCTCTTCTGTAATTTTGTGTTTTGCTTTGTCTGCAAGAGATGTTCTTTCACAAGAAAAAAATGGCTTTCTTTTAATCAGTTCCAGCTATTTCTACTTAAGTATCAGTTGCTCAGATACATATAAAAGATCAAATTGATACACTACAAGCTGCATTTTATGTCTCGGCTCCATACAGCATAGTCATTGAGACAGTGGTAGGAGAACTAGTCAGAAAAGAATTGATGACTGCAGTATTAGATAAGTTTTTATTTCTCTTGGGGTTTTTATGGCTAGTGTTACTTTTTGTTGTAGACTGAGAATAATACAAGTAATGGTGTAGGTAAAAGCAGGGTAAAACTCATTGGAATTCAGAAACAAAACTGGTATGTAGAGAGAGGTAGGAGAATTAGTGGGTTCTGTATATTTAAAAATGTGTATAAATTGCTAATTACAGAATGTCTTTCCCACTAGATTTGGGGTGCAGATGCAGGAGTACCTCATAGCCCCCCTTCTGTTCTCGTGTGGAAGAATCAAGGCAGCTGGGGCACTGGAGGAAATATCCGCACATACCTCGTAAACTCTGAAGGAGAGGTAGGCTGTCTGTAGGAAAAAGCTGTGTCTGGGTTATCTCCCAAACGCTTTAATTTGGGGGGAGGGGGTAACGATGACAAAATCCTGATTTTTAAGATCTCCCCAAACATTATCTAAAACAAGACAGTTATAGCACTGAAACTATTAAATATCTGTACGTATCTCTGAGAGTTTTGGGAAGTTCTGGAAAACTGTGACCATCATCCTGGTTACATCCATAGACTTATTTTTCCTGTTTTAGAAAAACACTGTGCTAGTAGAGAATTTGTTTGGAATTTGAGTATTTATTTTCAGAAGGGACAAAGAAAATAAGTATTGATGACAATTCAAAGTGACCTTATATAGTACCTACAATATTCTGGGGTGCAGTGTAAGTATTAGTGTAGGAAGATAGCTGGCCTTTTGATGCTGGAAGTGTATCAGAAGTTCTCATTTGGCGCAGGTTCCTGTGTGTTCTGCATTGTCCTACATCTGCCCACAACTGATTTCTTTAAAACCATCCTTGCAGAAGATTCCTGCAAGGGAGGATGCTTTGGCTGTTATTCATGTATGTGTTGTTATCCCAGTGCTCTGATGGAAATAGGAAAGTGAAACAGACCACAGTTGTATCAGTTTTCATGCTGCCTTTCTTGCTGGCAGTTCTGTGGAATCATTTTGTGCAGGAACAGCAGCACAGGACAAGGCAGGAGGGAGGGTCAAGTGTACAACTAGAAAGCTAGCTGACTTTGTATTTAAATAGAAGTGGTTAAACTAGTATCTGAAAAATTTTCAAATCCATGTCCGTTCCCACTGTGGTTACCTTTAGTATCCCTGCTTAGCAGTGTAGGTTTAGGGCGACTTTTTCCATAAGTAGAAATTTGCACCTATGATTTCAAGGGTCTAAGTCTACAGAACAATTTCTTACAACTAAGTGTCAAAAATAATCTTCTAATAAGGGAAGTTTCCTGGGGTTTTAGAATTCTTTTTAGTGCCTGGTTTGGAAGGCTGTCCTGATAATTGATATATGCAATTGATATAGAATATTTAGTAGAAATTAGGAATATTCTTAATGCTGTGTAATCATACTGAGAAACTTTAGTTTCTCACATTACAGCATGTCTCAGCTGCTAGCTGGGTCCACTATGAGCTTGTACGAAATTGAGTAGCGACCACCTGAAACGTGGCTGCTTCCTCTCAAATCCCTGGGTAATGAGAGAAAATTCCTGAAGCTAAATTACATTACCATGCCTTTTAGTGAATAGAAATGGGAATGTTGTAGTTTGAAGGATATTACCAGTATTTGCTTGCATAGCTAACAAGGGCAAATTGCTTTAAACCCTCCAAGATTTAATAGGGGTATTATATTGATGGTATAGCAAAAACTTAAGAGATAGATACTACAGGCCATCTCCTTATCTGTCATTTCGTGTAGGAAGTTGCAGTGAGAAGCGTTACTAAATCAGTAGTCGTGCGGGAGAATGAAGAGGAAGAGGATGAAGCAGAGTTTGGAGAGGAAGACCTTTTCAACCAACAGGTAATAAGATGCAGATCAGATGTTTAACTTGTGCCTCGTTGGTTGGGTTAATCAGGCATAAGATTTAGGGGGGGTCCCTTCAACTTCTGCCAACTCTGAGCTTCCTGGTCCATTTTTCCAATGGATGCTTGCAGAGGACAATCTCAGAATGGCTTGCAACCCTGCAGCATTGCTACAATGCACAGGGAGAGTATAATGGGAGCAATTCTTCCAGGAATTCCTGCTTGAATCAGTTGTGGTACAGCTCAAGCAGTGGCTAACGTCACATCAGGATGGCAGGGTATCTACGGAAGTATGCGATGGATCACAGATTTACAGCACTGCAATTACATAGACTATTTTTAGGGTTCATAAGATTAGTTTGAACAGTCAGTGTTCCTCCCATTCCAGTATTTTCTTCTCTATAAAACAGAGTCAGTGGCTTCCTTGCTGTATGCATAGCCACTGGGAAATATAAACTACTAAAAACCAGGAAAGGGGGAGTGCTTCTGTTGCTGCAAGCTTCAGCTTATTGGTTTATTTTCTGGTAGTATATACCTGCTACATGTGAAATAAACTTGGTTTTTCATAATATCACCTGTATGTTTTCATAACCCTTAGTTAAGTACTGTGAAATAACTGACCAGCAGCTGGCAGAGAGAAAAGGAGAAAGATACTTCATACAGCTGATACCAGAAAACATTTTAAACTTATTTCAAACTCAAGCAATTTGTTCTCCTGATCAGTGGCCATTAGTAGCTCTCTTCACAAATAACTCGTTCTGTGTAAGTTTGAAGTTGAGTTCTGAAAGCTTTTTTGGTCTCCAGGAGACTGAGCAGTGTATTTGTAGTATAAAGCAACTGAAACAGAAACTCTTGGGTTTTTACCCTAAGAAGCAGCTATGCAGCATAGCGCTCTCTCAAACGGAAGCATCGTTTGAAATAAAGGAAGAAAATTCTTGTTCTAAAGCTAATGACATAATGATTTTCATTTGTCATCTGTGTCGGTGCCGGAAGTACAGAGATTAACCAGTCAGCCCATCGTAGAAAGCCACAACCAGAGTAGCAGTGCCTTAATCCTGGCAGTAGACTGTGATATGTGCCACGCTTCCTCTACAGCTGGGGTGTTCCCTGAATGTAACTAAACAAAAAAAAAAAGCTTTTAACTACTGAGATGATAACCAGAGTTTAGGCTTACAATAAGAAAACATAGTGAGAATTGAGCTCAACTCTTTCTGTCTTATTTTAGGGGGATCCCAGAACAACCTCTAGAGGATGCTCAGTGATGTGAAGAAAGAAAAAGAAACTATTATTTGCTAATTTTTTTCATTTATTTCCTTTTATTTTTGCTATTTTTTTTCCTCTCCAGAGCCACTGAAAACTATTTTTATATGCATCATCTGATTTCTTTGAAGTTTACTCCTTGGTACATTTTTATAAAAAAACTCAGAAAAACCCCTTTATTGAACAAAACTGCCAGAATTTTTAATAGATTTCTTTATTTTTCCCTCTTTGAAACACTATATTGGAATACAACATTTTTCCCCATACAGAGTTTAAGTCTTATGTACAAACCTGCAACAGAAAAGAAATTTTTAGCTAAAATGGGATAAGACTCCTTGAGTGTATGGTAAATCTAGAATTGCATCTATAACCAGGATAACTTAAAAATTAAGAAGGCATGTTGATCTGCAGGGCCACAGGAGAGATCCACAGTAGTTACCACCAGTTCCTATAGTAGGGAGGAATCTTGCCTGGTATCCTCAGCAGTGCCCAGCTTAGGAAAATTAGACCCCCCCGGTTCATTAAAAACGCTGCTACACCAATGGAAGCGACAGAGGGAAGCTGCATTTCAGCCATTGTTGGCTCAGGACCGTGGCATCTTGTCCTGCTCCAGGGTTTGACAGTGGTAAAAATGTCTGAGTCTGTCAACACCTTAGCTCCATATCATTATTTCAGAAAATGGAGAATGATGGGTTCTGCTTACTGACTATATACACCATCTTAAGGTATGGAAGTGTCAAAACCAGAGTTTTAACTGGGGTTGTTTGTTTTTTTTTTTTAAGGGATTTTTGACATCGTCACAAATGAAACCTTGTTAAATCATGGACGTGAGTTGTGATGTGCATTACAGATTATGTTAAGCATCATGATTTAATGCTTTTGGCATGCTCAGCATTAAACAGAATGAGATTTTAGATGTTAAAAATATTTTGACTTTTGGCAATGATAAATATCAGGGATTTTAAAGGTTATCCTGTGTAAATGTTGACTTTTTAAATCAGAGCTAGATTCAACTTGTTCATACTTATATTCAAAGCGGCATTGTCAGATATCTTAAGGAGCAGTATTTGCAAAATAGTACAGACTTTAAAAGTTAAAAGAAACTGCTGCTGTTTAGGACATAAGCACTGCTTTGCAGTGTTCAAACACTCAAAGTCTAACAGCGAGTGGAGGGAGAATAATGCTTTTTATAGAAAATGCTTTGTATGAGCAGCAGGTGATTTTTATTTCATTTTAGATCTGACAGTGTCCCTTTAGCTTAAGGTTTCTTGTGCTGCATTTCTGTGGAGGTAACTGATTCCCATGAGGGTTAGTATTCATATAGTGGTGCACCTTTAAGCACTAGGAGAAACACTTGTCTGCTTGGAAGAATGTATTGGCTATTGTACAAGCAAATGTGTTTTCTGCTAGTTATTAGCTTGGATACAAAATTTGGATACTGTTTGATGCCAACATAGAATCCTGTTTTTACCTACACTCTTGAAGTCTGATCTTGTCATTCAAATAGTTTAGGCTCATCAAACAAGCTACAAGGTTTGGATGTTTTTGGTGGCTTTTGGACGTTATGTTCTCCGAACTATTGTGACTGACAGATATAACCTAGGAAGTCAGTTTAGTGGCTTTGACTGATGGCTTTGTAATGCAAGCAGGGTGGGAACAAAAGGGTTTTTTTTAAGCTTATGGATTTGTTCTGCCATTTAAAAATAAAGATGCTACTTTTCTCTATTTGAGTGGGATGACTGAATTACTGAAGTTAAACTAATAGACATTTAGAATTATGTTTTAATCTATTATCAAAAGATTCATTACAGAAAAGAATTATGAAGATTTGGCTGTTTGGGATGATGGGATAACTTCATTGATGTACTTGGCCATTTTTCTAATGTGATTTTCCCACTCTGCTTGAGTAGAAGGTTAAATATGTAGTAAATCATGTCTATCTCTCTGTAAAATGTATCTAGTGAAATTATGTTTCTCAGACATACTGTTACCAATTACCTTTTCTAAATTTGTTGTTCTGCAGATGAATGCAATCAATGTAAAAGTATTTTTGCAATGCACCTTCCAACCACTGGACAGCATTTCCCTTTCTGACCCACAGTTTCTATAAAATAATTACATAATGTTTGAGGGCTTTTTTGCTTTTTTCCCTAAAGATCTGTATTTATTTTTTTTTACATTGGCCAGTTATAGATTGCTTATTCTTCTTTAAGATTGTTCTGTGATCTTGGATACTAAAGCAATGAGCGTGTAGTCCATTTGCATTTTTTCTGTGAATTTTTTTCCTGTAAAGAATGGGCTAGGAAAGGCAGCTTGAACAAGGAAAAACCTCTTGCTACCTGAGCCATAGTTTTCTTACCAGCTACTGTATGAGCAATGTGTCGTCTTGTAGCCTTAAGGACTAGTGCTTGCAGATCTTTTGTGATGAGCACTGTGCCCCTCAGTAACAGTCTGCGGAATTTGTCCTTAGATTTGGAACTGTGTCCTTTAACTTTGGAAACAGTCTATTTTATTCTTCAGTACCACATTTGGGTATATCCAGGTGTTCATATAAAACAGGGAATGACACTGGGAAAAGCTGAATGCCAGCAGTCTAACTGCAGGTGATTCTGTCACCACAGTGCTTTCTAAAAAGGCTACTAAAAATATGATAAATAATTCCTAGCTGTAAATTACAAGACAGAGGAAAACTACTGTATTCCATGTACTTTTTTGTGTGTGCGTCTTCTCTAGACACCATCCTTTCCTCTTGCTTTTGATGCTGAGCTGCATTATAATAGCACTGTCCCTTTAACGTTGGTGCGCCATACTGGGATGTTTTTTGGCTTTACCAAACCAAAAAGCACTGTTTCCTTTTTTCCCTGTCTTTCAGGGATTTTTATTTTTTCATTTTCAGGATAATTAAAGCTCTTTTGTTCAAATAAAATCCAGTGTCCCCTTGCCCTCTTTTCCCATTTGATCCTGTATGTGAGACACACTTGAAGTTGGAGGATAGTCAGCACTTCTTCTCCAGTGTCTGGTATCAGGTGTAGAGCCTGAAGGAGAAATGCATTTGATTTGTCAGGAAACAAAGCCAATCTTTTCACTGTGTAGATCATAACACAATATCATATAAAATACGATAAACGCATACTTCCTACTCCTAAGTTCGCACCATGTGGAAATGCTTGTGTCAGAACAAGTCCATCCGTCTGCAGAACTGTCGGTACCGTGGCGTCCTGCAGAGTGAGGTATGGTTACAGAGAGCCTCTGACATATCATGCTGTTTTTCTCCCTTGGTGACTTATTCCATGTAATAGAGTGGGTGTTGATTCCTTTGTTGCTGCACAGCTTTATTTCCCAGTGTGTGCAGTTAGGCTAGCTCGGGACTCTAGATTTGCCCTGACAAAAACTATAGTTTACACTGATGCATTGATCACTCATCTTCAGCGCCGTTTTGCCATCAGGTGGGAGCTGGCTGGCAGAGTCTGTGTTTGTAGCAGGAATCAGAAGTCTCAGGAAGAAAATAAAGATCTGCTTCCCGGGACCTGTAATGTAAAAGCCAGACAAGCTTGTCTGCAGCTTGCGTTAGTCGTGAAAATTGTATTGCAGCATGGAGCAGACCGTACTGTGAAAGGAGAGCACTTAACGTGCATGTTTATCCTTGAGCAACAGGACACCTCATGTTCAGTTCAGGGATCCTACTGTTTTTTATACACCCTTTTTTCTTTTTTAATGCTTCTCCTGTATAAAGGCCCTGTAAGTAAATCCTGAATGGGGTTAGTTAGAAGAGGCTTATAGAAATCCTCGCTACACCCCAAAATATTTGAGTATCTGTTTCTTTTGTGTGCATCAAAGAGATTTTGATGCTGTATGAAAACATGCATGCTGTTTTACATCTCTTGTAGCTACTTCTCTCACTTCCTCACTGTTAAGCCATTCTCTCTCTCCCCTTTCCGTATCTTCTTTAGAAAGTCTTCTCTCTAAACAAGGGCATTATCCGTATTTGATACTGGATTTTATTGCCACTGTTGGGTCCAAACCCTGTTTGAGCAGGAAACAAAGCCCTGTTGTAAACCAGTGAGTGGAAGGGTGAGATAGTGATTGCATTTTTCAAAGCAATTTTTTTTTAGCTGAATGTCAAGACAAATTATCTTGGAGAGTTTCTTTTCTCACTTAAAATGGCATGGGAAACAGAATTTTTATTTGCCCTTCAATATGCTTAGCTTTAAACCAGTTTAAAATAATTTAAAAGCTTTTTTATGCAAGACCATATTTACACGCAATTATTATTTGTAAACATAATGCCTTTCTTGAAATGCTAAGGTCTAGAGAGTGAACAGGATGCTTAATATTGAAAGACTCCATTCAGAATAGCACAGTGTATTGACTTGGAGTTCAGGAAAATAAAATGTGTTTTATTGAATGTCCAAATTTTCTAGTTAGTTTTTAATGAAGTGATGATTCCGTGTTGATAAGGTAGATGATGTTGTATATTCCAGCTACCCAGATCATCATTACACTAAAATTAGTAATAAGCTGTTTTAACCAAGTTTAAGCCAAAATGCTTTCCATTTGGGCACAACAGTACCTTCTCAGTTGAACTCCATTTTCATAACAGTGATGCCTTGTGACTTGAATTGTGATTTTTTTAAAAAAAGTTTTTTTTCTTAAACGCAATCTTTATTTTGATAGCTTAGATTCTAGGTCACTGGCCAGTGTAACTGACCACCATCAGTTGGCTGCTGCAGACGAGTTTTTAGAAGGTTCAAGTTTTTAAAATACAGAATTATGAAAAGGGTTGCAATTTGAAATACAAAATTATGAAAATGTACACATGGAACTTATGAAAACTACATAATGATCTAGACTTTATCATTTCAAAGTGGTTTTTTTCTTCTTAGAATATGCATGCCAAATGTCTTGTCTTTTTCAATGATTTGTAATATACATTTTGACTGGAAACCTTTTGTACAACACACTCAAATAAACGTTTTGCATTTTATTTGTCTCCTCCCTTCGTTTAACCAGCACAGAGGCCACATGGGCTGTGTGAGATGATTTGTCCCAGGGGACTTTCCTGTGTGTAGAGGTGTAGGGGACAGTGAGCTCCCTGTACTCCTGAAGGGGACCAGCTGCATTGTGTGCTGCGCTCCAGAAACAAATGAGTGCCTTCATTTAAGCTGTACACAGATGCAGTGCTCCTGGAAAGTGCTGTCCTCTCTGATCATCAGCACTGCTCCCAGCAAAAGCAGAGGGAAGAACTCAAGCAGCTGGAGCAGATAAACTTCCCTTCCTTTCTCGCCACCCTGCTGACCGCCACAGCCCCAGCACTGAAGGGCTGCTTTCCATTTAGCCCCCTTGACCTGACTTGAGGGAACAAGAGCATGCTCTCTTCTGCACATCACATCTACTCCTGAAAAAAGCTCCGTAGCGTTGTCTCCCATTTTTGCTTTTACCAACTCCCACAGCCTTCTTACATTCTTATTTAATGGAAGATATACCATTGTGGAATTAATGCAGGCTTTAAGGGTGTGAGGCTCTTACCCAAGTTATCCAAGGCAGATGGAACCATCATCATAGCTGCAAAGGACAGAAGAAAGTAATTCCAGGGAAAACTCAGCATGGCCTTGCTATCTGTAGGGAGCCTGGATCATAATGCTTATATTTTGTGCTAGGATGGAGTTGTACACCATTTTTCTCTGTGGTAAGGCAGGTTTAAGTCCCTTCCCCTTGCCTCAGTGTGTGTGGGGCTGTGCTTAAAACCTGGTACTCAAACGTGCCCAACCTGAGAATTGTCCAGGTTTGGCGGGCAGCCCTGGCCGAGGCCCAGCCACCCGCAGCTGCGCCACTAGGGAACATGACGCCGGGCACCGGCCCGCCGGTTCCCCCGGCCGCAGCACTGTCAGCGCTGCAGGCGCGCTCTCCGCCCCAGCACCCAGGAGCGCTCTTCCTCCGGGTCACCTCCACCGCAGCTCGTCCCGCCGCGGGACGCGGGCCTCAGCCCGCCGCGAGGCGCGGTGGGACTGGCATCCCCTGCTGCCTCAGGCGCGGGCCCAGCCCCGTCCCGTCCCGGCGCCTCGGCGGGCCCAGCTCGCCCTCGCCGCCCCAGCTCCGCCTGCGCTGAGGCGCGGCCCCAGTCCCGCCGCCGCCCGTGTCTGAGAGGATCGCTGAGCCCTGGGAGGGGCCGTGCGGTGCCGCCCCGCCCGCCGTGCACGCTGGGAGCCGTAGTCCCGGCCAGTCGCCATTTCGCCGGTAGCGTGGGGGCTGCCGCCCGTGGTGACTGCGGCATGGAGAGCGCCTTCGGCTCCGGGGGTGGCGGTGGGGGGAAGCTGGACCCGGGGCTCATCATGGAGCAGGTGAAGGTGCAAATCGCTGTGGCCAACGCACAGGAGCTCTTGCAGGTCAGGAGGGGCCGCGGGGGGTGGGCGGGGCTGGCCCGGTGGGTCCCGGCCCCGCTCTGGGGCGGGCGGTCGTGCTGCTGCCCCTCGGCAGCGCGGTGCTCCCGGTCCCGCCGCTCTCACGGCCTCTCTCCGCAGCGCATGACGGACAAGTGCTTTCGGAAGTGCATCGGGAAGCCCGGCGGCGCGCTGGACAACTCGGAGCAGGTGAGCGCGGTCGGGGAGATGCGGGGACCCGCGGGCCGCCCCCCCGGGGTGACCGCTGAGGGCTCTCTGTTCCGCAGAAGTGTATCGCCATGTGCATGGACCGCTACATGGACGCCTGGAACAAGGTTTTCCGAGCCTACAACTCGCGGCTGCAGCGGGAGAGAGCCAACATGTGAAGCGCCCTGGCTCCTGGAGCCGGAAGGGACGAGCGGCCAGTCCAGGTGGTCGGGGCCGAAATCCTGCTGCCTTTCCAGCCCCTGCCACGGCAGAGCAATAAACACTCGCTGAACCTTTTGCATTCATTGGCTTTTATTAACACCAGCCTCAGGAGCAAGCGAATTTTCCAGCCTTGAGAGCCACGGTGAGCTGCTTGGTTTGCCTCGTGCCCTTCCCAATGGTCCAGACTGGCCAGGGCAGTCGATATTGATACTGGCAGGCTGATAAATTCCCTGCTGAAAGGGCTGCAAGAGGTAAGGAGGCTTCTTTGGAAAAGGGGGCCAAGCCAGCAACACATTCTACTTGCTGAGGAAGCAAGCATGGATCCAGTCCCTTTTCATCAGTGGAAAAGCTGCCATAAGATGCTCCACATGCCACACTCGGTTCTTTCTTCCCTTGTATTTGTATAGCTGTATGTGGGGCTCACTTTTGGGCTCATAGGCTTTGACTTGGCTCAAGCAGTGTGTTGCGGGGCAGGGGTGCTCCTACTAGGTTTGCAGTACAGCCTTGCAAATAATTGGGGATGAAAAGGGTTGGGAAGTACTTAGGTTGATTTCTTTATAGAATAAAATGTGTTGTGTGGCTGTGATATTCTGTAACTTCTGGTTTGGCTCTGGCACAGACGTTCCATCTTGGAGCCTACCTTTTAGGCATCATTTTTTTGAGGACTTCTGCAACAGAGGACTTGGGCTGCTTTGGGGCTGAGCTCTGTATTGTTCTTGGCTTACACACCTCGCCTGGAAAGGTCAGTTTATGCTGTGTAGGTAGCAACGTGACAGCAGCTGGAAGAGGTGAGTGTTGGAGACTAAAAGTGCCTATGCCCCTGTAGTGAGATTTTTGAAATCCCTTCTTTTGAAGCTCTTCTGTATTTTATAAAAGATTTCACTGTTTGCTGGGGCAGGGAGACAGACTAGAAGGATGTAATCTCCTTAGCTGCTAGGACATTGCAAGGGAAGTGGGAGAAGCAGATTTAATTTCATCTCCCAATGTGGTGGCTTCTATGAAGGGACTAAAGTGTTCTCACACAAGGTAAACTATTAGGAGATAACAAGATATTTGGACTAGTAGACACTGAACTGGAGTTTCCCATCCAGATTGGGCAGAATCACTACTTGAAAATAAAAAGTGCTTTCCAGCCATGTTTGCTTAGGGACTTTTTTTACTTTTCTTTATGGCTGTATGAATGTTGTGGTAGTGGCTGTGCAGCAGTGCCATTTCACTGATGGGTGCATCCCACAAGTGTTCCAGCCAGGGATCTGAGCCCAGCTTAAGCTGAGCCATGCCTGGAAGCCAGGTCTCACACCTTGCTGGCGCTCTAGCTGGGAAAGGGGTGGATCTCACTGCCAGCTGTGGTGGGGAAAGAAGAAACCTCTTGCTGTACCCAAATGTAGAGCCTAAGTGCCAAAGACTAGGAAGGGGTTTGGGTTACTAGCTGCTGTTCAGTTTTGGTGGTTGAATCTATGAGGCGATATCTACATCTGCCTAAGACTTGACACATGGGCTCTGCAGCAGTTTTTTCTTGTGAACAAAGGTGTCTGTGTGCCTTTGTTCTAGCCTGGGCTAGTGGGACCTGACTTCCTCCTGAAGGAGTTGTATCCTTGGGCCACTGTCTCAGCACTTGGAATTTTTCCCACTTACCTTAACCAGTACAGTGGTCTGTCTGGCTATGCCTTAATTTTGTCAATTTAGCCACCTGTTCCCTTATGCAAAGGGAGCTGGGAGCGGGGGTGTGTGTGTGAGAAGCCTGTCCTGATTCTCTAATAGAGATGAGGGCCTGTGAAATCTTAAGTCCCAGTGTTTTAATCCTACCTTCTCTTGTGATCAAATGGTGAGCCTGGGGATCATCACTGAGCTTACTAGTACCAAGCGTTAAGTGGCAACAGTAGCATCCCCTTTCCAAAGCCAGCGTACAACATAACGGCTTCATCAAGGCAGTGAGGCCTGAGGCTTCTGCAAGGGCATAACTGGGCTGGGACAAACGTCGCTTGTCTCTTGACTTGGCTTTGGGCTGACAGCTCATAGACAGAGGTCAGCCAAACTACGTGAATCTCCGGCAGATGTCAGGCACCCCTCCAACTAGAAAGGCCACATTTTAATGTGTAAGATGTTTGGCCCGGTCTTAAGATGGCACAGGCCTCATTTATTTATAGAAAGTGTCTAGAATTGTACCTTTCTATGCAAAGCAGTTATCAAATGCCCTGGTGTCACAACTGCAGTGGGTCACACGACACTGGCATTTGCTTAATTGCTGCAGGCCATCTTCACCCCTTCGCAGCATCAAGAAAAATGTACAATAGTTGAGGGGTTAGTACATCCTCTGGCAATTACTCCTCTCATTCGTCGCCTTCCCTGACTGGTGAAATGTGCAGCTTCAGAGCTTGAGGTTCTGTGCAATCCAGCCCTGGACAACTGTGACTTTGGTGTAGATACCAGGGAAGTATGGCCTGGCACAGCCATAGCCCCAGCTTGTGATTCCTGCTAGAAACCACTTCCCTGAGGGTTCTTTACATGCCAGGGGCCCACCTGCATTGCCCTGCAGAGAGAGAAAAAGGGTCCTGTATCAAGCCAAACAGGCAGCCCAGCCCCCCCCCCCCCCCCCCCCCCCACTGTGAGATGTTCTTTTTTGTCTAGGACAGACGTTCCCCACCTCCCCAGGAGCCTGCTTCCAAGCTGGAGGACTGTTCAGTGATATACTTGCGTGTACAATCTGAGGTTGGGGTTCTAGAACATGCAAGAGCATGTTTGGAGGCACAATGGGGTCTTGAGATGGGCTCCATGGTATCCCTGTGGTCTCTTGCTTGGCATTATCGCTCTGCATGTTTCCCTGACCTGTCACAGGTTGGTGGGGCAAGCAGAACAAGGTGTATGCAGGATGGACTTGCATAATGGCAACAGCCAGTGGAGATGGATGGACAGACAGCTGAGTTAGGGGAGGCAGGGCAAGGCCCTCCTGAGAGAATACAGCCTGGGGACTTTGTATAAGCTTGCTCTGTCCCAGCTGCAGCATTTGCTGCTCTCACACTCGCTGAACAACTGTTGACAGGGCCCTGTGGGAAACTGGCACACACCATCCTGCTGCTAATCTGGACAGGGTAGAACTTTTTGCAGGCCTGGTCTCCAATCATGTTCACTGCTGCTTTTTGCAGATGCTTTGACATGACACCTGAGGAGACAAGTATTGCTGTTACCTTGGTGCAGAGCATGTGAGAAGCAGCAGTATGCGTAGGAGTGGGGTTTCTGGCCTTATTTGCTTGCCAAAGGGAGAGACCTGCACTGGGAAAGTGAATCGGGCATGGTTCCTCCCCAGCAGAGAAAGCACAGGAAGGTCCCTTTGGTGTGTAGTTTGTCAGGCAGCTCAGCTGACCAGATAGAAATGGTATTGGGGTGGTCCTTGTACTGCGGGAGCACAGCTGGAACAGCTGCTGCAGGGATGCGGAGCACAGTGGCTGGCATGCGGAAAGCTTGGGGAGGCTGCAAGAGGGCAGAGGTGTAACCAAATGGAGGAGTACAGGGCATGGTGGCTGGGGAGGAGATTGTGGTGACACCAGGCCTTGCCCAGGTTGGTATCCCTGCAGGGCCTGGCATGGCATGGGGCAGTGGAATGGGAATCATAGATGGTTGGGCTCACAGGGTAGGTGGCGCTTAGCTTGGCCAGCACAGATGTAAGGGAGCCCTCTCAGGCAGTACCTCCTTCCTTTGTGAAGCCCCAGCCTGTGATGAAGCATCTGGCTCCTTCATGGAAGATGTATGAATTGTCTGGGAGACATAGGTTTGATGGTGCTGCTGAACTTGATGGGCGTGTTCAGCTCTAGCTTGGCCATGTTGTAGTTCAGGCTGTAGACGTTGTAAAAAGGGTGCTTGTGGATACGGAATGTTTTCTCCATTTTGCCACTGATGCTGCTCAGGAAGGGTGTTCCTAGAAAGGCCACCCACATTTTGGGGTCACTAACTGCAGAAAGACAGCAAACCTGGCTGTTAGGAGCATGACCTTACAAGGAGGGCTGTTCCTCCACTCGTGGGGCTAGGATGTGCTATGGCCACACCTTGTGAGGCCAGGACCCCTGTCCCTGTCACACTGTGGGCATACCCAGGCTTTGCTCCACTCACTCCTCTTCATGCTTACGTGCAGGCACATGTCTGTAATAGGGAGTGCGCACTTCCAGTGGGGCGCAGCATCCCAGCCACGGTGCTGGACTGTGAGGAAGGGGAAGGGCAGGTGGGCTGATGGGAGTGAGGCCAAGAGCCAGCTGGCTTTGCTAGCCCATCTCAGATTTACATATCAAAGCAGTGAGCTGCAGAGAGCAGCCACTGGTCAGCAATGAGGACAGCCCTGCACTTGTGTTCCTTCTGCTGAAGCCAGACTGACTTGCCAGGGCCATTCTACTCGAGCCGCAGTGCTGCCACCCACGATCTTGCTGAAGGCCAGGGCAGTTGTTAATTCACAGTCTGGAACAGAAGAAGAGGCACTGTGATTTGAAGTAACCATAAGTGAAAGGGATATCTGCCCTCTTTCCATAGCCTGGGCCATGGGGCAGCCTTCTAGGGAGACATACACAGGGTGGTAGGATGCAATGAGTTTCATTCACCCATCTGAGGCAAGCCTTGGCAGACATGCTATGGTTTGGGAACTTGTTATTACAGATCACACCTTCCAGGGATGTGGTACATGAGGAGGGGATGTTTGAATGGACTGGCTGAGCTGTCACACAGCAAGGACTGTATAGCCCAAGGAGCAGTCCCGAGGATGACAAGACATCTTCTGGGGTGCCACATTGTGCAGAGCCATCTTGCCAGCTTGTACTAGCAGACTGACTGGCCAGAAGGCCTGTGTGCTGGGAAATGGGTTCTAATGTCTATAGTGTAGGAGAAGAGGCCACATTCCCTGGCAGAAAATTTGGACCCTGATCATCCAGCTTTATAGGCTCTGGCAGACCAAGTAGGACCTGGACCACAAGGGGCTGGCCCACTGTACAACATGGGGCCCAAGACAGCCCATGTAAAGCTGGTGGGTTGCACTGGGGAGTCTGGGTACTGTAGCATAAAGCTGGGCAGCAGGAGCAGGCTGCAAAGCTGTACTCGCCACAGTTGCGCTCATCGAATCCATTGCTGCAGTTAACAATGCCATCACGTTCGGGATTTTCTTTTCCAATTGTTGTGGTTTAGCCAACAACTCAGCCCCACACAGCTGCTCGCTCACTCCCCCACCGGTGGGACAGGGGAGAGAATCAGAAGGGTAACACTTATGGGTTGAGATAAGAACAGTTTAATAATTAAAATAAAACAACAATAACAAAAATGCAATGGAAAGCAAAACAATGAGAGGCACAAAACCCAGGGCTGGGAGGGGGGGAAGGGGAATGAATCACCAAAAGAAACAGCATGTGACGCAGCTGCCCGCCGACCTGACACCACCAGTCCCTGAGCCGCAACTGCCCCCTCCATGCGCCAACTGCCCCTGTTAATATACTGGTCATGGCGTCACATGGTATGGAATGAACATCCCATTGGCCAGTTGGGGTCAGCTGCCGTGGCCCCGCCCATCCCAGCCTCCTGCCCACGTTGCAGAGCGCGGGAAGCTGGAAAGGTCCCTGACCACTACAGTGAAGAGAATTAACCCCTTCTCAGGCAAAACCAGCACATTCTCCACCTCTTATTCCATACCATTTACACCATGCCCAGGTCCCATACCATCCAATACAACCTTACCAACCACCACCCCTCCCCTTCCCATCCTTTAACATAATACACAGACATCAGTCCCTTAGTCTATGGACCTTCCCTGTAAAATGTCCATTTAAATGTCCATTGAGTTCACGCAGTCCATGACTCTGGGCTCCATCTGCCGTATCAGTCTTTCAGGGTGGGAGAGGTGGTGTGTGTGTGATGTTGGGTTGCTGCATACCGAGTCAGTCATCGTTCCATCACTGCTGCACAGCTTGTTTCATCAAAGTTCATCTTCCATGGACTGGGAGGTTTGTACTATGATATCATTGATACAACACAGAGATGACACACAATATTATATAGCAGTTCGCATTGTGCCATTCAGTTCATTGACTGTTTTTGCCCAAAATCAAATCCCCTTGAGGCACACATCGGATTTCTCCATCCTCCTGCATCACCCACCAAGTGCACCCAGGTCCTCGAGCAAAAGCAATCCCACAAATGGGTTTGCCTTTGCCTGAAGCAGGAAGAACCCAGACTGTTTTGCCCAGCATATTTTTTACGTGCACTACAGGGACTCTATCCCCTTCCACAGTACGTAAGGGTTCTGATTGGGCTGGGCCAGCTCGCCTGGCAGATCCCCTCGTGTTGACTAACCAGGTGGCCTTTGCTAAGTGTGTATACCAGTGTTTAAATGTTCCACCCCCCATTGCTCTCAGTGTAGTCTTTAATAGTGCATTGTACCGTTCAATTTTCCCAGAGGCTGGTGCGTGATAGGGGATGTGATACACCCACTCAATGCCGTGCTCTTTGGCCCAGGTGTCTATGAGGTTGTTTCGGAAATGAGTCCCGTTGTCTGACTCAATTCTCTCTGGGGTGCCATGTCGCCACAGGACTTGTTTTTCGAGACCCAGGATAGTGTTCCGGGCAGTGGCATGGGGGATGGGATGTTTCCAGCCAGCTGGTCATTGTTTCTACCATGGTGAGCACATGGTGCTTGCCTTGGTGGGTTTGTGGGAGTGTAATATAGTCAATTTGCCAGGTCTTCACATATTTATATTTCAGCCATCGTCCCCCACACCACAGAGGCTTTACCCGCTTCGCTTGCTTGATTGCAGCGCACGTTTCACATTCGTGGATAGCCTGCACAATAGAGTCCATGGTCAAGTCCACCCCTCGATCATGAGCCCACCTGTATGTTGCATCTCTCCCTTGATGGCCTGAGGTGTCATCGGCCCACCGAACTAGAAATAGTTCACCCTTATGTTGCCAGTCCAGATCCACCTCAGCCACTTCAATCTTGGCAGCCTGATACACCTGCTGGTTGTTTTGATGTTCTTCAGTGGCCTGACTCTTGGGGACATGAGCATCCACATGCCGTACCTTTACAACCAGGTTCTCTACCCGGGCAGCAATATCTTGCCACAGTGCGGCAGCCCAGATGGGTTTGCCTCTGCGCTGCCAGTTGCTTTGCTTCCACTGCAGTAGCCACCCCTACAGGGCATTTGCCACCATCCAGGAGTCAGTATAGAGATAGAGCACTGGCCACTTTTCCCGTTCAGCAATGTCTAAGGCCAGCTGGATGGCCTTTACCTCTGCAAACTGGCTCGATTCACCTTCTTCTTCAGCAGTTTCTGCTACTTGTCGTGTAGGACTCCATACAGCAGCCTTCCATCTCCGGTGCTTTCCCACAAGGCGACAGGACCCATCAGTGAACAGGGCATATTGCTTCTCATTTTCTGGCAGTTTGTTATACAGTGGGGCTTCTTCAGCACGTGTCACCTCCTCCTCTGGTGGTATTCCAAAACCTTTGACTTCTGGCCAGTCCATGATCACTTCCAAGATTCCTGGGTGGCTGGAGTTTCCTATTTGAGCCCGCTGGGTGATCAGCGCAACCCATTTACTCCACATAGCATCAGTTGCATGGTGTGTAGAGGGGACGTTTCCTTTGAACATCCAGCCCAGCACCGGCAGTCGGGGTGCCAGGATCAACTGTGCCTCAGTACCAACCACTTCTGAAGCAGCTCGAACCCCTTCATATGCTGCCAACATCTCTTTTTCAGTTGGAGTATAGCGGGCTTCGGACCCTCTGTATCCCCGACTCCAAAACCCTAGGGGTCGACCCCGGGTCTCCCCTGGCACTTTCTGCCAGAGGCTCCAGGTAGGGCCATTCTCCCCGGCTGCAGTGTAGAGCACATTTTTTACATCTTGTCCTGCCCAGACTGGCCCAAGGGCTACTGCATGAACTATCTCCTGTTTAATCTGTTCAAAGGCTTGTCGTTGCTCAGGGTCCCATTTGAAATCATTCTTCTTCTGGGTCACTTGATAGAGAGGGCTTACGATCAGACTGTAGTGTGGAATATGCATTCTCCAAAAACCCACAACGCCCAAGAAAGCTTGTGTTTCCTTTTTGCTAGTTGGTGGAGACATGGCTGCTATTCTGTTGATAACATCCATGGGGATCTGACGACGACCATCTTGCCATTTGATTCCTAAGAACTGGATTTCTTGTGCGGGTCCCTTAACTTTACTTTGTTTTATGGCAAAACCAGCTTTCAGAAGGATTTGGACTATTTTCTCTCCTTTCTCAAAAACTTCTTCCGCTGTGTTGCCCCACACAATGATGTCATCAATGTATTGAAGGTGTTCTGGAGCTTCTCCCTGTTCCAGTACAGTCTGAATCAGTCCATGGCAAATGGTAGGACTGTGTTTCCACCCCTGGGCCAGTCGATTCCAGGTGTACTGGACACCCCTCCATGTGAAAGCAAACTGTGGCCTGCACTCTGCTGCCAGAGGGATTGAGAAGAATGCATTAGCAATATCAATTGTGGCATACCACTTGGCTGCCTTGGACTCCAGTTCGTATTGAAGTTCTAGCATGTCTGGCACAGCAGCACTCAGTGGTGGCAATACTTCGTTCAGGCCACGATAGTCTACTGTTAGCCTCCACTCTCCATTAGACTTCCGCACTGGCCATATGGGACTGTTAAAGGGTGAGTGGGTCTTACTGATCACTCCTTGGCTCTCCCGTCGACGAATGAGCCCATGGATGGTGATCAGGGAGTCTCGGTTGGTGCGATATTGCCGCCGGTGCACTGTTGTGGTGGCAATCGGCACCTGTTGTTCTTTGACCCTCAGCAACCCCACCACAGAAGGGTCCTTCGAGAGGCCAGGCAAGGTAGACAGCTGTTTAATTTCCTCCGTCTCCAAGGCAGCTACACCAAAAGCCCACTTGTACCCTTTTGGGTCCTTGAAATACCCTCTCCTGAGGTAGTCTATGCCAAGGATGCACGGAGCCTCTGGGCCAGTCACAATGGGGTGCTTCTGCCACTCCTTCCTGGTTAGGCTCACTTTGGCCTCCAATACAGTTAGCTCTTGGGATCCCCCTGTCACTCCAGCAATGCTGATGGGTTCTGCCCCTATATAGTTTGATGGCATTAAGGTGCACTGTGCGCCGGTGTCCACTAAAGCTTTATACTCCTGTGGGTCAGATGTGCCAGGCCATCAGATCCACACAGTCCTGTAAACCCGGATATCCCTTTCCTCCACCCGGCTGGAGGCAGGGCCCCTCTAGTCCTGATCATAGTATTCATCACTCACTTCCTGTAAATGTGAATCAATAGTCTCTCTATTAAGCTCAGAAATGAAATCAGCACTTCTGCTCCTCTGGGGAATTGCTCACTGGAAACTGGAGCAGCATCTTTCCTGGAAGAAACTCCCCTGAGTGATTGTTCTTCCTTGCAGCTCATGTACCCGTGCCTCTAGGGTCGAGGTAGGCTTGCCATCCCACCTCCTCATGTCTTCTCCGTGGTCACGCAGGTAGAATCATAGGGTGGCCCGTGGTGGGTATCCTGTCCTTTGAGCCAAAGGACGCTTATTCCTAACAGCTGAGACACTATTCTGTCGAGGTGGGGAGCAGGACATATCTTCCTTGAGTTGCTGGACCTCTCGGGATAGTTTCTCCACAGCAGAGAGTAGCGAGGAAGAGAGATTTGCTTTGTAATTCTGGAGTCTGTCAATCACCTCCGCCATTGTTGGTGTCTTGTCCTCTCTCCAGGACATTACTGCCAATGAGTCTGCATACGAGGATGGTGCGCTTTGTACAAACTTCCGCCACATGGGTCATGTGCACTTGGCTTCATCTGGATCTTTGGAGGACTGTTGATCATCCAGGTCACCATAAATCACCTCAAGCACAGATGATTCCCTTAGATACTGGATGCCTTTCTCCATGGTTGTCCGTTTTCCTAGGCGATATGTAACATCTTCTTTAAAGGGATACCGTTCCTTCACTCCAGACAGGAGTCGCCTCCAGAGGCTGAGGGCTTGTGTTCTTTTTCCAATTGCTTTGTCAACGCCCCCTTCCCCAGAAAGGGATCCCAGTTGTTTGGCTTCTTTTCCCTCTAATTCCAGGCTACCGGCCCCATTATCCCAGCATTGGAGCAGCCAGGTGACAATGTGCTCACCTGAATGATGGCCGAAATCTTTTCACATATCTCGCAACTCGCTCAAGGACAGGGATTGGGTGGCCTCCATTTCATTTATGACTTCCTCCTCTCCTCGTGATGGCCCTGCTTCTTCATCATCCCGTTCTAAATGACCTTGCTGGAACACTGGAAGGTTAGGCTTGTACAAGGCACCATTAGAAGGCAATAACCCATGGCCTGCTCAGTACCCTCTGTGCTGGGGCTGGAGGTCTCCTACTAGCACACCAATGAATCTGTCATTAATTTTCCTGCGGTTTGGGTGGGTTTGGCAGGCTCAGTGTTTTTTTGAGCTTTGGAGGTTTCTTTCATGGCTGTCGTCATCTTCATCCCGAGGGTGGTTGTGTTGATTGGACTTGTGGCTGTTGTGCTGGGCTGGTGGGTGAGGATGGCTGCAGTAGGAATTCTAGTGCTGGCTGACCTGGATGGGGTGCCTATGCCAGGACTGTGCAACTGTGAGATGGTATCCAGGATCCAGTCTTTGAGTTTGGTAATTCTGGAGTACACGCCTGGTTTCGTAGCCTGGGCGCAACCAGTTCCCCAACTCACGATGCCAGCCAGATAAAACACTCCTGGGGCCACCTCACAGGCCAAGGGTCCGCCTGAATCTCCCTGAGGAAGAAGCAAGGCAATGGCTGCTCAGCCCGATCTCCCCAAGACAGGTCTACATGGAGCTGCCCCTCAGCCACACTGGGAGGACTTAGCTAGCCCCAAACTCTTCTTTCTCCAGTCCCACGGGGCTGTCTGCTGCCATGCAGCGTGTGTGCAAGACATGAGCGTGCAGAGGCTGAAACTAGGGTCAATGGCTCAACCTGGCTGCACAGATACAAGCAGCATTTGTCATGTAATAGCTCCTGACAGCAACTTTCCCCAAGTGAAGGACAGCCACCAGCAACTGCCACTGTCTTGCTGCCGCAGGAGGAGACCTGCTTCATCCAGGACTCCAGTCTGGCCAGACAGAGCAGTGGGATGTTGGTTTAAGTCATGTTCGACTTGATGGAGCTTTATTTACTTTTCTAAAGCTCCAAGGCAGTGGGCTGGGTTTTTTTGAGCTAAGGTACATGTGGATTACAGCCTGGCCACAGCAGCTCAGTAAATATTTCCCAAGGATGTGCTGAGGGTATGAGTTAGCTCAGCTTTCTGGAACAATCCCCAGAGGAGCAGTGAAATCCCAGACTCTTACCTGGCATGAGTCTGTCTTCCCCTCCAGGAAGCCAGTGCAGATCATTTGATCAGTGAGGGAGAAGTTGTACAGAAAGTTGCAGGTCTTCTGGTCTATGATGCCCACTGAGGCTTTCTGCAGGATCTCGGGCTTGGCGACTGCAAGAAGACTGCAGAATTAGTGAATGCAGCAAAGTGGGAGCTAATCTCTTTTAGACTGACCCAACACATATTTCAGGAAAACAGGCTCTAATCCCACACAGGAGTTGAGTCCTACATGAGCTACTCTCTCAGCAGCCCTGAAGCTCCTGGCTTACCCCAGGGTGTGTTTTCATACCTGTGCAGAGGATGCTGCACACAGGCAGCAAGTTTCTGTTGTCTTGACAGCCTGTGGGCTCCTGGTCAACTGTTAGAGGGACAGTGGGGCTTCTTTGGCAGCACACATGCCACCCTCAGGCCTTCTCCCTACAATGGGATCTTTGCTTTTTCTAATTGCTTGGGACACCCTTGCAACTGAATGTGGTTGCTAAGGCTGACATACTGTCCTGCTAGAGCTACAGCAGCCACTGAGGCAGTGCCCCACTCTTGCTCAGCATGGGACAACCACTGAGGGGAGCCCAGCAGGTTTCTCCTGGTTGCTGCCAAGCTGCTTTCTCCATTTTCTTGTTTGCTGGTGACTCCTAAATAACCGTGGTTTAAAGCAGTGCTCTGCGTGCCCTTATTCTCACTTATTCTTGTGTTTCTGTTAGTTCCTGACTGTCCCTGTTACTGTCCCCCGTCCTGTACGCTCCCAGGACTGTCTGGGTCACAGTGGCACAGGCTTTGCTGCTCTGTCACTGCTCCAGAGCAAATGCATCACTGCTTACCGTTCCCTTCTTGGAGGTTACCCCACCCAGAAATTATGCATTTCTTGCCAACAGGAAACTTCTGCACAGCAAGTGGGAGGCAGACGGGTTGGATGTATTTGTTGAAGACAAGAGGTGTTGCCAGCTCAAGTACAGCCACACTGAAGTCCAGAAAAATAGGGTTGAAGAGCAGATGCTGGATCACCCTTGTTGCACTGACTTTCACTGCATTCTCATCTGTTCATTTAGTGGTTTTGTTCCCACGTAGGCTTCAATCTCTTCTGGATTTGTCCTGCAAATGCATAATCCTAAACTTGCATGCTCACACACGTTAGCATCATGCCTAGCATGATTTCTGACATTTAAATTGCAAACAACTTTAAACGAGCAGGGTTTGAAACCTTGCTTTACCAAAGCAGAGGCCAGCACACAGAAGAGCAGCTAAGTCAGACCCAAAGAACTGTTTCCAGAAGTGGCACATGTTGGACGTCTCCTGAAGAGCAGGGAACCATGTAGTAATTCTCTCCTTACCTCCAGAAATTTGTGATTTCAGGACTGTCCTGGCACACAGATGGTATCTCTGTTCAGTAGGTCTCGATGGATTTTTTGGGTTTTAGTTGGATTTTTCTAGAGTTGTATTTTATTCCTTTTTTTTAACCCCGTGTGAATTTTTAACATTCAGTTTAATGGTACTTAGGAAGAACTGCTTCCTTTTGCTTGTTTTCCATCTGCTCTTGGTGGTTATTTGATATCTTAGAAAAACAGTAAGAAGGCATTCCCTGAACACTTTGTCTGCACCCTTTGTGAATGTATAGTCCCCATCACGCACTCCCTTCCCACCCAGTTGTCTCTTTTCTCAAGTCTAGTCTGATCTATTTTGTTGTGCTTGTTACGGATGCTGTTCCACACCCAGCTCATCCTTGTGTCTTGCGTTAGCATTTTACAATATGTTACTCTAGCACATCATGCAATGTTTGAGGAGTCAGTGTGCTGTGGATTACCAGCAACATACTGGTAATCTCAGTTGTTTCTCTAATAATTACTAGCATTCACTTGCTCTTTAATTGCAACTGCCCACAGAACTGCTGTTCTCATGGCAATATCCACAGAATTTCTGACCTCTTTTTCTGAATGCTAAAAGCTGATGGAGACCCATCACCATCTGCAGGCAGATAGCACTGCTTTTTTGCTGTGTGCCTCACTTCACACTTGCCTACCTTTTACTTGCTGCTTTATTGCCCAGCTATTTAATACATAAGGTCATCTTGAAACTCTTCATAATTAGTCCCCCACCTTTTCTGCCTTCAGGACTTTTTATTCTTGACAAATATTATCCTCTTGCTACTCATTCCTTTATCTAGGTTATTTATAAATCTGGGCTTGGGCTTTTGCTGTTTAACAGAACTATGCAGGACTGAACTGACCACAGCTGGCCACGTGTGTCTATTTTCTATATTACAGCCAATTTTTAAAGTTAAAGTTCTTGAAGTAACTCATGTGGCACCCGTCCTTTTCTACCTGTTAGATGTGTTGTCGTTGCTCCCTGCCCAGGCTACTTTAACCTTTCCCTGCCTCATCCCAGCCTCCCCACAAAATCCCTTTTACTATGAATCTTTAGCTATAACTAAAATGAATGTGCAATATGGGTTCTTGTTTTTCCCCAGTGACTCCAGTGCCACAGCTGAGGGTTTGGCTGCACGGCTGCACAGTGCTGCACCACTGTGTGCCGGTGGGCAGGTGAGCTGGAACCACAGTGCCAGCAGGGATGGACTCTTACTCATTGAAGCAGTGAGCTGCTGACAGCAGCCAGTGGCCCCCAATTATGGTAGCTCCACAGAAATGCCTCGAGTCTTCTTTCAGGCTGACTTGCCAAGGGATCTCTCCTCTGAAAGCATCTGTTCCTCCCATGATCTTGCTGGGTTTAGAGAACCCAGGTCATCCTCCACACTGAACAAAAGACAAAGCATGACTTGTGAGTACTCCTAGCAGAAGACAAGCGAGGAGAGACTTTTGCCTTCCCTAGCCAGTAGGTCTGAGTAGGGACAGCTGAGGACTGAAGTGTGAGGAATCTGCCCAAGCCCTGCCTGCTGATCGTGGCAGTCCCTGATGGTGGCCGTGTACAACCATACATGGGCTTTCACCCTAACTGCTGTTCTGCATCTTGCTCTTGGCAAGTCCTTAATCCTGTGCCTTTCTTCAAGGCAGAGTAACCGGCAGCCCTGTGCCTCTTAGCCTCACCATTCCAGATAAAAAGTTAATCCTAAATTTAGAAAAATACCCTATATCTGTAGGGTACAGAGCTGCTGGGAGGGGTCTTTGGAGCTGACAGGTCATCCTACGGACACCTGCCCTCCTTCCCTTCAGGGAGATGATGCATGGCCACTGTGAGGTTGCAGCCATCGACTTTGAACTGCTGGGAGATCCTTAGGTGGCAAACAAAGGTGACTGGTCAACAGGTTAAAGAGTGTCAAACACTGCTGTGTCTTAGCACCCTGTTCTTGGCCTGCTGGAGTAAACCAATTACACAGGGAGCAGACAGAATTACATTCAGCTGCACAAGCAAAGAAGCCCATGAAATGTGTGCGCAGGTACTGAGTGACTTTGCCAGGCTGCTCTAGGCTGAGCTGGGGCAGCCAGATAGTGTCACTTGTGCCTTGGCCCTTAGCACTTAGGCAAGGGTTGTGTGAAGGTCATTACAGCTCAGCGGAAGAATGAACTTGACATTTGGGCCTGTACCAGACATTCTTCCTGCCAAGGTACACCCACCCTGTGGGTGCTCATACCTTGTGGTCTTGATGCAGTCACTGGCTTGCTGGCAGCTGGGGCTGGTGAAGTGGTGGGGATTGCTCCAGTGGTGGTGAGCTCTTCAGAGCTGACCATGTTACTATTAGTACTGGCGTGTATTGGAGGGACAGTATGGCCTATGGAGGTGGGGAAGGCAGAAATAGCATCCAAGATCCAGTCTCTGAGTTTGGTAACACGTGTGTAGACCCCAGGCCGCCTCGCTTCAGCACATCCAATTCCCCAACTCACGATTCCTGCCAGGAAAAACTTGCCAGACGGTTCTTCGCAAACCAGGGGCCCACCAGAATCACCCTGCAAGAGAAGCAAGATGGTGGGCTCTCCCTGGGGATGCTCCAAGCTCGCCCTGGCCACACTCAGCATACCTCTGCTGGACTGTGTCTCTCTGTCCTTGTGTATCCCAGATCACTGCTGCTTATTTACTCCAGCCTAGTGATGAGGGAAGCATCTCCTGTGCTGGCCTTTGGGTGCTCCTCTGTGTGGGCACAGTGTCCTGCTAGTAAGCAGTAGCCTTGTGTCATTGATATGCCAGAAAAGCACAAGGACATCCTCCATAAAATCTTGGATAAGCGTTTGTACTGGTTTAATAATTTGTTGTTGCTATTAAAGGTTAAGCCCAACAGCCCCTAAACAGGCAGGTGCTGGGTGTTTATTGCATGATACACAACCCAGGGAGACCATGCTAAGCTTTGCATTATGTTTTCTTGATTTGGCCTATGGTTTCCTGGTCAATTCTTTGGTACTGTGGGGCCATATGAGTGTCACTGATATAGGACATGGGGTATTTGTGAAGCTGGTAGTGCCTTCTGGGGGTTGGATTGCTCTAGGTGAATAATGAATAACTGGATGGGTCACATTCACCATCCAACCTCAAATCTTCCATTCTTGGCCCCTTCTCCAATATTTGTGCTGCATTTAGTGCAGAAATATGAAGCACTACCACCAGAGAAGTGCAGTTTTGCTCAGCTGGTGGCTGCAGGTATGAAGGGCCCTGCCAAACCACAGGCACAGCCATGGAAATCACAGTCCACTTCTCCCCAAACATTGTGAAAGGCAAGATTTTCTCCAGCTGACCACTTGCAATTCCAGGCTGGATAAAGGCTAACTAGGGAAAACACCAAGTTGTTCACCAAAAACTGTTGTGTGTTTTAGTTTCCACTGCTGCCCTTTGCCATCTGGATTTTGATCTGAGGACCTGCCAGATATTGGTAGCGTCAACCCTGATTACAGCTCAGGAAGTAGTTAAACAGCCAGAAGAGCCCCTTAAACAGCACTGCCCTGCTCTAAGCACTAGAGAACATATCCTCATTTTTGTCTTCTGCAAGTCCCTGATCTGTGCTTTGGTCCAAGGTGTGGCCTCAAACCATGGGGGAGGAACTGTGGCCATGGTGTCAGATCCTGCTTCTTGAAGTGCTGCTTGGTGCATACTGGGAGGGAAAACACTCATGTGGGGAGGTGTGCTGGCTTCCCTGGGCAAAGCTTACCTGGCAGGAGTCGATTTTCCCTTCCAGATAGCCAGCACACAGCATCCTGTCTGTGAGGACATGGTTGTAGAGGCTGGAGCACAGTGTCTGGTCCAGCAGCTCCACTGTTGCTTTCTGCAGAAACTCAGGTTTCACCACTAAATGAAAAATATGTGACTGTGAGCTCACCACAGGGAGCCTTGCACAGGACCAGCTCCCCATGTTACAGCCCATCCCGGCTGGCCAGAGCATGGCCTGAGTTGTCTTCCCTGGTGCCTCCTGCACCACTCACACCCCACCATGCCTCCTCTGCTGCCTGCCATGCTTTGCTTACAGAAATCCTCCTTGAGGTAGCCCCAGCCGGAGATAAGGCACTTCTTGCTGGTGGGGAAGTGATGCCCAGCATCTGGCAGGCACACGGGCTGGATGTACTTCGTGAAGGTCACAGGTGTCTTCAGCTCCAGCACGGCCACGTCATAGTCAGCCATGTCGGTGTCGTAGTTGGGGTGCAGGATGATCCGTGTGATGCCCATTTTCACTGCACCGCTGTCTGAGCCTCTGAAGGAGGTGGGCCCTGTGTAAGCTGCCCACATGGCTGGATCCTAAAACCTGTCAGAGAGACGGCCAGGACTGTGTGAGCCTGCAGCCACAGCATTGCCCTGCAAACCAGAGCCGCTTGGTGCGGGTGGTGCTGCCTCCTGCCCATCCTGCCCTCCGCTCTGGACCAGGAGCTCCCTGCGGATTACTCTGGTAGGGGAAGGAAATCAAGTGCAATAGGACAGTGTGGTACAGCAGAAGCTTGGGCTGGAAGATACAGCAGCTTTTGGAAGTGGGGGGCAAGGGGCAAACTAACACAGCTAGAGCTTACTCAGTAAAGCAGTGAGCAGCAGACACCAGCCGCTTCTCCGTGAGGATTGCAGCACCGCAGAAGTGCTCATTGTTCTCTCGCAGGCTGACTTGCCATGGGAACTCCCCTCTGGATGCTGCTGAGCTGCCAGCTATCCTGGTGGTGGTCTGCATGGCAGGGTGGCTCCCACAATCTGAAAGGGAAGAGAGAGCCAGTGCAGCAGGATCCTGCCAGCTGCGCCCCAGCAAAGTGCTCTCAGGGGCAACTGGGAAAAGGTGCTTCAGCTTTGTGCGTGCTCCCAGCACATGCTCAAGCAGCAGGACCTTGCCAGGGGTGTCACAGGGCAGACTTGGAGCTACAGGCTTGGAAAAGACCACTGCAAAGCACTGGCCCATCACAGCATCCTCCCTGAAACTCTTCTAAAGCAAGACATTCCGGGAAGAAACATCTTGGCTAGTTTTGCAAGCTCAGCCATTGCCTCGTGATCTGCTCCCAGCAGCTCACGGGCATGTGGCACCTGCCCAGCACGCCAGCCCACCACAGTTGGTGGTGGGCCCAAGGTGTTTCTAGGGTACAATTCCCCTCATCCTGATGCAGACATCTACTGGCCTCACAAGTTGTCCCTGTTCTTGGCTCTCTTCAGTGCCCAAAGCCCAGTGGTGTTACAACTGTCAAGGTCTGCAGTGGTGGGTTGTGGCCTGTCCCCCACATCCAGGAGACCTGCTGGGAGAGACTCACCACAGCCCCTTTCATCAGAGGCATCGGCGCAGTCTTTTCGGCTGTTGCATTCCAGGTTTTCTTTCCACATGCACTGGGTGTTGAGGCAAGTGAACGTGTCTCTAGGGCAGCTCCCTGGGGACAGCAAGGCTTGAGTCACTCATGTCTTCTGCAGCCCTCCCAGCAACCATCCCCTGGCTTCCCCAGGGGCAACCACCGTGGTGTCCTTGTCACTCTGCTCCTTGGCAGTGCAGGGATGGAGCCGGGAGCAGAGCTGCAGCTCTTGTTGAACTGGCAGGGGGAAAGGGGTGCAGAGCCCTGGACCACCAGGTTATGAACAAGATGGAGCACAAATGCCTCTCATATCTCCAGCCAGGCCACTGGTGAGGAGGAGGCTGCAGAGTGCAGCCAAGGGAGCTGGGGCAGGTGGCTCTTCCTGCTGCCTGGCTCTTACCTCATTTCAGTCCAGGTCTGTGGGGAGAAGCCTCGCTGAGACCTGTGGCGAAGTGGAAGCAATGAGGATTAGTGAGGGCATCCCAGCTGCGTGCTCGCATGGACTGTGCTGCTCCCGGACCACTGGCAGAGGCGTTGCTTCATCTTTTCCTCCTGTCTGGCAATCGCCTTCCCTGCGCCATGGCCAGCGTTGAGCTCCTGGCCCAGTTCCCTTCCTGGGGCCTTTCCTTGGTTTGCTCCACCGCAGGCACAGTGCGCAGCAGAGGAGCAGCATCTACAGCCCTGCAAGCTGTTGGGGTGATCCCAGGTGCAGGGAGAAACTCCCAAGAGCTGTGTCAGGGAGTTGCCTCCCAAGAGCAGGCTTCAAGGCTGAGGCTATGCAGGGCTGTTGCCTAAAGCCAAGGGGTATCTGTGCACCCCCCATTTGGGCTGCACAAGGCTCCCAAAGATCCAGGGACCCTGCCCATCATTGCAGGGAGTGCAGAGGGCGCTGCAGAAGAGCCCACACCTTCATGTTTTCCAGGCACATATTTTTTTAAAATCCACTGGACCTGGAGTCCTATGGTCACATGCAAGTCCACAGTCACTGAAGGAAAGGAGAACCTCTAGTCAGGTGGTTTCAGAGAATAATTCAAATATGAGAAATATCTATCTAAGCAGGAATTATTGCTGCAACTCTGAGGACTGCCTAAGGGCTGCTGCACATTTGTAGGTACAGACAACCCAGCAGTTAATCTCCTGAAACTTGATCTCGTGTTCTTCAGGCTGGTTCCAGGTGTTGCAAGAAAAGCCAAAGCAGCTGCAAATTATGCATTAGGCTCTATTGTTGCTGCAGGCCCCCAAAGCTGCTCTTGCAGAGTGAGCATAAGTGTTGGAGGGGGACCTGTGGACACCTCACGAACATCTGTTCAGCAGCCTCCAAGAGCTAGGCATGTTTCTGCTGCTGTTTTGTGAAGCTGGCAGCACCTGGGAGCCAGGCAGAGCATCTTCTGTTGATTTGTTTGGGTGCCTGGCAGCACCTCCATTTCTACCATTGCTTCTGGGCATGAAGCCTTGCCTGGACATCCAAAGCTAAAGCCCTGCAGCAGTCTGGCTATCTGAGACACAGTCTGTGGTTTTGCTAGTGTGACCTTTGGTGTTAGCAGCACCAGCGCAGGGCATCTCGCTCTGGTTGCCCAGCAGTTGCGAGAGGAGCATACCTGTAAGAGAAGCTGAGGATATAGTCCCATAGGCAGCCAGGGAGAGCCCCTGCTCGTGCAGGGCAGCTGCCAGCCCATGCCTGAGAGCTTCCTCCTTCATGCTGGAGCTCAGGGGCTGGGAATCCTGGGGGGGCGAAGTGCAGGCAGAAACGGACGATCATGCTCAAGTTTCCATTCCTGCTGGAAGACAGAGAATTAATGAGTGCATTGGCTCCACGGTCAGTACGGGGACGGGCTCTTGTGCTAGCTGCCTACAGGGAACTCGAGGGAACCAAAACTAATTCTTAATGATTTAAGGTACAAGTTTCCCTGGAGATGTGCTCTGGGTTGAAAAGGCCATTTGCATTTTTTTTCTTTGGCCCAAAGTTTAGCTTTGGTTGAACAAAGCCATTTTCCTCTGCCTTTCTAACTGCATTTCCAAATTAAAGAATCCAGAACATTCATGTGATCCCAGAAGAAAATCCAGCCTTGGCCGAAAAACAGTTTCTCTGTGTACTAGGTTTGACCAAGAACACAGGTGTGAGCTCATCTTCTTGGTGGAGCTTGTCAGAATGCCCTGAAACATGAGCTGCACAGTCTGCAGATTGAGCTGCCCACACTCACCTGTAGCCCAGGATGGTACAACTGGTGCAGCTTCAGTCCAGCTGGGAGTCCTGGAAACTGGACAGAAACTGCAAAGCAAAGAACGATGGTCACACACTTACCGGGCAGGAGACCCCAAGGAGATGGGACTAGATGATGCCTGGGGTTTTGCAGGGAGCTGGATCTAGCTGGAGTACCTTCTCTTGTCTCTGCAGGCAGCAGGAGCCCCTGTGTCCAGCTCATGTGTAATCCTTTCCCCACCTTGCCTCAGGGCATGAGGCAGCCTATCCCTTCTTTATGCCCTCCCTCCACCTCTCTTTTGCAAGGAACAGACATTTCCCACTCCACAAATGTCTCTTAGGGCCGTGATGGGGCCTCTCAAAGGGCATCTCAGCCCCGTGGTGTACCCTAACGTTTAAGAAATCCCTGGTTTCCTCCTGCCCTTGGCATCCAGATTCTACTGAATGAGGACAGTCGAGCTGGGCCCTGTCTTCCCTGAGACTTTTCCTGGCAAGCCCAGCTCAACTCACAAGCCTCTCAAGAGTGGGCGTCAACACCCTGTAGTAGCCTGAGTTCTCCATCTGTAAGTTGCTGTTGAATGTGATTCCTTGCAGCTCCACTGTGTGCTCAAAGCTGGTCTCTCCCGTGGAACGACAGGATGCCAGAGAGGGAATGTCATGGTTCAGCCTCAGCTGGCAACTGGACACCACGCAGCCACTTGCTCATTCCCCCCCACCCCTGTGGGATGGGGAAGAGAATTGGACGAGCAAAAGAACTTGTGGGTTGAGATAAGCACAGTTTAATGATGACAATAAAATAATAATAATAATAATGATTATGATAATAATGACAATAATGTTATTATAATAAAATGGAAAAGGAAGGGAAAGAAAAAAAAGGAAAAAAAACAACACAGAAACACAAACGATACAACCGCTCACCACCCGCCGACCGATGCTGCCCATCCCCGAGCCGTGATTGCTTCCTCCCTCCCCCGGCCAGCTCCTCCCAGTTAACATACTGGGCATGACGTTACATGATATGGAATATCCCTTTGGTCAGTTTGAATCCGCTCTCTTAGCTGTGCCCCCTCCCCTCCCGGCTTCTTGTGCACCCAGCAGAGCATGGGAAGATAGAAATGTCCTTGACTAGTACAAGTGCTACCCAGCAACAACTAAAACATCAGTGTGTTATCTCAACATTTTTTTTCCATGCTAAGTCCAAAGCACAGCACTATACCAGCTAGAGTGAAGAAAATTAACTCTATCCCAGCTAAAACCATGACAGTATCCACCCCTTATTCCATATCATTTACATCATGCTCAGGTCCCATACTATTCAATACAATTTCAATAATCCCTACCCACCTTCTCATCCTTTAACAGGATATACAGATTTTCATTTATCATTCCCCTAGTTTATGGACCATGCCTGTGAAATGTCCATTGAGTTCATGACTTCGGGTTTCATCAATAGATGAGTCTTTCAGAGAGGTGCTGTGTGTGGTGTCGGATTGTTGCATGCTGAAGTCAGCCCTTGTTCCATCACCGCTGCACTGGTAGTTCTTGTTCTCTCACTGCTGCACTTTGCTTGGTTCAATTGAAAGTTCATTTGCTATTATTAATAATTGGGAGATTCCCACCATGACACCATTCCATTGATATGGCATATAGCAACCATAGTAGTGATGACATACAACATTATATAGCAATTAACAGCATATTATTCAGTTCATTGGCTGTTTTCACCCAAAATCAAATCCCCTTGAGGTACACACCGGACTCCTCCATCCTCCCACATCACCCACCAAGTGCACCCAGGTCCTCGAGCAAAAGCAATCCCACAAATGGGTTTGCCTTTGCCTGAGGCAGGAATAACCCAGACTGTTTTGCCCAACATATTTTCTACGTGCACTACAGGGACTCTATCCCCTTCCACAGTACGTAAGGGTTCTGATTGGGCTGGGCCAGCTCGCCTGGCAGATCCCCTCGTGTTGACTAACCAGGTGACCTTTGCTAAGTGTGTATACCAGTGTTTAAATGTTCCACCCCCCATTGCTCTCAGTGTAGTCTTTAATAGTGCATTGTACCGTTCAATTTTCCCAGAGGCTGGTGCATGATAGGGGATGTGATACGCCCACTCAATGCCGTGCTCTTTGGCCCAGGTGTCTATGAGGCTATTTCGGAAATGAGTCCCGTTGTCTGACTCAATTCTCTCTGGGGTGCCATGTCGCCACAGGACTTGTTGTTCAAGACCCAGGATAGTGTTCCGGGCAGTGGCATGGGGGACAGGATATGTTTCCAGCCATCCGGTGGTTGCTTCTACTATGGTGAGCACATGGTGCTTGCCTTGGTGGGTCTGTGGGAGTGTGATATAGTCAATTTGCCAGGCCTCCCCATATTTATACTTCAGCCATCGTCCCCCATACCACAGAGGCTTTACCCGTTTCGCTTGCTTGATTGCAGCGCATGTGTCACATTCATGGATAACCTGCGCAATAGCGTCCATGGTCAAGTCCACCCCTCGATCATGAGCCCACCTGTATGTTGCATCTCTCCCTTGATGGCCTGAGGTGTCATCGGCCCACCGAGCTAGAAATAGTTCACCCTTATGTTGCCAGTCCAGATCCACCTCAGCCACTTCAATCTTGGCAGCCTGATACACCTGCTGGTTGTTTTGATGTTCTTCAGTGGCCTGACTCTTGGGGACGTGAGCATCCACATGCCGTACCTTTACAACCAGGTTCTCTACCCGGGCAGCAATATCTTGCCACAGTGCGGCAGCCCAGATGGGTTTGCCTCTGCGCTGCCAGTTGCTTTGCTTCCACTGCTGTAACCAGCCCCACAGGGCATTTGCCAACATCCAGGAGTCAGTATAAAGATAGAGCCCTGGCCACTTTTCCCATTCGGCAATGTCTAAGGCCAGCTGGATGACCTTTACCTCTGCAAAATGTCTCGATTCACCTTCTCCTTCAGCAGTTTCTGCTACTTGTCGTGTAGGACTCCATACAGCAGCCTTCCATCTCCGGTGCTTTCCCACAAGACGACAGGACCCATTAGTGAACAGGGCATACTGCTTCTCATTTTCTGGCAGTTTGTTATACAGTGGGGCTTCTTCAGCACGTGTCACCTCCTCCTCTGGTGGTATTCCAAAACCTTTGACTTCTGGCCAGTCCATGATCACTTCCAAGATTCCTGGGCGACTGGGGTTCCTACTCGAGCCCGCTGGGTGATCAGTGCAACCCATTTACTGCATGTAGCATCAGTTGCATGGTGTGTAGAGGGGATGTTTCCTTTGAACATCCAGCCCAGCACCGGCAGTCGGGGTGCCAGGAGCAACTGTGCCTCAGTACCAACCACTTCTGAAGCAGCTCGAACCCCTTCATATGCTTCCAATATCTCTTTTTCAGTTGGATTATAGCGGTCTTCGGACCCTCTGTATCCCCGACTCCAAAACCCTAGGGGTCGACCCCGGGTCTCCCCTGGCACTTTCTGCCAGAGGCTCCAGGTAGGGCCATTCTCCCCGGCTGCAGTGTAGAGCACATTTTTTACATCTTGTCCTGCCCAGACTGGCCCAAGGGCTACTGCATGAACTATCTCCTGTTTAATCTGTTCAAAGGCTTGTCGTTGCTCAGGGTCCCATTTGAAATCATTCTTCTTCTGGGTCACTTGATAGAGAGGGCTTACGATCAGACTGTAGTGTGGAATATGCATTCTCCAAAAACCCACAACGCCCAAGAAAGCTTGTGTTTCCTTTTTGCTAGTTGGTGGAGACATGGCTGCTATTCTGTTGATAACATCCATGGGGATCTGACGACGACCATCTTGCCATTTGATTCCTAAGAACTGGATTTCTTGTGCGGGTCCCTTAACTTTACTTTGTTTTATGGCAAAACCAGCTTTCAGAAGGATTTGGACTATTTTCTCTCCTTTCTCAAAAACTTCTTCCGCTGTGTTGCCCCACACAATGATGTCATCAATGTATTGAAGGTGTTCTGGAGCTTCTCCCTGTTCCAGTACAGTCTGAATCAGTCCATGGCAAATGGTAGGACTGTGTTTCCACCCCTGGGCCAGTCGATTCCAGGTGTACTGGACACCCCTCCATGTGAAAGCAAACTGTGGCCTGCACTCTGCTGCCAGAGGGATTGAGAAGAATGCATTAGCAATATCAATTGTGGCATACCACTTGGCTGCCTTGGACTCCAGTTCGTATTGAAGTTCTAGCATGTCTGGCACAGCAGCACTCAGTGGTGGCAATACTTCGTTCAGGCCACGATAGTCTACTGTTAGCCTCCACTCTCCATTAGACTTCCGCACTGGCCATATGGGACTGTTAAAGGGTGAGTGGGTCTTACTGATCACTCCTTGGCTCTCCCGTCGACGAATGAGCCCATGGATGGTGATCAGGGAGTCTCGGTTGGTGCGATATTGCCGCCGGTGCACTGTTGTGGTGGCAATCGGCACCTGTTGTTCTTTGACCCTCAGCAACCCCACCACAGAAGGGTCCTTCGAGAGGCCAGGCAAGGTAGACAGCTGTTTAATTTCCTCCGTCTCCAAGGCAGCTACACCAAAAGCCCACTTGTACCCTTTTGGGTCCTTGAAATACCCTCTCCTGAGGTAGTCTATGCCAAGGATGCACGGAGCCTCTGGGCCAGTCACAATGGGGTGCTTCTGCCACTCCTTCCCGGTTAGGCTCACTTCAGCCTCCAATACAGTTAGCTCTTGGGATCCCCCTGTCACTCCAGCAATGCTGATGGGTTCTGCCCCTATATAGTTTGATGGCATTAAGGTGCACTGTGCGCCGGTGTCCACTAAAGCTTTATATTCCTGTGGGTCGGATGTGCCAGGCCATCGGATCCACACAGTCCTGTAAACCCGGTTATCCCTTTCCTCCACCCGGCTGGAGGCAGGGCCCCCTTAGTCCTGATCATAGTATTCATCACTCACTTCCTGTAAATATGAATCACGAGTGTCTCTATTAAGATCAGACGGGAAATCAGCACTTCTGCTCCTCTGTCTGGGGAATTGCTTATTGAAAATTGGAGCAGCAGCTCTCCTGGAGAAACTCCACTGAGTGATTGTTCTTCCTTGCAGCTCATGTACCCGTGCCTCTAGGGATGAGGTAGGTTTTCTATCCCACTTCTTCATGTCCTCTCCATGTTCACACAGGTAAAACCATAGGGTGCCCTGTCGTGAGTATCCCTTTTCTTGAGCAAAGGGACACTTACTCCTAATGGCTGAGATACTGGTCCGTACTGGTGGGGAGTAGGACATATCTTCTTTGAGTTGCTGGACCTCTCGGGACAGTTTGTCAACAGCAGAGACGAGCAAGGAAGAGAGGTTCGCTTCATATTCCTGGAGTCTAGCAATCAACTCCGCCATCGTTGGTGTCTTGTCATCTTTCCAGGACATCACTGCCAATGAGTTCCCATGCGAAGATGGTGCGCTCCGTACAAACTTCCGCCACACGGGTTGTGTGCACTCAGCTTCATCTGGATCTTTGGAGGACCATTGATTGTCCAGGTCACCATAAATCACCTCAAGCACGGCTAATTCCCTTAGATGCTGAATGCCTTTCTCCATGGTCATCCATTTTCCTAGGCGAAATACAATATCTTCTTTGAATGGATACCTCTCTCTCACTGTGGACAGGAGTCGCCTCCAGAGGCTGAGGGCTTGTGTTCCTTTTCCAATTGCTTTATCAATGCCCCCTTCCCTAGAGAGGGATCCCAGTTGTTTGGCTTCCTTCCCCTCTAATTCCAGGCTACTGGACCCATTATCCCAGCATCGGAGCAGCCAGGTGATAACATGCTCACCTGAATGACGGCTGAAATCTTTCCATATATCCCGCAACTCACTCAAGGGTAGGGATCGGGTAATTTCTGTTTCTTGTACGCATTCTTCCTCTTTCTCCTCCTCTTCTTGTGATGGCCCTGGTTCCTCATAATCTCTTTCTAAACGATTTGACCTTCTCTTCCATGATTTCTTCTTGCGTATAGGGGTGACTGATACTGGCACAGGTTGGTCCTCTGGTTTAGCTGCAATGCTTGTCACTGGGGTTGGAGTAGCTGCAGTATCTGTCGTGAGGGTTTGAGTGGCCGCAGTGCTCGTCACTGGGGTTGGAATAGCTGCAGTGTCTGTCGTGGGGGTTTGAGTGGCCGCAGTATTCGTTGCTTTCCTTGTCTTTGCCTTTTAGATCCAGGAACCTTCTCTTTCCCTTGGGGGTACTGAATAGTGTTAAATAGGGCTCGATAAGCATGGGCCAGGCCCCAGCACATTGCAGTTATTTGTATCTCTCTGGAATTGCCTGGGTGACAACATGCTTCCTCCAAATGTTCTACTAATTTTTCAGGATTCTGCACTTGTTCAGGGGTGAAGTCCCACATCACGGGGGGTGCCCACTGTCTTAGGCATTTGCCCATACTATCCCACATACCCTGCCACGCATAGCTATAGGGCCTTGGGGCAGATCTCTGGATGATATTCTTAAATTGCTTATTAACCTCAGACAGAACCGACACTGTCTGCCAAAGCAATATCAACAGATATATCTTGACTACCCAAGGATGTTCAAGATACTGAAAAGTTGTTGTAATGAAGGAGGAGGCATTACATAAGATAGTAGCTACAGTGCCATTCTCTATTTCCTCCATAAAAACTTCTCAGACGAGGAGGTATAATTGCTAATTGTCTCCATGAGGTGGCAGCTGAAGTACAGTAATGGCTTTCATGCAAGACCTAAATAACCAATAATGGTCAAGGCCAGTGTTTTAATAACAAGTCTCCTAGGCAAAATATCTCTAATCACTGCAGAGCACAGCAAACTGCAACAACCAACGGCAAGTTTTAACATGTACTTTACAATCGGCATGGTAAAGACTGGACAAACTAATACTGAGAGCAGATGAATCAATGCTGTGACCAGCAACTGTTATTATCTCAAACCCTTCGTGCCCCACGTTGGGCGCCAAAATGGACTGTCTAGGTAGATGCATCAGACATCTCTGGGGCTTTTGCTGTGGGAACCATGGTTTTAGCTCTGAGGCAAGTGCCCACCATCCTGGCAGAGACCTAGAGAACTTCCCCGGACTGTGGGCCTACAAGCAGGATGCAGTGCCTTCCCTCCTTGCCCTGCCTGTATGAACTGATGCGTCACGCCCTGGCTGATGCGCCACGCCCTGGTTGATGCGCCACGCCCTGGTTGCTCATCCTGGTCGCTTGTGCTCCCTGGGGGCCATTTAAATTTCCTGCGGTTGCTCCTGGCAACGCCCAGGCCGCATCATCCTCGCTCACAAGAGCTGCAGGACTTAGTGGGCTGCTTTTCTCTTCCTCGGGTTTCCCTGGCTCTAGGAACACCCTTGTCTGCCCCAATCTAGCGCCCAGCCATGGAACTTACCATTGCTGCTGCTGCATTTGTTGCTGACTGACCAAGCTGTCGGTTACACCATGTTTAAAAAGGAAAAGGCTTTGCTAAAGTCCCGGTAGATAACAACCACAGCCTTTCCTTCATCCACTAGGCGGGTCACCTGGTTATAGAAGGAGATCAGGTTGGTCAGGCAGGGCCTGCATTTCATGAAGCCATGCTGGCTGGGCCTTATCCCCTGGTTGTCCTGCATATGCCTGTTGAGCACACTCAAGATGAACCACTCCATAACCTTCCCTGGTACCAAGGTCAGGCTGACAGGCCTGTAGGTCCCCAGATTCTCCTTCTAACCCTTCTTGTAGATGGGCGTCACATTCGCTAGTTTCCAGTCATCTGGGACCTCCCCTGTTAACCAGGACTGCTGATAAATGATGGAGAGTGGCTTGGCAAGCTCCTCTGCCAGCTCCCTCAGTACTCTTGGGTGGATCCCATCCAGCCCCATGGACCTGTGTGCATCCAGGTGGTGCAGCAGGTCGTAAACTGCTTCCTCCTGGATTATGGGGGTTTTATTCTGCTCCCCGTCCCTGCCTTCCAGTTCAGGGGGCTGAGTACCCTGGGGATTACTGGTCTGACTGTTAAAGACTGAGGCAAAGAAGGCATTAAGTAACTCAGCCTTCTCCTCATTCTCGGTGTTGATGTTCTCCTCTGCGTCCAATAGAGGATGGAGATTCTCCTTGGCTCTCTTTTTGTTGTTAATGGATTTGTAAAATCATTTTTTGTTATCCCTTACAACAGTGGCCAGATTGAGTTCTAGCTGGGCTTTTGCCTTTCTAATTTTCTCTCTGCAAGACCTAATGAAATCTCTGTACTCTTCTTGAGTTGCCTGCCCCTTCTTCCAAAAGTGGTAAACTCTCCTTTCTTTCCTGAGTGTCAACAAAAGCTCCCTGCTCAGCCAGGCCGGTTGTCTTCCCCGACGGTTCGTCTTTCAGCACTTGGGGACAGCCTGCTCCTGCACCTGCAAGACTTCCTTCTTGAAGAAAGCCCAGCCTTCCTGGACTCCTTTGCCCTTCAGGGCTTCCTCCCAAGGGACTCTCCCAACCAGTGCCCTGAACAGGCCAAAGTCTGTCCTCTGGAAGTCCATGGTAGTGGCTCTGCTGACCCCCTTCTTACTTCGCCAAGAATCGAGAACTCAGTCATATCATGGGCGCTAAGCCCAATATGGCGCCCGACCACCACATCTCTGACCAGTCCTTCTCTGTGAACAGGAGGTCAAGTGAGGCACCTTCCCTGGTAGGCTCACTTACCAGCTGTGTCAGGAAGTTATCTTCCACACACTCCAGGAATCTCCTAGACTGTTTCTTCTCTGCTGTGTTGTATTTCCAGTTGATGTCCAGTAAGTTGAAGTCCCCCACACGACCAAGGGCTACCGTTTCTGAGACTTCTGCCAGCTGCTTGTAGAATGCTTAATCTCCAGAACTCCAGAACTATGTGCTCCCCAGCAGGAGAGTAATGGAAGGTCACTTCTCAAAAGAACATGAGTCAGGTTTTTTTCTGTGTCAGCTTGGTTCAAGGTGCTCTGTATGCCACAACCTGACATAATGGGAAATCAGTTACAGGCCTTGTCTAGCTAGAAACTAAAGGTGTTAACATTTAAAATTCCGGTATCAAATGATTCCTTGTTTTAAGCATAATAATTCAACAAGTCAGGTTAAAGGGAAGATCACCTGCTAGCTCACTGAAGCTAAAACTGGCCATTTGGGGATCCCCAGTGTGACTGGTGGAGAAAAGAACATTATGGCAGTATAACTATTATTACCAAGAAAATATGTTGGTGCCCAGTTTAGTTTCATGCAGAAAATAAAACCAGGTCATTTTATCAACATTCATAAGTTTTATTTCAAATGCAAACTATGTAAAAAGCAACCCCCTTTTTGGCTTTACTCCTTCATGATTAAGTGAGAATAGTGAGATAGATAGCATGGGAGATTCGCTTCACTTCTTCCTGTCTAGAGATATATCCTCAGTGAAAGAAACCAAATAAACAGGCACTTTAATACAGTGTTCCTATTTTTCTCCTCCTCCTAGGATAATAGTGTCTCATTACCCATCACCCTTTACCTCTCCCAGGCTTTTTGGAAAAGATGGCCAGGAAAATCAGATTTTCTTCTCACACACATGAAGAATCCATATTACTTTCACCATAAAGATGAAATTTGCTCGAAGAGCAGCAGTTAACAAAAAAAAAAAGGAAAACTCCTGTCATAATAAAAAGCCCAACTTTCCCCAAACTATTTAATGTAAAGGACACAGCTCCTAGGATTTCTCTCTCTTAAAAATACTTCTGGGCTTTTAAAGTTGAAATGGCTGGTTTTGAATATAAATGCCATTAATAATCTCATGATTGAGTAGAGTATCATAGGCTGAGGAAAATATGGAGACTGATGGGGTGAGCTGTTGCTATAGTGATTCTGATAAGATACTTTCCTTGTCCCCATGCAACCATAATAAAGTCTAATTTAAAAACAACACTTGCATTAATTATATCTTTTCCTGGTATCCTGGCATAGAAAAACATATATAGAGAAATGAAGAACTGTACAACACAGTAGATTCCTTGCTTTGGGGAGATTTTTGAATCTCAGCAATTTCTAAATATGTCAGGTTAAAACTTGCTATATTAAAGCTCAACAAAGGGTTAGTTCTGCTGGAATCTTTACTCATCTCTCTGAAAAACGATTAACACAAAGGCTGTAAAAATGGAATATGTAAGTAAAGTACTGTTTTGATTGTTACTGTTTTGCTAGTCCAGCTATGCTCATCATTACTTCAACTAATTCTCTACCTGCTTGAAAGCTGGTACAGAAGTTATTGACTAGATTAATTTTTCAAACTGAAAAAGAAATTTTTGTGAAAGCCTGTTTGTAATTGGTAATTGCTGAAATTATCTTTGTACCTGGTTCACTGTGCAGAGTGAGAGAGAGATCTCCTGCTAAAAAGTGCCAGAAGATCAGTTCCTAGCAGAAAGCTAGTACCTGCTAGCTGCATGTTGGAAGTAAGTTTAGAACCTTCTGGGTACCAAAGAGTCCTTATGTCACGGGCTTTCTTTAACCAGGGCTATCTGTGAGAGCATGTGATTTTAGGAAATAAATTGCTTCCAAGCTAGTTAGATGCTTCATTTCTGAAAATAAATGCCTTCAGATCCTTTAGAAAACCTCCATCTCTTATCCACCAAAACATGCCATCATTAAAATCAGGTGTATTCCCTCATCCTCGCAACAAGACAGCTCCCCCAGCACATTAAGGGCATCAACGCCAGGGCAAAGTGCATAGCCATTGTTAGAATTAACGTGTTCCCAAGCTCAGCAAAATAAAGAGATAAGCAGTGCAGCCAGCAAACTCCATGACCTGCACAGAAGCTTGCAACTTAATAACTACTATAGCTATAGCACACTCAATTTAAAACTGCCATTGTCTCAAGCTCCACATTGGGCACCAAAAAGGACTGTGGTGGGTTGACCTTGGCTGGCTGCCAGGTGCCCACCAAGCCGCTCTATCACTCCCCTCCTCAGTGGGACAGGGGGAGAAAATAAGATGAAAAAAACTCATGGGTCGAGATAAAGGCAGAATGCCCCTCCTCCTTTCTCTTAGCTTTTACTGCTGAGCATGACATCATATGGTACGGAATATCCCTTTGGTTATTTTGGATCAGCTGTCCTGGCTCTGTTCCCTCCCAACCTCTTACCCACCCCCTGCCTACTGGCCTTTGTGGCAGGAGGGTTGTAGAGACAGCCTTGATGCTGTGGGAGCACTGCTCAACAGTAGCCAAAACACTGGTGTGTTATCAACACCTTTCTAGCTACCAATACAAAGCACAGCACTATGAGGGCTGCTATGGGGAAGTTAACTCCATCCCAGCCTGGCCCAACACATAGTGCTAAGCTTAAACTTAACCAGCACACCCCTTTCACATGATATTAAAAAGGAATGCTTTATGGATATGCATAAAAAATACTGTCAACAAAAGCCAATAATGGAAGAAAACAACCTATAACTAACTGGACATTGCTATTACAGTATTTGCGAACAGCAACTTTTTAATGGTGTCTAATGTACAGCCTAAATTTAACCTAAAACAAAATTAACATCATTTTGTCAGAGACCTAACTCACTGAGAGCTGGAATCCACATTGTAACAATGTTGTGTTTTCCATTTATTCTACTCAAATTCTTTATGCTTCACAAAATATGTCCCAGAAATACATCACACACTAGCTTCAAATTAGTGTAATGTTATACCCACTGATACAAGCCTTGACGCTTTTCAGTTTGGTCGCAGTTAAACTTGCACAGATTACAAGTGATGTATTCCTCTGGCTTGAGTATCAAAAACTGCAATATAGAAGCATCTGAGCAAACCACTTATTCTGCAAAGTTGTTTGCTTTCATACCATATGCAGCCTAAGCAAAAAGAAGGTGCTGGCAAGAGTGCGCTACAGAAATACAAATACTGAATGGATCTTACTAGTCAATTTAAGCAAGGGAAGAGCCAAGCTTTACATTTGCTGCAAAACACTTCACAAACTGGATTTGCACCATTCAGGTTTCACCTTTTCAGATTTGCTGCCATAGTCCTACAGTTCAAGTTAACCTAATTTTGACCTACTACCTGTGCCCTTTTCATTCTTCACTGCTATAGTGATAGTCCGATTTCCTTGTTCATTGGTGTCCTTCTGCACCCCATGAGCAAAAGGGAGGCAGGGCTACATGATAAGCTGTCAAGCAGAACAAATGAGGTTTTCATATGAAGCATAAACACCTGCAACAGAGGGGACAAAATACCTGATGCTCTCCTCTAGTTTTAGCCACAGCCACTGACAAAAAGGCAACCATTTCCAAAAAGTGAACCATAGGTGTATAACCAGGTCTTGGCTACCAAGCAGTCTACCATGAATCTGTCTATATTTCATGCAACATCTCAATGAGCAACAGTTTGTTGATTTTTTTTGCTCTTCCAATCATACATTTTCCTGAGAAAATATTTTTAGCAATGAGAAATAAAAATCCTGGAGTCCTTCATGATACATTTTTTTAACTGTTCCATAATCACAGTAAGTTATCCAATCACAGTACTTCAGAGGCTAACTTCTAGTTAGTGTAGCTCTTAGTGTATTTAACTTCTAAGCCCAGTGGAACAGGAATGTCCTTTATTCCATTGTGTATGATAGCAAGCAAATTAAGGAAAAACATGGCAAAACTGACTCAAGCATTTTGTCAGGCAGTTTGAAATTTGTGGGGTCTTACCAGCTTTGTGATTGTTTTACTCTTAGATAGTTTCTTGACTGAGGTAACACAGGAAAAAAGATACTAGTGCCTTTGTCCTTCTCTCCATCAGTCTACACTATAAAACCAGCACATGACTTGCCATCATTCAGCCATACTGACAATCTTCTTACGAAAGGTGGTGCAGAACGGGAATTTTCATGCAGTGGAACATCAGAGGTCCACTTTGGTTCCAGTTCAGCTTCTGTGGACCCCACAAGAGCTGATACTGTTTCCACAGTAGGAAATCGTGAAACTGCTTGTATAGGTATTATTAGCACCCACATTAGTCTCCTGGATAAATTTTTTTCAAACATTGTAAAAACCCCACCAAAATCAATAGAAAGACAGACAGAAAGAAATCCCTTTCCATGCTAACCTGTAATATGGCCCGGAATGCTTCAAAACATTTCACATTCTTAATGGATCTCTAGTCCCACCTTCTTATAAGCATTACTTTAATTTACAAATAAGAGATAAGAAATTAAAACAAAATCCTGAGTAAACCCAGGTAAGTGGATCAGCTTTACAACATGTACACTCAACCCAACATGCATTTTCAAGTTAACAGCTGTGGCAGGCTACACAACTCCTATACCCAACATCCGGACACTAGAGAGCCAACACTACTTTCTGCGTATCTTTCATCCCCAGCTCCTAACTTAAATTTTCACAGAATAAAATTGACAAAGTCAAAACCCATGTCCAAGTTCTAAATATCCTGTTCTTAAAAATCCATTTTCAACAAAATACTTGTTCTTGCCTTATGAGAAGCTCTTCCACAGTTTCTTGTATGTTCTACAAGTCATGACCATCCTGAATCACCCCGCAGAAAACCATCTCTAATGGCAATGAATCAACACCATACCTTATCTCATAAATTGCCTTCACTCTCTCTTTTATTACTGAATACAGTAAGATATTCACAACCACTGACATTCCCAGCAAATTTTCTGCCTGATCTGTAAACCTTTTAACTTTTTACTTATTTGTTTTGAACTTGTGACATTTAAACTGTTCAGCATTTTGAGTACACACTGGTTGCAATGGCACAATAATATATTTTTTTGAAGTAAAGAATAAATTCTCTCTCATTTTTAATCTATTTTGTTATTTTATACATGATGTATGAAGATAAAGTTAAAATGGCCTAACCTTTTCATTTGAATGGCTACCCCCACTTTTGCCCACATCACAATCCTTGTGCTACTGAGTAGTGTGACTCAAAAAGTTAAAGCTAATAAAAAAATAACAAAATTTCTATTTGAAATAAATTGTTCACAAAAAAAAATGAATTCAACAACTTGTATTAAATATCTTCTTTCCTCAAGAAACATGTATTTTTGTCATGGTTTTAGCTGGGATAGTTAATTTTCTTTCTAGTAGCTGGTATAGTGCTGTGTTTTGGATTTAGGATGAAAATAATGTTGATAACACACCGATGTTTTAGTTGTTGCTAAGTAGTGCTTACACTAGTCAAGGACTTTTCCAGCTTCCCATACTCTGCCAGGTGCACAAGAAGCCGGGAGGGGAGGGGGCACAGCCAAGACAGCTGAACCAAACTGGCCAAAGGTATATTCCATGTCATATGATGTCATGCCCAGTATATTAACCAGGGGGAGTTGGCCAGGAGAAGCAGCGATCGCAGCTTGGGGACTGGCGGCGGTCAGTAGGTGGTTAGCGGTTGCATCAGTTGTTGTTTTGATTGGCTTTTTTCCCCCTCCCCAGGTTTCCTCTCTCTCTCTCTCTCTCCCCCTCTCTCTCTCTCATTATTTTCCTTTTGATTATATTATTGTTGTTGTTGTTATTATTACTAGCACTTTTACTGTTTTATTTTAAGTATTAAACTGTTCTTATCTCAACCCATGAGTGGCTAGGGAGAGACCCTACCGTTGAGTCACGAGGTTCAGGCAGGACCCCCTTGCTTTCTGAACTCCTTCTCCAAGAGGAGTCTAGGTGCGGCTAAGTCCAGTCTTAGTCTCAGACTTGGTCAACAGTTTATTTTCTAAGGGTTGTAGAAGTAACCACTCCTCAGAGTATTTGTTGTTAGTAACTAATTTGCCAGATGCCCCGGCCGGTAGCGTTCAATGAGAACGATCATGGCTAGATTAATGAATATGACAATTTATTAAAGCAACAGATACACAGTTCTGGTAGAAATGAAAAAGGTTTCTAAGTTTTCCTGGGGAAACACTTGGTATAACCAAGTGCTCAAATCTTACCCGAAGGCGTCCCGGGGGGGGGGGGGGGGAAGAGAGGCTCAGCCTGTCGACTGGTCCCAGAAGTCAGAGTGGTACACAATGGTATCTTCCTTAACACCCTCTTTCTCTTAAACTATTTTATATTATTTTTTACCTTTCAGGTGGAGCTTGAGTGACACTAGTCATACATACCTTTATTATGATTGGTGTAAAATTTTCTTGCTTTGCTTTTAAAGGTGTAGATTAGAAAAATTCAAAGCACGTGCCCAGTGAGGGGTGGTCGCACCTTAGAGGCGGGTAGCTTTTGGGATGGAGGTGTGTTTTGGTATTATAATGATGAGTTCACCAAAAGGACAGCATTTTGTCAAAAGCATGACAGACTGTTGGCTCAGGGTGGCAAATGTGCAGTGTACCAGCTCCATGGTACCTCGAGTTCCCATTTATCACAGAGCCTGGCCACAGTGTCTCCACACCACTCCACCCCCTGGACAACTCCTCTTAGAGTCAGTACACCAAGTTCTCCTGGCATTGCCGACATCTAAGGTTACGAGCCTAGGGAAGTTCCGTGGAATGGATTTCTCACGTCAGCTGCACTCTACCCTGGAAGCTTCTTCCATGCTGTACCTTTTCTAAAAACATAAGTTTAATTTCTAAGTCACCTCCAGCGATTATTCCACAGTTTAATGCAATTAAAAATCCTTCCAAGGAATCTCAACATAAAACTTCCACAATAGCATTCAAACACATTGAAAATCTGTTGGCTTAAAATCTACGCACAGAAACAGCAGGGTTACCTCACCACAAATCCTCTCTCTGTTATGCTAATGTTTCTATCATCCAAAAACCACCGTGACGTGAGAAATAGAGACATCTGGACAACGGACCACCAACCTGCCGTAGCCCCAAGGGCCCTGTGAGGGCTGGCAGGCCTGGGGGCAAGATGACAGCTGTGCTCTCTGGTGGTTCCCAGCAGGTGCTGTGGGAGGCAATACGGCGCGTGGCAGTTCGCTCGCTTGCTTGCCTCCCCAGCTGTTGGGGCTGTGCGTCTAGAGGCACTGCGCCCTGCGCGGCAGGGCTGGGGCCCTGGGCTGCCCACTGGCTGGGGACCTGACTGGAGTACTACAATTTCTGGTAGGCCTGGCGACCATTGCCAGCCTTGTGCCTGCCAGGAGTTGCAGTTCCTGCAGGGATGATGCTCTCAGTGCAGGGGGGATGTGCCGAGGCGGCTCCCGGTGGGCTTCAAAGCAGGCCTGTCGGCATGTTTGTGCTGTGGTAAGCAGGCCAAACTGGTGCAGGAGAGTTACCCCATGGGGGGGATTGGCAGCAGCATTACTTGATTTATCCTGTGTTCGCTGGTAGCTGGATATGAGCCGCTAAAAAAATAATGCCTCTTCGTAAATGCATATTTCTTCTGGGAGGATGACAACATTATCCAGACCCTGGACTGTGCCTGCCTGTTCTCACCACCTCCCACTGTGCCTAGGTTTCAAAGGCCTTTTGAAGGCGCTCCCTTGCCCAGAGAACAAAACAGGGGGCACATGGAAAGGAGGTGTTTGGCAGAGGGGTCTCCCTGTCATAGGCCCTGGCATGCCTCCCTGTCCTTGCTGAAATTCTGGCCTGCTGTGCCAATGCCTGTGAAGGTTTTTCTCCCTTTACTGCTCTGTTAGACCCTTCTGAGATGTGAAGAACCCCCCCTGCATGGTGGTCTGCCCACCACTCTTCAGTGGCCTTCCTTTCTAGACGGTTGTGGCATGTCTGAGGTAAAGTGGATTGGTTGGTTAAGTTCTCTGGGATGGCCTACATGTGCTGCAGGTGCCAGCCATTGTTTCAAGCTCCCTCCTTTTTCTTCAGAGGCCCTCTTATTTGGCTTTGCACTGGTTTGTTTTTATAACACTGCAAGGTGTGAATTTAAGGAAGCAGTAATAGAATTCAACAACTTGAATTCAAGAAGGGTAAAACTCTGCTGCCCCAAGATCTCTGCTGACGCTGCCTGTCACTGCTGAGTGTCCGTGCAGTGTGGTGCACCTGTCCCACTCCAGGCACCGGCATGATTCCCTCATCAGCCCTGGAGAGGCCCAGGACAGGGATGGTCTTTTGGTGTTAGACCAGCTGAGAAGGCCTGTGGGAAGTAAGTGGCAGGGTAATCCAGGCCAATTTCACACTGCATAAAGCATTTGTTTACTCACTGGAACTGTTTCCATTAAATTTAATGGGTAAAAGTGCCACTTTATGGATTTTTTTTTAATTTTCTTCAGATTTCATGAAGTATATCATTAGTATACTTCACTTGCATAGAAAACAAGCATTTTTATTTGCATGGCCTGTTACATTTTGCTAGGGAAATGCAAAAGGAGAATAAATAATTGTTATGAAAATTCCCTTCCCGGTTTGTACTGGTTTTGGCTGGGATAGAGTTAATTTTCTTCACAGTAGCTAGTATGGGGATATGTTTTGGATTTGTAATGAAAACATTGTTGATAATACAGGGATGTTTTAATTATTGCTGAGCAGTACTTACATGGTATCAAGGCCTTTTCTGCTTCCCAGACTGCCCCTCCACCGAGCAGGCTGGGGATATACAAGAAGTTGGGAGGGGCCACAGCTGGGACAGCTGACCCAAACTGACCAAAGGCTTATCCCAGACCATAAGACGTCATGCTTAGCAATAAAAGCTGTGGGGAAGAAGGAGGAAGGGGGGACATTCAGAGAGATGGTGCTTGTCTTCCCAAATCACCGTTATGTGTGATGGAGCCCTGCTTTCCTGGAGATGGCTGAACACCTGCCTGCCCATGGGAAGTAGTGAATGAATTCCTTGCTTTGCTTTGCTTGTGCACGCAGCTTTTGCTTTCCCTATTAAACTGTCTTTATCTCAACCCACGAGTTTTCTCACTTTTACTCTTCCAATTCTCTCCCCCATCCCACTGGGGTGGGGGGAGTGAGAGAGCAGCTCTGTGGGGCTTAGCTACTGGCCAGGGTCAAACCATGGCACTGTTATATCAATCAGACTGTATAGTATGAAAGTGCATTAACTTTGCTAATATATATTACTTCACTTTATACACTGCAATATAATGAGGTAGTGGAATTTTACTGCAGACTTTGGTATTGTTCATGCTTAAGTAGTACAAACTAAAGGACAGCCTGGCCCTGGAAATAAGGGCTTTGCTTCTTGGAAGCTTAGAGCTGTCTGTGAAGGATAAAAGATACCCCTGGACAACCAAGATAATGTCAGCATCCTAGCCCCTCTAGCACATCTTTGAAACCCTCCCAGTGTCACCTGGCATCATAGGTAAATAACTCTAGCAAGACTGACTCCAGGGACATCTGGATCAACAGACAAGCAGCAAGAGTACTGCAGAAATATAGTTGCTTTGCAAAGTTTTACTATGGTTAGTAATCGGTAGTGTGGGTGTTAGTGATTAGTCAAATCATGTTGCACCTAAACGCTTGAAGGGTATAAGGACCCTGTGTAAAACCACATTTGGGGTGCCCCAATTTGAATGGCACACCTCATGTGCATGAATAAATATTTAGTCTTGTAATTCTATACTTTGCGTCCTAGCCTCTCTCCTCGGTTGGCACAGGCCAGTTGCAAATTTTCATAACATAACCTAACTCGGCTCAATACTTGCTGTTGTGCCTTCATCATTCTTTAACAAGCCAAAAACTTAAAAGATTAGGTTGTGACAATGTAAACTATTACAGTTCTGTTACATATTCTGTTACAAAATAATTAGTTGCAAATAAAAATCTACTACTGGAGAGCTGGTTTTGTGACAGCAAAAACTTCACAAACAGCATTTGTGTGACACTTTTGTTAAAGGAGCTTACAAAACAATACTGTTGAGCTCAGCACCCAAAGTTAATTTTGAGATTCTAGACTCAATGACTGTCTCTCCTCTGGTGTCTGTACCGCACCAGAACTCCTGAGTGTTACTGCAATCCAAATAATAAGCTTTGCATTTTTTCCTTTTATCTTCCTGCTGCATTTGGAGCTTCCAGGATGATGCATTCTACAATAGCAGAGACAGCACATGTGAGGAAAGGAAACTGTGCCACTTCTGATGAACAAAGTGATTACAAGGCAAATCCTTATAAAAGCATGAAAGGAGAGAAAGATCTGAGTCATGTGCATGATACTCTTGTATCTTGGCTAGGTGGCGAGGAATAGTGTCGCCAATTTTTCTTTTGCACATCCAATAAATGAATCACAGAATCACAGGTTGGAAGGGAACTCGGGGATCATCTAGTCCAACCTTTCTAGGAAGAGCACAGTCTAGACAAGATGGCCCAGCACCCTGTCCAGATGACTCTTAAAGGTGTCCAACGTGGCCAAGTCAACCACTTCCCTGGGGAGATTATTCCAATGGTTGACTGTTCTCACTGTGAAAAATTTCCCTCTCATATCCAATTGGAATCTCCCCAAGAGCAACTTGTGTCCATTCCCCCTTGTCCTCTCCATGTGACTCCGTGTAAAAAGGGAGTCTCCATCTTCTTTGTAGCTACTCTCCATCTTCTTTGTAGCTACAAATATATATATATAAAAACATATCTATATACACACACAAATATATATACGCACAAATATATACTTCTTCATCCTTGTACGTGTTGACACTGGAAAACTGAGACATAATGCTTGGGTTCTTTTGTCAGTGGCATGAGCAACTACAATTCTTGCAGTCTTTTAGTGTTATGCTGCCGATGGTTTGGCATCACACAGTACTTAACAGCAGTAATTTATAAATGCAAAGTTCAGTACTATTAAAGCAGACAATGTGACATAAAATTCAACCTTCCTCTTTTTTTCTTATGGTAGGAAAGCGATATCTGCTAACAGAAGATGATGTAAATTTGCAAGAATTTCAGTGGATGAAAGTGGCAATTAGAAATTAACGTCATGGCAATAAAGGCATTGGTATTTATTTCATAATCACCATTCTCAATTTTAGCGTGAGTACTAGGAAACTAGAAGACAGTCAAAGATATTATAATGACACAAAATTGACACCATTTAAAGCAACAACTTGTATCTTCCTCTTGCAAATTGTAGCTAAAGATATCAGAAGACCTGAGGCTTTGTAGAATGAAACAATATTAGTTATGCTGTGTTGGAAAATGTGGATAAACTTTCAAGTATGCAAGGTATTTACATAAGACCTGAAATGTTTGTGTCTTTGCTTTTCCGATTTCATCCAATAGTCTAATAGAAAACACCATTTCTGTCTACAAAACTTACTTCAACTATATCTTCAGCAGACAAGGTTAATGCAAAGCCAAATAGCTACTTAACTGTCCAGAGAAGGTCTATGCCAGTAATTGTCTTTTAATCTGATCTGTAAATTTAGCTAGCTTATTCTTTTAGCTTTTTTTTTCCTTTTACCTAATAAAACTTCTCAGTTGTACACCCAATTCCAGATGATGTCTGTAAACTCAGAATATGAAAAACAAGTTTAGGTTTTCCAAACTGACGAAAGAGCAACATCAATGGATTTTCCCTGATGGGAATTTTGTCATGCTGGTTTAAAGCGTATACAAGTTCTTTTCTTTAAGGAACGTAAATATAAACATAAATATTCCTTCAAATTTAAGTAAGATTAGGTAAAAATTGACTGTCTAATCACATGCAGGTGTTCTAGTGATACAAAAACCTTTTACTTTAACAATTGTTCCAAAGGACGTAGTTAATTTAAAAAAAAATTTTTTAGTGGCAAGGAAGAGACAAATATCAAATTTTGTTTTATATAAACCAGTCTTCTGAGACAGAGAGGAAGGTAAAGTCAAAATGGCAATTTTTCTATATTAAGTAATAGTGGAATTTAAATCTGGCAGTGGCAAGTCATAATGTTGTTATATTTTTTTGTGATGACGACGTGCTCATACCGGTGACAATTCATCCTGTACTTCAGATATATTTAATTTATTGCTATGGGTCAATCACTCTTGCTAAAACAGGTTTGTAGAAGCCAAATATTTGGCTTTACAGGTCACAACTGACCTTTTTGTTGTTGTCCAAAAAGTAGCCTCTGAGAACTGATGAAAACAATGTGCTAGCCACCTATTTGTGTGTACCTGTGCATGGTTTCTGTACTCAGTGTTTAGCCTAACACTTGAAAGATGGGAAAAAGTAATTAAGGCTAGTAATAAATTTTGGGTTAGAAATTGAAAAAGCAATAATAACTACTCTTATACAGAATATATAATAGCTATTATTTATTATAGTTTTAATTAAACTAGTCCATTATCTGTAACAGTTGTATTATTAGCTACAACAGTTAAAGTTAACTACACTAGTTATAGTTATAATAACTATTATGTGTTCTTTACAAATACAGTTTGTATCCCAGGTGTTTTTAAACTTTTCTGCATCTTTGAACACAACACAAACATTATGTATACATACCTATATACATATATTCTTCTGCATTCACAGGATTCAGCCCTGCATTTCAGTCTTGAGTAAGGACTCGTATTTGCACATAGCAACAGATATGCATCTAAGAGCTGAATAGGTTGTTCACTGGGGTGCTCGCTTTGCCCCTCTTGTGGAGGTTACTAGCTTGGAAACAGCAGTGACCCAGGAGCTGCTGCATAAAAATCCATTGCCCTGTCCGAAAGGGGGGGGGGGGGGGGGGCAGCACCATTAGAGGAACGGGGCTGCCAGGTGTACATGTGATTTTAACCTTGTGTATGTCTGAATCAGAGCCTTGCGATTACCAACTAAAGGACTGGTATTTGTGCGTGCTTTGTCATAGGAAAACATGCTAGATAGAGAAAACTTTTTTGGGGGGAAAGGTGAGCAACTCTAAATTTATGGCTGTGTATAGAAATATATAGATTATGTACTAGGCCCTTTGTGTTTGCATCAATTATGAAGGAGTTTACATCTTTTGTACTAACAGTGTTGAGTCAAAGTTCTTATGCTAGTTTGAATGCCAAATGGGATTGTGTTCGTTTGTTTGGGGTGGTTGGTTTTTTTTTAAAAAAAAGGAAGAAAATGTCTCTTACAAAAGCTTCCTTCCTCTTTAAAATTTGTGTATTACCTGATATGACCCACTTGAGGAGGGCTATAAACTGAAAGACTCGGGGGGGGGGGGGGGGGGCGGCGGGGACCAAAGTGGCAATGCTAATGCCATCACATACAACAGGGGACTAAGCCAGGCCAACCAGAGCAGCAACAAAGGTGCATTAGCTCCCTTGAGAGATGACAATCAGAATACCGACCACCTCAAGGGTGTGCATGGCTATAGTGGGTCCTCGTGCACCCCTCCAAGGAAACCTGTGTGCTCAAGTACCTCTCTGAAATGCCTGTACACCAACAGCAGCATGGGGAATAATCAGGAGGAACTAGAGATCTGTGTGCCATCGCAGGGCCACGATCTCATTTCAATTACAGAGACATGGTGGGATAGCTCACATGACTGGAATGCTGTCATGGATGGCTACAGGCTTTTCAGAAAAGACAGACCAGAAAGGCGAGGTGGGGAGGGAGCAACTGGAATGTATCGAGCTCTGCCTAGGGGTGGAGGAAGAACGGGTCGAGAGCTTATGGGTAAAAAATTAAGGGGCAGGCAAATATGGGTGATACTGTTGTGGGCATTTGCTACAGGCCACCTGATCAGGAAGACGAAGTTGACGAGGCCTTCAACAGACAGATGGAAGTAGCCTCACAATCGCAGGCCCTGGTTCTCATGGGGAACATCAACCACCCTGATATTTGCTTGAAAAGCAACACGGCAAGCCACGCACGATCCAGAAGGTTCCTGTGTAGCAGCGAGGCTAACATTTTGACACAGGTGGTGGAGGAGCCAACGGGGCAAGATGTACTGCTGGATCTTATCCTAACAAACAAGGAAGGGCTGGCTGAGGATGTGAGAGTTGGGGGTAGCCTTGGCTGCAGTGACCATGAGAATGTGGAGTTCAGGATCCTGTGTGGTAGAAGCAGGGCAAAAGGTAGGATCACAACCTTGGAGTTCAGGAGAGCCAACTTTGGCCTCTTCAAAGATCTGCTTGGAGGAATTCCATGGGCTAGGGCTCTAGAAGGTAGTGGTGTCCAAGAGAGCTGTACCACTTCAAGCTCAAGATCAGTGCATCCCTAGGAGGAAGAAGTCAAGCAAAGGAGCCAGGAGATCCGCGTGGATGGCCAAATTGCTTCTAGAGACACTCAAATGGAAGATGGAGGTTCACAGTATGCGGAAAAAGGAACTGGCCACTTGGGAGGAATATAGGAACATTGTCAGTGTATGCAGAGATGCAATGAGGAAGGCCAAGGCCCACTTGGAACTAAATCTGCAAGGGATGTCAAGGATAACAAGAAGGGCTTCTTTAAATACATCAGCAGTAAAAGGAAGACTGGGGATACAGCAGGCCTGCTGCTGAACGAGGTGGGGGCCCTGGTGACGCAGGCAGAGTTACTGAATGCCTTCTTTGCTTTGGTCTCTACTCCTAAGGCTGGCCCTCAGGCATCTCAGCCCCCAGAAGAGAGAGAAGAAAATCTGGAGAAAGGAAGACTTCCACCTGGTTGAGAAGGATTGGGTCAGAGATCACCTATGCAAATTGGATCCTCGCAAATCCATGGGCCCCGATGGGGTGCACCCATGAGTGCTGAGGGAGCTGGCGGGTGTTCTTGCTGAGCCACTCTCCACCACCTTTGAAAGGTCGTGGAGGACAGGAGAGGTGCCCGAGGACTGGAGGAAAGCAAATGTCACTCAGAAAGTCTTCAAAAAGGGCAAGAAGGAGGACCTGGGAAACTATAGGCCAGTCAGCCTCACCTCCATCCCTGGAAAGGTGATGGAGCAGTTCATCCTGGAGGTCATCTCCAGGCATGTAGAGGAAAAGAAGGTTATCAGGTATAGTCAACATGGATTCACCAAGGGAAGATCATGCTTAACCAACCTGATAGCCTTCTGTGATGGCGTGACTGGCTGGGTCGAGGAAGGGAGAGCAGTGGATGTTGTCTAACTTGATTTCAGTAAGGCATTCGACACTGTCTCCCATAGCATCCTCATAGATGAGCTAAGGAAGTGTGGGTTGGATGAGTGGAGAGTGAGGGGGATAGAGAACTGGCTGAACAACAGAACTCAGAGGGTCGTGACCAATGGGGCAGAGTCTGGATGGAGGCCTGTAACTAACTAGTGGTGTTCCCCAGGGGTCTGTGCTGGGTCAAGTCCTGTTCAACATAGTCATCAATGACCTGGGCGATGGGAACTGCTTGAGCAAGTCCAGCGGAGAGCTACCAAGATGATCAGGGGACTGGAGCATCTCCCTTATGAGGAAAGGCTGAAAGACTTGGGCTTGTTCAGACTGGTCAAGAGAAGACTGAGGGGGGATTTCATCAATACCTATAAATATCTAAAGGGTGGGTGTCAGGATGATGGGACTAGGCTCTTTTCAATAGTGCCCAATGACAGGACAAGGGGCAATGGGCACAAGCTGGAACACAGGAAGTTCCACCTGAATATGAGGAAAAACTTCTTTACTTTGAGGGTGACGGAGCAGTGGAACAGGCTGCCCAGAGAGGTTGTGGAGTCTCCTTCCCTGGAAATATTCAAATCCCACATGGACTTAGCCCTGTGCACCCTGCTGTAGGTGTACCTGGTCAAGCGGGGGGGGGTTGGACGAGATGATCTCCATAGGTCCCTTCCAACCCCTACCATTCTGTGATTCTGTGATATATTCCATCATATACACAATGGAATTAAGTTCACAATAAGCATTGTCTCAGTTTTTCAAGTCTGCTCTGACATTACGGGGACACCTAGACATGCTTCTTTGTGGGAAACTTTATGCCTTTTTATTGGTGAAAAATCCAAGCTTTCTGCTGCATTGAACCTCCATTTTTCAGGTACCGAGCATACAACACAGATAATGGAATTGTCTATAGACTGCTTCTATAACGTGTTTTACTTTCAGATGCGTATTTTTAAAGTATTAAAGAAAAATGGAATGATTCTCAAAAGTGAATTTAAAATTTTACTGCATTTATGTCAGACTTCATCTGATGTGGAACGAGCCAGGAAATTTATTCACAGGTTCTTTTAACAATTCAGGTAACACTGTTTTCTGTCTTTATTTTTTTGCTTTTATCAGATCATCTCAGGTTATGTTCTGCAACTGAGGGTTTGCCCTAATTCACTGGATATCTGTATAGTTAATCTCTTAAACTAAGGATGTATTTTCATTTACTTTGGGTCTTCCAACCCTTCGGAGACTCTCAGATCAAAGGAGGGTCAAGCTACAGAGGCAAACCGTTGTCCTGAATGGTAAGCCATACAGAAACTTCAGCTGTCAGCTGAGAGGTAGTGGTATGTTCAGTTGTTTGGGTTTTTTTAGTGTAAGAGACAAAAAGTTGATGTATTTTAGCAGGTACTGTTGCTAAAATCACAGAATCACAGGTTGGAAGGGAACTCAGGGATCATCTAGTCCAACCTTTCTGGGAAGAGCACAGTCTAGACAAGATGGCCCAGCACCCTGTCCAGCCAAATCTTAAAAGAGTCCAATGTGGCCAAGTCAACCACTTCCCTGGGGAGATTATTCCAATGGTTGACTGTTCTCACTGTGAAGAATTTCCCTCTCATGTCCGATTGGAATCTCCCCAAGAGCAACTTGTGTCCATTCCCCCTTGTCCTCTCCATGTGACTCCATGTAAAAAGGGAGTCTCCATCTTCTTTGTAACTACCCCTTAAGTACTGGTACAAGGTGATGAGATCCCCTCTGAGCCTCCTTTTCTCAAGGCTGAACAAACCCAGCTCTCACAGCCTATCCTCGTATGGCAGGCTTCCCAGTCCTTTGATCATCTTGGTGGCCCTTCTCTGGACCCCTTCCAGCCTGTCCACATCCTTTTTGTATAGAGGGGACCAGAACTGTACACAGTACTCCAGGTGTGGCCTGACAAGCGCTGAGTAGAATGGGATGATGACTTCTTTATCTCTGCTGGCAATGCCCTTTTTGATGCAACCCAGCATCCTGTTGGCCTTCTTGGCTGCAGCAGCACGCTGTTCGCTCATGTTGCGCTTTCTGTCCACCAGGACCCCCAGGTCCCTTTCCACAGATCTGCTCTCCAGCCAGGTGGATCCCAGTCTGTGCTGCACTCCTGGATTATGTTTTCCCATGTGCACGATCTTACGCTTCTCCTTGTTAAACTTCATAAGGTTCTTGCTGGCCCACTCTTCCAGCCTATCCAATCTCCCTGCAGAGCAGCTCTCCCTTCTGGAGTGTCTACTTCCCCACTCAACTTGGTGTCATCCACAAACTTCATCAGGCTACACTTGATGCCATTATCCAGATCGCTTATAAAGATATTGAATAACATTGGGCCCAATATCGATCCCTGGGGGACCCCACTAGTGACAGGTTGCCAGTTTGAGAAAGAGCTATTTACCACCACCCTTTGGGTGCGGCCTGTCAGCCAGTTCCCCACCCACTGCACAGACCACTTGTCTAGGCCATAACGCATCAATTTCTCCAGGAGGAGACTGTGGGGGACCGTATCAAAGGCCTTGGAGAAGTCCAGGTAGACAATGCCCACCGCCCGCCCCATGTCAACCAGGCAAGTCGCTTTGTCATTGAAGGCCACCAGGTTTGTCAAGCACGATCTGCCTTTAGTGAAGCCATGTTGGCTTTTCCCAGTCACGTGCTTCATTTGACTTGTGATGGCCCCCCAGAGGATTAATTCCATAATTTTCCCAGGGATTGAAGTAAGGCTGATGGGCCTTTAGTTACCCGGATCCTCCATCGAGCCATTCTTGTCGATAGGGGTAACATTTGCCTTCCTCCAGTCCCCTGGGACATCCCCCGTTCTCCATGACTTCTCAAAGATTATGGAGAGTGGCCTTGCAATGATGTCAGCCAGCTCTCTCAACACCCTCGGGTGGATGAGCTCTGAGTTTTTATCTAGCAGTCCTCTGAAATCCCTTGGATTGTTTGCACCAACAGATTTATCATGTTACTCTGTACTTCAAACTCCCTCTGAACCCTGTAGAAGTAGTGTGATATTCATCAGCTCTGGAACTTGGCCGGTTTAGCGTTGAAGAAGCTTAAGGACTTGTTTTTTGAACATCTATAAAATGTCGTGTGTGCTATTATCTCAAGATATTAATCATGCCCAGTGTATAATAAGTAAAAAATATTCTGTGCAATAATGTGTCTTCAAAACTCTCTGTGTGCCAGTGGAAAGTCACCTCTATGATGTTAATTGATTAAGGCATGGGATATGCCTAGCCAAAAATGGGAGAAATCTCACTTGTGCTACTATTCTTAAATTAGGCACGTGTAAAAGTGTGTGTGTGGTTTTTGTTTTGTTTTACTACTGGGGGGGGGGGAGAAATGGATGGGAAATGTCTGACAATCAGAAAATATCATATATGCCTTGTCTCTTAAGGAAGCTAGACCAGAAAACCAATATTGTGGCTCAAGCACAGAGTATACTCTGAAGACATGCACTGATCCGAGAGAAAAAATGTTATCAGCTAAACAAAGGCTGTATCAAATTTGTTCCTTAGTGCTTATGTCCATGTAATTTTTTTAGAGATTTGCTTTGTGACATTAGTTTGTATGGGAAGTTATATATGTGCACCATATATGTACAATGAAACAATTTATGACTTAAATATGTCTAAAGTTAGATAAGAAATAATGCCTGGAAATATATGGAAATTTATAATCCCAAAAAGGGAAGACACAGAAAAGGCATTTCAAGTACTTCTTCTTCATGTAAACTGAAAACACTTACCAGCTTGTAGCATATTGCAAATGGAAGTAGACAGGTTTCTTTATTGAAAGCTATACCTTGTTTTTTCATTTCTACCAGAACTTCCAAAGCATCTACCAAAAATACAGTAGTGTTACTCAATTCAAATATTTAAGGCTGTACATCTAGTGACTGAAAAAAAAATTAAAAATTCAATGTAGTATGAACTCAGTAAGTCTGTTTCAAAATAAGAACGCAAATTGAAACATGTTAAAAAAATTAATACATTTCAAAAACTTTAACTTAGGGTAAGCTGGATGGTCTTACTGTACTATTATTTTCATACAAATCTAAAACTAAATTCTGGATACTTAACAAAGCCACTCTCATTCTTTCCAACTGCCCAGAAAGCAATCCAGTCTTTTAAACACATGATCAAACCTTCCACCATTTTAGGTAAACTATCTAAAAGCTCCTCGCTAACACACATGCTCCACAACACTGCATGCAGGCTCTGATCTAGTTATTTTTACAATGTCTCAGTCTCAACTTTTAGAACCTTAGATTTGTCAAGGGACCAAGTGCTGCACATTCAACAAATTTCAAATAAAGGGATTTGCTTGAAAAGCTTACCCCATACTAAATTTTAGATTTTCTCATAGAGAGTCTTTTTAATCAGGTCAGATGAGTCTCCCTTATCCTCAAAAAGCACCAAACTGATTTGAAGCATTTGACTTAATATTGCAGTAGCTACTTTGTGTGTGTACACTAGTAAAAGAAACCAAGAGAAGACTCCAGCCTGCTTTCTTATCAAAGGAAAAAGAGTACTCTTCTGTCTGGCATATGATTTGTTAAACAGCTTTAGTTAGCAATCTAAGATTTATTAATATTTTGGAGATAGATCACAATATTATGTTGTATAATTCTTAACAGCATTAGCCAATTTTAAACAGCAATGTGATGGAACTTTTTGCAATCAACAGCAACTTAGTTAAAGATTCAAGAATGGCAAGGTTCACTCTATTACATAGAAGAATTGCACAAAGGAAAATTGAGGTATACTTGAGTTAGAATGGGCTTGTGGATGCAGGGGATAAGGACCCTCCCGTTGAGTCATGAGGTTCAGAATAGACCCCCTTGCTTTCTAAACTTCTTTCAGAGAGAAGTCTAGGTGCGGCTAGGTCCAATCTTAGTCTCAGACTTGGTCAACGGTTTAGAAGAATAGGGCTAATATATATAGTCGACTTGTACACATACCCACCCCAAGGTTAACCTGTGACTAAAATTTCCCTTTCCATGAGTTTCACAAATTACTCACTTTTATGTGCTGGCATTTGTCAGCGTACGTCTGGCAAACCTCGCAAAATCAGGCCTTTGAATCCTCATGAAATCGTCAGCAGATTATCTTTCATTCCTCACAAAATCTACCCTGAGAGGCATCCCAGCCCGGGGGGGTGGGGGGGAGTTCCCGTCTCTGACACAAATGAAGAATTGCCAAATAAATTCATTGAAGAACTTCCTGTTCCAGAAAACCATGTAAAACAAAAAGCTATAGGAAATTAAAAAACAAAGAGAAGTTAAGCCTTCAGAGAAGAGGGTTTAGGAAAAAACCCCACCTGTATAATCACAATTCTGTGCAACTGAGGATGGTAAGAATAACATTGCAAATATAAAACAGATAAAGCCTTCCATTTTTATTACACACTACAGTGTAGCTCATTAACATCTACACTGATTTATATCACGTTTGGCACTCTAAAACCATAAACCAATTCGCCATATTCATTAAAATATATATTTATACACATGCACACACTTACAGTGGGAAGCACCCTCCTCAAAATGCATTTGCCTTAGCAAACACAATACTTTCATAATGGCCCTTTTTAAACAACATATTCATCAAAATATGGAACAATGTACTCAGAAAAAAAATATGCAAATTCTGGAGAATAAACATACAAATAGAGCAAGTTCAAAGAAAGTTAGGACAGTTAGCATCCTTACTGTGTGCATCATTTAGCAGGTCTTCCTACTGGAATAAGCCCCATCCTCACAAGTTCAACATTTAACCCTCTGCGTTCCCTGACCGTCCCACTGTCAAGTAACCTCTAAAATACCGTGACTCAGTATGATCGAAAGCTCACTTAAAAATTAAACAGAAATTTCCCAGAGATTCCCACTATTTTGTTATTTTTTTAAATGACAGATTGTGACCTCTAAGTTAATGCAAGCAGAAGTCACCGACTAATAGCAACTCCAAAAGCTTAGTAGAAATACAGCTTGCAGCTTTTATTAATGATAAAAGATATTAAAAATATCTTTGGGTAAAGTACCACCACCATGAACCTGAAAGAAGTTTCTGCTATCAAACAATGAACAGATCAGCACAAGGGCTTGAGTTATGACAGAGTAGCAGAACAAAGAGAAAGTATATTTTACGTTCCACTTCAATCACACTGTGTGTTGGGAATACCCAAATAAAATGCCAGAGGTAGTGAGTCTGAATTTCTGCAGCACAGTCTGAAGAAGTGGTACTGTACGTTACTATCCATTGGTTATTAAGCCCTGCAAGTACTTCAGGTCCTGTCTCAATGAAACAGATCTCAATCAAAAAAGCAAAACAAAAACCACACACCAATGCCAATGAGTTTGCATACGAGGATGGTGCGCTCCGTACAAACTTCCGCCACATGGGTCGTGTGCACTCAGCTTCATCTGGATCTTTGGAGGACCGTTGATCGTCCAGGTCACCATAAACCACCTCAAGCACAGCTAATTCCCTTAGATGCTGAATGCCTTTCTCCATGGTCATCCATTTTCCTAGGCGAAATACAATATCTTCTTTGAAGGGATACCTCTCTCTCACCGCAGACAGGAGCCGCCTCCAGAGGCTGAGGGCTTGTGTTCCTTTTCCAATTGCTTTATCAATACCCCCTTCCCTAGAGAGGGATCCCAGTTGTTTGGCTTCCTTCCCCTCTAATTCCAAACTACTGGCCCCATTATCCCAGCATCGGAGCAGCCAGGTGATAACGTGCTCACCTGAATGACGGCTGAAATCTTTCCGTATATCCCGCAACTCCCTCAAGGATAGAGATCGGGTAGTTTCCGTTTCTTGTACACATGGTTCCTCCTCCTCCTCCTCTTCTCGTGATGGCCCAGGTTCCTCGAAATCTCTTTCTAAACGAGTTGACCTTCTCTTCCATGATTTCTTCTTGCGTATAGGGGCGACTGATACTGGCACAGGTTGGTCCTCTGGTTTAGCTGCAACGCTTGGCACTGGGGTTTGAGTAGCTGCAGTGCCTGTCGTGGGGGTTTGAGCGGCCGCCGTGCTCGTCACCGGGGTTGGAGCAGCTGCAGTATCTGTCGTGGCGGGTTGGGTGGCCGCAGTGCTCGTCACTGGGGTTGGAGCAGCTGCAGTATCTGTCGTGGCGGGTTGGGTGGCTGCAGTGCTTGTCACTGGGGTTGGAGTAGCTGCAGTATCTGTCGTGGCGGGTTGGGTGGCCGCAGTGCTTGTCACTGGGGTTGGAGTAGCTGCAGTATCTGTCGCGGCGGGTTGGGTGGCCGCAGTGCTTGTCTCTGGGGTTGGAGTAGCTGCAGTATCTGTCGCGACGGGTTGGGTGGCCGCAGTGCTTGTCACTGGGGTTGGAGTAGCTGCAGTGTCTGTCGTGGCGGGTTGGGTGGCCGCAGTGCTTGTCGCTGGGGTTGGAGTAGCTGCAGTATCTGTCGTGGCGGGTTGGGTGGCCGCAGTGCTTGTCATTGGGGTTGGAGTAGCTGCAGTATCTGTCGTAGGGGGTTGGGTGGCCGCAGTGCTTGTCACTGGGGTTGGAGTAGCTGCAGAGTCTATCGTGGGGGTTTGAGTGGCCGCAGTGCTTGTCACGGGGGTTGGAGTAGCTCCCTTCTCTTTCCCTTGGGGGTACTGAATAGTGTTAAATAGGGCCCTATAGGCATAAGCCAGACCCCAGCACATGGCAGTGATTTGTATCTCTCTGGAATTGCCTGGGTGACAACATACTTCCTCCAAATGTTCTACTAATTTTTCAGGATTCTGCACTTGTTCAGGGGTGAAGCCCCACGACACTGGGGGTGCCCACCATCTTAGGCATTTGCCCATACTTTCCCACATACCCTGCCACGCATAGCTATCGAGCCTTGGGACCGATCTCTGGATTATATTCATAACTTGCTTATTAACCTTAGACAGATCTGATACCACCTGCCAAAGCAATATCAACAGATGTATCTTAACTACACAAGGATGTTCAAGATACTGAAAAGTTGTTGTAATGAAGGAGGAGGCATTACATAAGATAGTAGCTACGGTGCCATTCTGTATTTCCTCCATAAAAAACTCCTCAGAGGAGGAGGTATAATTGCTAATTGCCTCCATGAGGTGGTAGCTGTAGTACAGTAACGGCTTCCATGCAAAACCTAAATAACCGATAACAGTCCAGTGTTTTAATAACAAGTCTCCTAGGCAAAATATCTCTAATCACTGCAGAGCACAGCAAACTGACAAAACCAACAGCAATTTTTAACATGTACTTTACAATCGGCATGGTAAAGACTGGACAAACTAATACTGCGAGCAGATGAATCAATGCTGTGACCAGCAACTGTTATTATCTCAAACCCTTCGTGCCCCACCTTGGGCGCCAAAAATAGACTGTTGTGGTTCAGCCTCAGCTGGCAACTGAACACCACGCAGCCGCTCGCTCACATCCCCCCCCCCACCCCTGTGGGATGGGGAAGAGAATCGGACGAGCAAAAGAACTTGTGGGTTGAGATAAGCACAGTTTAATGATTACAATAAAATGATGATGATAAATGATTATGATAATAATGACAATAATGTTAATATAATAAAAGGGAAAAGGAAGGAAAGGGAAAACAGGGAAAAAAAACGCAGAAACACGAACGATACAGCCGCTCACCACCCGCCAACCGACGCTGCCCGTCCCCGAGCCGCGATTGCTCCCTCCCTCCCCCGGCCAGCCCCTCCCAGGTAACATACTGGGCATGACGTTACATGATATGGAATATCCCTTTGGTCAGTTTGAATCCGCTCTCTTAGCTGTGCCCCCTCCCCTCCCAGCTTCTTGTGCACCCAGCAGAGCATGGGAGGCTGGACATGTCCTTGACTAGTATAAGCGCTACCCAGCAACAGCCTAAACATCTGTGTGTTATCTCAACAGGATTTTTTTTTCCCTGCTAATTTCAAAGCACAGCACTATACCAGCTAGAGTGAAGAAAATTAACTCTATCCCAGCTGAAACCATGACATAGACACTCCAGAAGGGAGAGCTGCTCTGCAGGGAGATTGGATAGGCTGGAAGAGTGGGCCAGCAAGAACCTTATGAAGTTTAACAAGGAGAAGCGTAAGATCGTGCACATGGGAAAACATAATCCAGGAGTGCAGCACAGACTGGGATCCACCTGGCTGGAGAGCAGATCTGTGGAAAGGGACCTGGGGGTCCTGGTGGACAGAAAGCGCAACATGAGCGAACAGCGTGCTGCTGCAGCCAAGAAGGCCAACAGGATGCTGGGTTGCATCAAAAAGGGCATTGCCAGCAGAGATAAAGAAGTCATCATCCCATTCTACTCAGCGCTTGTCAGGCCACACCTGGAGTACTGTGTACAGTTCTGGTCCCCTCTATACAAAAAGGATGTGGACAGGCTGGAAGGGGTCCAGAGAAGGGCCACCAAGATGATCAAAGGACTGGGAAGCCTGCCATACGAGGATAGGCTGTGAGAACTGGGTTTGTTCAGCCTTGAGAAAAGGAGGCTCAGAGGGGATCTCATCACCTTGTACCAGTACTTAAGGGGTAGTTACAAAGAAGATGGAGACTCCCTTTTTACATGGAGTCACATGGAGAGGACAAGGGGGAATGGACACAAGTTGCTCTTGGGGAGATTCCAATCGGACATGAGAGGGAAATTCTTCACAGTGAGAACAGTCAACCATTGGAATAATCTCCCCAGGGAAGTGGTTGACTTGGCCACATTGGACTCTTTTAAGATTTGGCTGGACAGGGTGCTGGGCCATCTTGTCTAGACTGTGCTCTTCCCAGAAAGGTTGGACTAGATGATCCCTGAGTTCCCTTCCAACCTGTGATTCTGTGATTTTAGCAACAGTACCTGCTAAAATACATCAACTTTTTGTCTCTTACACTAAAAAAACCCAAACAACTGAACATACCACTACCTCTCAGCTGACAGCTGAAGTTTCTGTATGGCTTACCATTCAGGACAACGGTTTGCCTCTGTAGCTTGACCCTCCTTTGATCTGAGAGTCTCCGAAGGGTTGGAAGACCCAAAGTAAATGAAAATACATCCTTAGTTTAAGAGATTAACTATACAGATATCCAGTGAATTAGGGCAAACCCTCAGTTGCAGAACATAACCTGAGATGATCTGATAAAAGCAAAAAAATAAAGACAGAAAACAGTGTTACCTGAATTGTTAAAAGAACCTGTGAATAAATTTCCTGGCTCGTTCCACATCAGATGAAGTCTGACATAAATGCAGTAAAATTTTAAATTCACTTTTGAGAATCATTCCATTTTTCTTTAATACTTTAAAAATACGCATCTGAAAGTAAAACACGTTATAGAAGCAGTCTATAGACAATTCCATTATCTGTGTTGTATGCTCGGTACCTGAAAAATGGAGGTTCAATGCAGCAGAAAGCTTGGATTTTTCACCAATAAAAAGGCATAAAGTTTCCCACAAAGAAGCATGTCTAGGTGTCCCCGTAATGTCAGAGCAGACTTGAAAAACTGAGACAATGCTTATTGTGAACTTAATTCCATTGTGTATATGATGGAATATATCACAGAATCACAGAATGGTAGGGGTTGGAAGGGACCTATGGAGATCATCTCGTCCAACCCCCCCCCGCTTGACCAGGTACACCTACAGCAGGGTGCACAGGGCTAAGTCCATGTGGGATTTGAATATTTCCAGGGAAGGAGACTCCACAACCTCTCTGGGCAGCCTGTTCCACTGCTCCGTCACCCTCAAAGTAAAGAAGTTTTTCCTCATATTCAGGTGGAACTTCCTGTGTTCCAGCTTGTGCCCATTGCCCCTTGTCCTGTCATTGGGCACTATTGAAAAGAGCCTAGTCCCATCATCCTGACACCCACCCTTTAGATATTTATAGGTATTGATGAAATCCCCCCTCAGTCTTCTCTTGACCAGTCTGAACAAGCCCAAGTCTTTCAGCCTTTCCTCATAAGGGAGATGCTCCAGTCCCCTGATCATCTTGGTAGCTCTCCGCTGGACTTGCTCAAGCAGTTCCCATCGCCCAGGTCATTGATGACTATGTTGAACAGGACTTGACCCAGCACAGACCCCTGGGGAACACCACTAGTTAGTTACAGGCCTCCATCCAGACTCTGCCCCATTGGTCACGACCCTCTGAGTTCTGTTGTTCAGCCAGTTCTCTATCCCCCTCACTCTCCACTCATCCAACCCACACTTCCTTAGCTCATCTATGAGGATGCTATGGGAGACAGTGTCGAATGCCTTACTGAAATCAAGTTAGACAACATCCACTGCTCTCCCTTCCTCGACCCAGCCAGTCACGCCATCACAGAAGGCTATCAGGTTGGTTAAGCATGATCTTCCCTTGGTGAATCCATGTTGACTATACCTGATAACCTTCTTTTCCTCTACATGCCTGGAGATGACCTCCAGGATGAACTGCTCCATCACCTTTCCAGGGATGGAGGTGAGGCTGACTGGCCTATAGTTTCCCAGGTCCTCCTTCTTGCCCTTTTTGAAGACTTTCTGAGTGACATTTGCTTTCCTCCAGTCCTCGGGCACCTCTCCTGTCCTCCACGACCTTTCAAAGGTGGTGGAGAGTGGCTCAGCAAGAACACCCGCCAGCTCCCTCAGCACTCATGGGTGCACCCCATCGGGGCCCATGGATTTGCGAGGATCCAATTTGCATAGGTGATCTCTGACCCAATCCTTCTCAACCAGGTGGAAGTCTTCCTTTCTCCAGATTTTCTTCTCTCTCTTCTGGGGGCTGAGATGCCTGAGGGCCAGCCTTAGGAGTAGAGACCAAAGCAAAGAAGGCATTCAGTAACTCTGCCTGCGTCACCAGGGCCCCCACCTCGTTCAGCAGCAGGCCTGCTGTATCCCCAGTCTTCCTTTTACTGCTGATGTATTTAAAGAAGCCCTTCTTGTTATCCTTGACATCCCTTGCAGATTTAGTTCCAAGTGGGCCTTGGCCTTCCTCATTGCATCTCTGCATACACTGACAATGTTCCTATATTCCTCCCAAGTGGCCAGTTCCTTTTTCCGCATACTGTGAACCTCCATCTTCCATTTGAGTGTCTCTAGAAGCAATTTGGCCATCCACGCGGATCTCCTGGCTCCTTTGCTTGACTTCTTCCTCCTAGGGATGCACTGATCTTGAGCTTGAAGTGGTACAGCTCTCTTGGACACCACTACCTTCTAGAGCCCTAGCCCATGGAATTCCTCCAAGCAGATCTTTGAAGAGGCCAAAGTTGGCTCTCCTGAACTCCAAGGTTGTGATCCTACCTTTTGCCCTGCTTCTACCACACAGGATCCTGAACTCCACATTCTCATGGTCACTGCAGCCAAGGCTACCCCCAACTCTCACATCCTCAGCCAGCCCTTCCTTGTTTGTTAGGATAAGATCCAGCAGTACATCTTGCCCCGTTGGCTCCTCCACCACCTGTGTCAAAATGTTAGCCTCGCTGCTACACAGGAACCTTCTGGATCGTGCGTGGCTTGCCGTGTTGCTTTTCAAGCAAATATCAGGGTGGTTGATGTTCCCCATGAGAACCAGGGCCTGCGATTGTGAGGCTACTTCCAGCTGTCTGTTGAAGGCCTCGTCAACTTCGTCTTCCTGATCAGGTGGCCTGTAGCAAATGCCCACAACAGTATCACCCATATTTGCCTGCCCCTTAATTTTTTACCCATAAGCTCTCGACTCGTTCTTCCTCCACCCCTAGGCAGAGCTCGATACATTCCAGTTGCTCCCTCCCCACCTCGCCTTTCTGGTCTGTCTTTTCTGAAAAGCCTGTAGCCATCCATGACAGCATTCCAGTCATGTGAGCTATCCCACCATGTCTCTGTAATTGAAATGAGATCGTGGCCCTGCGATGGCACACAGATCTCTAGTTCCTCCTGATTATTCCCCATGCTGCTGTTGGTGTACAGGCATTTCAGAGAGGTACTTGAGCACACAGGTTTCCTTGGAGGGGTGCACGAGGACCCACTATAGCCATGCACACCCTTGAGGTGGTCGGTATTCTGATTGTCATCTCTCAAGGGAGCTAATGCACCTTTGTTGCTGCTCTGGTTGGCCTGGCTTAGTCCCCTGTTGTATGTGATGGCATTAGCATTGCCACTTTGGTCCCCGCCGCCCCCCCCCCCCCCCCCGAGTCTTTCAGTTTATAGCCCTCCTCAAGTGGGTCATATCAGGTAATACACAAATTTTAAAGAGGAAGGAAGCTTTTGTAAGAGACATTTTCTTCCTTTTTTTTAAAAAAAAACCAACCACCCCAAACAAACGAACACAATCCCATTTGGCATTCAAACTAGCATAAGAACTTTGACTCAACACTGTTAGTACAAAAGATGTAAACTCCTTCATAATTGATGCAAACACAAAGGGCCTAGTACATAATCTATATATTTCTATACACAGCCATAAATTTAGAGTTGCTCACCTTTCCCCCCAAAAAAGTTTTCTCTATCTAGCATGTTTTCCTATGACAAAGCACGCACAAATACCAGTCCTTTAGTTGGTAATCGCAAGGCTCTGATTCAGACATACACAAGGTTAAAATCACATGTACACCTGGCAGCCCCGTTCCTCTAATGGTGCTGCCCCCCCCCCCCCCCCCCTTTCGGACAGGGCAATGGATTTTTCTGCAGCAGCTCCTGGGTCACTGCTGTTTCCAAGCTAGTAACCTCCACAAGAGGGGCAAAGCGAGCACCCCAGTGAACAACCTATTCAGCTCTTAGATGCATATCTGTTGCTATGTGCAAATACGAGTCCTTACTCAAGACTGAAATGCAGGGCTGAATCCTGTGAATGCAGAAGAATATATGTATATAGGTATGTATACATAATGTTTGTGTTGTGTTCAAAGATGCAGAAAAGTTTAAAAACACCTGGGATACAAACTGTATTTGTAAAGAACACATAATAGTTATTATAACTATAACTAGTGTAGTTAACTTTAACTGTTGTAGCTAATAATACAACTGTTACAGATAATGGACTAGTTTAATTAAAACTATAATAAATAATAGCTATTATATATTCTGTATAAGAGTAGTTATTATTGCTTTTTCAATTTCTAACCCAAAATTTATTACTAGCCTTAATTACTTTTTCCCATCTTTCAAGTGTTAGGCTAAACACTGAGTACAGAAACCATGCACAGGTACACACAAATAGGTGGCTAGCACATTGTTTTCATCAGTTCTCAGAGGCTACTTTTTGGACAACAACAAAAAGGTCAGTTGTGACCTGTAAAGCCAAATATTTGGCTTCTACAAACCTGTTTTAGCAAGAGTGATTGACCCATAGCAATAAATTAAATATATCTGAAGTACAGGATGAATTGTCACCGGTATGAGCACGTCGTCATCACAAAAAAATATAACAACATTATGACTTGCCACTGCCAGATTTAAATTCCACTATTACTTAATATAGAAAAATTGCCATTTTGACTTTACCTTCCTCTCTGTCTCAGAAGACTGGTTTATATAAAACAAAATTTGATATTTGTCTCTTCCTTGCCACTAAAAAATTTTTTTTTAAATTAACTACGTCCTTTGGAACAATTGTTAAAGTAAAAGGTTTTTGTATCACTAGAACACCTGCATGTGATTAGACAGTCAATTTTTACCTAATCTTACTTAAATTTGAAGGAATATTTATGTTTATATTTACGTTCCTTAAAGAAAAGAACTTGTATACGCTTTAAACCAGCATGACAAAATTCCCATCAGGGAAAATCCATTGATGTTGCTCTTTCGTCAGTTTGGAAAACCTAAACTTGTTTTTCATATTCTGAGTTTACAGACATCATCTGGAATTGGGTGTACAACTGAGAAGTTTTATTAGGTAAAAGGAAAAAAAAAGCTAAAAGAATAAGCTAGCTAAATTTACAGATCAGATTAAAAGACAATTACTGGCATAGACCTTCTCTGGACAGTTAAGTAGCTATTTGGCTTTGCATTAACCTTGTCTGCTGAAGATATAGTTGAAGTAAGTTTTGTAGACAGAAATGGTGTTTTCTATTAGACTATTGGATGAAATCGGAAAAGCAAAGACACAAACATTTCAGGTCTTATGTAAATACCTTGCATACTTGAAAGTTTATCCACATTTTCCAACACAGCATAACTAATATTGTTTCATTCTACAAAGCCTCAGGTCTTCTGATATCTTTAGCTACAATTTGCAAGAGGAAGATACAAGTTGTTGCTTTAAATGGTGTCAATTTTGTGTCATTATAATATCTTTGACTGTCTTCTAGTTTCCTAGTACTCACGCTAAAATTGAGAATGGTGATTATGAAATAAATACCAATGCCTTTATTGCCATGACGTTAATTTCTAATTGCCACTTTCATCCACTGAAATTCTTGCAAATTTACATCATCTTCTGTTAGCAGATATCGCTTTCCTACCATAAGAAAAAAAGAGGAAGGTTGAATTTTATGTCACATTGTCTGCTTTAATAGTACTGAACTTTGCATTTATAAATTACTGCTGTTAAGTACTGTGTGATGCCAAACCATCGGCAGCATAACACTAAAAGACTGCAAGAATTGTAGTTGCTCATGCCACTGACAAAAGAACCCAAGCATTATGTCTCAGTTTTCCAGTGTCAACACGTACAAGGATGAAGAAGTATATATTTGTGCGTATATATATTTGTGTGTGTATATAGATATGTTTTTATATATATATATTTGTAGCTACAAAGAAGATGGAGAGTAGCTACAAAGAAGATGGAGACTCCCTTTTTACACGGAGTCACATGGAGAGGACAAGGGGGAATGGACACAAGTTGCTCTTGGGGAGATTCCAATTGGATATGAGAGGGAAATTTTTCACAGTGAGAACAGTCAACCATTGGAATAATCTCCCCAGGGAAGTGGTTGACTTGGCCACGTTGGACACCTTTAAGAGTCATCTGGACAGGGTGCTGGGCCATCTTGTCTAGACTGTGCTCTTCCTAGAAAGGTTGGACTAGATGATCCCCGAGTTCCCTTCCAACCTGTGATTCTGTGATTCATTTATTGGATGTGCAAAAGAAAAATTGGCGACACTATTCCTCGCCACCTAGCCAAGATACAAGAGTATCATGCACATGACTCAGATCTTTCTCTCCTTTCATGCTTTTATAAGGATTTGCCTTGTAATCACTTTGTTCATCAGAAGTGGCACAGTTTCCTTTCCTCACATGTGCTGTCTCTGCTATTGTAGAATGCATCATCCTGGAAGCTCCAAATGCAGCAGGAAGATAAAAGGAAAAAATGCAAAGCTTATTATTTGGATTGCAGTAACACTCAGGAGTTCTGGTGCGGTACAGACACCAGAGGAGAGACAGTCATTGAGTCTAGAATCTCAAAATTAACTTTGGGTGCTGAGCTCAACAGTATTGTTTTGTAAGCTCCTTTAACAAAAGTGTCACACAAATGCTGTTTGTGAAGTTTTTGCTGTCACAAAACCAGCTCTCCAGTAGTAGATTTTTATTTGCAACTAATTATTTTGTAACAGAATATGTAACAGAACTGTAATAGTTTACATTGTCACAACCTAATCTTTTAAGTTTTTGGCTTGTTAAAGAATGATGAAGGCACAACAGCAAGTATTGAGCCGAGTTAGGTTATGTTATGAAAATTTGCAACTGGCCTGTGCCAACCGAGGAGAGAGGCTAGGACGCAAAGTATAGAATTACAAGACTAAATATTTATTCATGCACATGAGGTGTGCCATTCAAATTGGGGCACCCCAAATGTGGTTTTACACAGGGTCCTTATACCCTTCAAGCGTTTAGGTGCAACATGATTTGACTAATCACTAACACCCACACTACCGATTACTAACCATAGTAAAACTTTGCAAAGCAACTATATTTCTGCAGTACTCTTGCTGCTTGTCTGTTGATCCAGATGTCCCTGGAGTCAGTCTTGCTAGAGTTATTTACCTATGATGCCAGGTGACACTGGGAGGGTTTCAAAGATGTGCTAGAGGGGCTAGGATGCTGACATTATCTTGGTTGTCCAGGGGTATCTTTTATCCTTCACAGACAGCTCTAAGCTTCCAAGAAGCAAAGCCCTTATTTCCAGGGCCAGGCTGTCCTTTAGTTTGTACTACTTAAGCATGAACAATACCAAAGTCTGCAGTAAAATTCCACTACCTCATTATATTGCAGTGTATAAAGTGAAGTAATATATATTAGCAAAGTTAATGCACTTTCATACTATACAGTCTGATTGATATAACAGTGCCATGGTTTGACCCTGGCCAGTAGCTAAGCCCCACAGAGCTGCTCTCTCACTCCCCCCACCCCAGTGGGATGGGGGAGAGAATTGGAAGAGTAAAAGTGAGAAAACTCGTGGGTTGAGATAAAGACAGTTTAATAGGGAAAGCAAAAGCTGCGTGCACAAGCAAAGCAAAGCAAGGAATTCATTCACTACTTCCCATGGGCAGGCAGGTGTTCAGCCATCTCCAGGAAAGCAGGGCTCCATCACACATAACGGTGATTTGGGAAGACAAGCACCATCTCTCTGAATGTCCCCCCTTCCTCCTTCTTCCCCACAGCTTTTATTGCTAAGCATGACGTCTTATGGTCTGGGATAAGCCTTTGGTCAGTTTGGGTCAGCTGTCCCAGCTGTGGCCCCTCCCAACTTCTTGTATATCCCCAGCCTGCTCGGTGGAGGGGCAGTCTGGGAAGCAGAAAAGGCCTTGATACCATGTAAGTACTGCTCAGCAATAATTAAAACATCCCTGTATTATCAACAATGTTTTCATTACAAATCCAAAACATATCCCCATACTAGCTACTGTGAAGAAAATTAACTCTATCCCAGCCAAAACCAGTACAAACCGGGAAGGGAATTTTCATAACAATTATTTATTCTCCTTTTGCATTTCCCTAGCAAAATGTAACAGGCCATGCAAATAAAAATGCTTGTTTTCTATGCAAGTGAAGTATACTAATGATATACTTCATGAAATCTGAAGAAAATTAAAAAAAAATCCATAAAGTGGCACTTTTACCCATTAAATTTAATGGAAACAGTTCCAGTGAGTAAACAAATGCTTTATGCAGTGTGAAATTGGCCTGGATTACCCTGCCACTTACTTCCCACAGGCCTTCTCAGCTGGTCTAACACCAAAAGACCATCCCTGTCCTGGGCCTCTCCAGGGCTGATGAGGGAATCATGCCGGTGCCTGGAGTGGGACAGGTGCACCACACTGCACGGACACTCAGCAGTGACAGGCAGCGTCAGCAGAGATCTTGGGGCAGCAGAGTTTTACCCTTCTTGAATTCAAGTTGTTGAATTCTATTACTGCTTCCTTAAATTCACACCTTGCAGTGTTATAAAAACAAACCAGTGCAAAGCCAAATAAGAGGGCCTCTGAAGAAAAAGGAGGGAGCTTGAAACAATGGCTGGCACCTGCAGCACATGTAGGCCATCCCAGAGAACTTAACCAACCAATCCACTTTACCTCAGACATGCCACAACCGTCTAGAAAGGAAGGCCACTGAAGAGTGGTGGGCAGACCACCATGCAGGGGGGGTTCTTCACATCTCAGAAGGGTCTAACAGAGCAGTAAAGGGAGAAAAACCTTCACAGGCATTGGCACAGCAGGCCAGAATTTCAGCAAGGACAGGGAGGCATGCCAGGGCCTATGACAGGGAGACCCCTCTGCCAAACACCTCCTTTCCATGTGCCCCCTGTTTTGTTCTCTGGGCAAGGGAGCGCCTTCAAAAGGCCTTTGAAACCTAGGCACAGTGGGAGGTGGTGAGAACAGGCAGGCACAGTCCAGGGTCTGGATAATGTTGTCATCCTCCCAGAAGAAATATGCATTTACGAAGAGGCATTATTTTTTTAGCGGCTCATATCCAGCTACCAGCGAACACAGGATAAATCAAGTAATGCTGCTGCCAATCCCCCCCATGGGGTAACTCTCCTGCACCAGTTTGGCCTGCTTACCACAGCACAAACATGCCGACAGGCCTGCTTTGAAGCCCACCGGGAGCCGCCTCGGCACATCCCCCCTGCACTGAGAGCATCATCCCTGCAGGAACTGCAACTCCTGGCAGGCACAAGGCTGGCAATGGTCGCCAGGCCTACCAGAAATTGTAGTACTCCAGTCAGGTCCCCAGCCAGTGGGCAGCCCAGGGCCCCAGCCCTGCCGCGCAGGGCGCAGTGCCTCTAGACGCACAGCCCCAACAGCTGGGGAGGCAAGCAAGCGAGCGAACTGCCACGCGCCGTATTGCCTCCCACAGCACCTGCTGGGAACCACCAGAGAGCACAGCTGTCATCTTGCCCCCAGGCCTGCCAGCCCTCACAGGGCCCTTGGGGCTACGGCAGGTTGGTGGTCCGTTGTCCAGATGTCTCTATTTCTCACGTCACGGTGGTTTTTGGATGATAGAAACATTAGCATAACAGAGAGAGGATTTGTGGTGAGGTAACCCTGCTGTTTCTGTGCGTAGATTTTAAGCCAACAGATTTTCAATGTGTTTGAATGCTATTGTGGAAGTTTTATGTTGAGATTCCTTGGAAGGATTTTTAATTGCATTAAACTGTGGAATAATCGCTGGAGGTGACTTAGAAATTAAACTTATGTTTTTAGAAAAGGTACAGCATGGAAGAAGCTTCCAGGGTAGAGTGCAGCTGACGTGAGAAATCCATTCCACGGAACTTCCCTAGGCTCGTAACCTTAGATGTCGGCAATGCCAGGAGAACTTGGTGTACTGACTCTAAGAGGAGTTGTCCAGGGGGTGGAGTGGTGTGGAGACACTGTGGCCAGGCTCTGTGATAAATGGGAACTCGAGGTACCATGGAGCTGGTACACTGCACATTTGCCACCCTGAGCCAACAGTCTGTCATGCTTTTGACAAAATGCTGTCCTTTTGGTGAACTCATCATTATAATACCAAAACACACCTCCATCCCAAAAGCTACCCGCCTCTAAGGTGCGACCACCCCTCACTGGGCACGTGCTTTGAATTTTTCTAATCTACACCTTTAAAAGCAAAGCAAGAAAATTTTACACCAATCATAATAAAGGTATGTATGACTAGTGTCACTCAAGCTCCACCTGAAAGGTAAAAAATAATATAAAATAGTTTAAGAGAAAGAGGGTGTTAAGGAAGATACCATTGTGTACCACTCTGACTTCTGGGACCAGTCGACAGGCTGAGCCTCTCTTCCCCCCCCCCCCCCCCGGGACGCCTTCGGGTAAGATTTGAGCACTTGGTTATACCAAGTGTTTCCCCAGGAAAACTTAGAAACCTTTTTCATTTCTACCAGAACTGTGTATCTGTTGCTTTAATAAATTGTCATATTCATTAATCTAGCCATGATCGTTCTCATTGAACGCTACCGGCCGGGGCATCTGGCAAATTAGTTACTAACAACAAATACTCTGAGGAGTGGTTACTTCTACAACCCTTAGAAAATAAACTGTTGACCAAGTCTGAGACTAAGACTGGACTTAGCCGCACCTAGACTCCTCTTGGAGAAGGAGTTCAGAAAGCAAGGGGGTCCTGCCTGAACCTCGTGACTCAACGGTAGGGTCTCTCCCTAGCCACTCATGGGTTGAGATAAGAACAGTTTAATACTTAAAATAAAACAGTAAAAGTGCTAGTAATAATAACAACAACAACAATAATATAATCAAAAGGAAAATAATGAGAGAGAGAGAGGGGGAGAGAGAGAGAGAGAGAGGAAACCTGGGGAGGGGGAAAAAAGCCAATCAAAACAACAACTGATGCAACCGCTAACCACCTACTGACCGCCGCCAGTCCCCAAGCTGCGATCGCTGCTTCTCCTGGCCAACTCCCCCTGGTTAATATACTGGGCATGACATCATATGACATGGAATATACCTTTGGCCAGTTTGGTTCAGCTGTCTTGGCTGTGCCCCCTCCCCTCCCGGCTTCTTGTGCACCTGGCAGAGTATGGGAAGCTGGAAAAGTCCTTGACTAGTGTAAGCACTACTTAGCAACAACTAAAACATCGGTGTGTTATCAACATTATTTTCATCCTAAATCCAAAACACAGCACTATACCAGCTACTAGAAAGAAAATTAACTATCCCAGCTAAAACCATGACAAAAATACATGTTTCTTGAGGAAAGAAGATATTTAATACAAGTTGTTGAATTCATTTTTTTTTGTGAACAATTTATTTCAAATAGAAATTTTGTTATTTTTTTATTAGCTTTAACTTTTTGAGTCACACTACTCAGTAGCACAAGGATTGTGATGTGGGCAAAAGTGGGGGTAGCCATTCAAATGAAAAGGTTAGGCCATTTTAACTTTATCTTCATACATCATGTATAAAATAACAAAATAGATTAAAAATGAGAGAGAATTTATTCTTTACTTCAAAAAAATATATTATTGTGCCATTGCAACCAGTGTGTACTCAAAATGCTGAACAGTTTAAATGTCACAAGTTCAAAACAAATAAGTAAAAAGTTAAAAGGTTTACAGATCAGGCAGAAAATTTGCTGGGAATGTCAGTGGTTGTGAATATCTTACTGTATTCAGTAATAAAAGAGAGAGTGAAGGCAATTTATGAGATAAGGTATGGTGTTGATTCATTGCCATTAGAGATGGTTTTCTGCGGGGTGATTCAGGATGGTCATGACTTGTAGAACATACAAGAAACTGTGGAAGAGCTTCTCATAAGGCAAGAACAAGTATTTTGTTGAAAATGGATTTTTAAGAACAGGATATTTAGAACTTGGACATGGGTTTTGACTTTGTCAATTTTATTCTGTGAAAATTTAAGTTAGGAGCTGGGGATGAAAGATACGCAGAAAGTAGTGTTGGCTCTCTAGTGTCCGGATGTTGGGTATAGGAGTTGTGTAGCCTGCCACAGCTGTTAACTTGAAAATGCATGTTGGGTTGAGTGTACATGTTGTAAAGCTGATCCACTTACCTGGGTTTACTCAGGATTTTGTTTTAATTTCTTATCTCTTATTTGTAAATTAAAGTAATGCTTATAAGAAGGTGGGACTAGAGATCCATTAAGAATGTGAAATGTTTTGAAGCATTCCGGGCCATATTACAGGTTAGCATGGAAAGGGATTTCTTTCTGTCTGTCTTTCTATTGATTTTGGTGGGGTTTTTACAATGTTTGAAAAAAATTTATCCAGGAGACTAATGTGGGTGCTAATAATACCTATACAAGCAGTTTCACGATTTCCTACTGTGGAAACAGTATCAGCTCTTGTGGGGTCCACAGAAGCTGAACTGGAACCAAAGTGGACCTCTGATGTTCCACTGCATGAAAATTCCCGTTCTGCACCACCTTTCGTAAGAAGATTGTCAGTATGGCTGAATGATGGCAAGTCATGTGCTGGTTTTATAGTGTAGACTGATGGAGAGAAGGACAAAGGCACTAGTATCTTTTTTCCTGTGTTACCTCAGTCAAGAAACTATCTAAGAGTAAAACAATCACAAAGCTGGTAAGACCCCACAAATTTCAAACTGCCTGACAAAATGCTTGAGTCAGTTTTGCCATGTTTTTCCTTAATTTGCTTGCTATCATACACAATGGAATAAAGGACATTCCTGTTCCACTGGGCTTAGAAGTTAAATACACTAAGAGCTACACTAACTAGAAGTTAGCCTCTGAAGTACTGTGATTGGATAACTTACTGTGATTATGGAACAGTTAAAAAAATGTATCATGAAGGACTCCAGGATTTTTATTTCTCATTGCTAAAAATATTTTCTCAGGAAAATGTATGATTGGAAGAGCAAAAAAAATCAACAAACTGTTGCTCATTGAGATGTTGCATGAAATATAGACAGATTCATGGTAGACTGCTTGGTAGCCAAGACCTGGTTATACACCTATGGTTCACTTTTTGGAAATGGTTGCCTTTTTGTCAGTGGCTGTGGCTAAAACTAGAGGAGAGCATCAGGTATTTTGTCCCCTCTGTTGCAGGTGTTTATGCTTCATATGAAAACCTCATTTGTTCTGCTTGACAGCTTATCATGTAGCCCTGCCTCCCTTTTGCTCATGGGGTGCAGAAGGACACCAATGAACAAGGAAATCGGACTATCACTATAGCAGTGAAGAATGAAAAGGGCACAGGTAGTAGGTCAAAATTAGGTTAACTTGAACTGTAGGACTATGGCAGCAAATCTGAAAAGGTGAAACCTGAATGGTGCAAATCCAGTTTGTGAAGTGTTTTGCAGCAAATGTAAAGCTTGGCTCTTCCCTTGCTTAAATTGACTAGTAAGATCCATTCAGTATTTGTATTTCTGTAGCGCACTCTTGCCAGCACCTTCTTTTTGCTTAGGCTGCATATGGTATGAAAGCAAACAACTTTGCAGAATAAGTGGTTTGCTCAGATGCTTCTATATTGCAGTTTTTGATACTCAAGCCAGAGGAATACATCACTTGTAATCTGTGCAAGTTTAACTGCGACCAAACTGAAAAGCGTCAAGGCTTGTATCAGTGGGTATAACATTGCACTAATTTGAAGCTAGTGTGTGATGTATTTCTGGGACATATTTTGTGAAGCATAAAGAATTTGAGTAGAATAAATGGAAAACACAACATTGTTACAATGTGGATTCCAGCTCTCAGTGAGTTAGGTCTCTGACAAAATGATGTTAATTTTGTTTTAGGTTAAATTTAGGCTGTACATTAGACACCATTAAAAAGTTGCTGTTCGCAAATACTGTAATAGCAATGTCCAGTTAGTTATAGGTTGTTTTCTTCCATTATTGGCTTTTGTTGACAGTATTTTTTATGCATATCCATAAAGCATTCCTTTTTAATATCATGTGAAAGGGGTGTGCTGGTTAAGTTTAAGCTTAGCACTATGTGTTGGGCCAGGCTGGGATGGAGTTAACTTCCCCATAGCAGCCCTCATAGTGCTGTGCTTTGTATTGGTAGCTAGAAAGGTGTTGATAACACACCAGTGTTTTGGCTACTGTTGAGCAGTGCTCCCACAGCATCAAGGCTGTCTCTACAACCCTCCTGCCACAAAGGCCAGTAGGCAGGGGGTGGGTAAGAGGTTGGGAGGGAACAGAGCCAGGACAGCTGATCCAAAATAACCAAAGGGATATTCCGTACCATATGATGTCATGCTCAGCAGTAAAAGCTAAGAGAAAGGAGGAGGGGCATTCTGCCTTTATCTCGACCCATGAGTTTTTTTCATCTTATTTTCTCCCCCTGTCCCACTGAGGAGGGGAGTGATAGAGCGGCTTGGTGGGCACCTGGCAGCCAGCCAAGGTCAACCCACCACAGTCCTTTTTGGTGCCCAATGTGGAGCTTGAGACAATGGCAGTTTTAAATTGAGTGTGCTATAGCTATAGTAGTTATTAAGTTGCAAGCTTCTGTGCAGGTCATGGAGTTTGCTGGCTGCACTGCTTATCTCTTTATTTTGCTGAGCTTGGGAACACGTTAATTCTAACAATGGCTATGCACTTTGCCCTGGCGTTGATGCCCTTAATGTGCTGGGGGAGCTGTCTTGTTGCGAGGATGAGGGAATACACCTGATTTTAATGATGGCATGTTTTGGTGGATAAGAGATGGAGGTTTTCTAAAGGATCTGAAGGCATTTATTTTCAGAAATGAAGCATCTAACTAGCTTGGAAGCAATTTATTTCCTAAAATCACATGCTCTCACAGATAGCCCTGGTTAAAGAAAGCCCGTGACATAAGGACTCTTTGGTACCCAGAAGGTTCTAAACTTACTTCCAACATGCAGCTAGCAGGTACTAGCTTTCTGCTAGGAACTGATCTTCTGGCACTTTTTAGCAGGAGATCTCTCTCTCACTCTGCACAGTGAACCAGGTACAAAGATAATTTCAGCAATTACCAATTACAAACAGGCTTTCACAAAAATTTCTTTTTCAGTTTGAAAAATTAATCTAGTCAATAACTTCTGTACCAGCTTTCAAGCAGGTAGAGAATTAGTTGAAGTAATGATGAGCATAGCTGGACTAGCAAAACAGTAACAATCAAAACAGTACTTTACTTACATATTCCATTTTTACAGCCTTTGTGTTAATCGTTTTTCAGAGAGATGAGTAAAGATTCCAGCAGAACTAACCCTTTGTTGAGCTTTAATATAGCAAGTTTTAACCTGACATATTTAGAAATTGCTGAGATTCAAAAATCTCCCCAAAGCAAGGAATCTACTGTGTTGTACAGTTCTTCATTTCTCTATATATGTTTTTCTATGCCAGGATACCAGGAAAAGATATAATTAATGCAAGTGTTGTTTTTAAATTAGACTTTATTATGGTTGCATGGGGACAAGGAAAGTATCTTATCAGAATCACTATAGCAACAGCTCACCCCATCAGTCTCCATATTTTCCTCAGCCTATGATACTCTACTCAATCATGAGATTATTAATGGCATTTATATTCAAAACCAGCCATTTCAACTTTAAAAGCCCAGAAGTATTTTTAAGAGAGAGAAATCCTAGGAGCTGTGTCCTTTACATTAAATAGTTTGGGGAAAGTTGGGCTTTTTATTATGACAGGAGTTTTCCTTTTTTTTTTTGTTAACTGCTGCTCTTCGAGCAAATTTCATCTTTATGGTGAAAGTAATATGGATTCTTCATGTGTGTGAGAAGAAAATCTGATTTTCCTGGCCATCTTTTCCAAAAAGCCTGGGAGAGGTAAAGGGTGATGGGTAATGAGACACTATTATCCTAGGAGGAGGAGAAAAATAGGAACACTGTATTAAAGTGCCTGTTTATTTGGTTTCTTTCACTGAGGATATATCTCTAGACAGGAAGAAGTGAAGCGAATCTCCCATGCTATCTATCTCACTATTCTCACTTAATCATGAAGGAGTAAAGCCAAAAAGGGGGTTGCTTTTTACATAGTTTGCATTTGAAATAAAACTTATGAATGTTGATAAAATGACCTGGTTTTATTTTCTGCATGAAACTAAACTGGGCACCAACATATTTTCTTGGTAATAATAGTTATACTGCCATAATGTTCTTTTCTCCACCAGTCACACTGGGGATCCCCAAATGGCCAGTTTTAGCTTCAGTGAGCTAGCAGGTGATCTTCCCTTTAACCTGACTTGTTGAATTATTATGCTTAAAACAAGGAATCATTTGATACCGGAATTTTAAATGTTAACACCTTTAGTTTCTAGCTAGACAAGGCCTGTAACTGATTTCCCATTATGTCAGGTTGTGGCATACAGAGCACCTTGAACCAAGCTGACACAGAAAAAAACCTGACTCATGTTCTTTTGAGAAGTGACCTTCCATTACTCTCCTGCTGGGGAGCACATAGTTCTGGAGTTCTGGAGATTAAGCATTCTACAAGCAGCTGGCAGAAGTCTCAGAAACGGTAGCCCTTGGTCGTGTGGGGGACTTCAACTTACTGGACATCAACTGGAAATACAACACAGCAGAGAAGAAACAGTCTAGGAGATTCCTGGAGTGTGTGGAAGATAACTTCCTGACACAGCTGGTAAGTGAGCCTACCAGGGAAGGTGCCTCACTTGACCTCCTGTTCACAGAGAAGGACTGGTCAGAGATGTGGTGGTCGGGCGCCATATTGGGCTTAGCGCCCATGATATGACTGAGTTCTCGATTCTTGGCGAAGTAAGAAGGGGGTCAGCAGAGCCACTACCATGGACTTCCAGAGGACAGACTTTGGCCTGTTCAGGGCACTGGTTGGGAGAGTCCCTTGGGAGGAAGCCCTGAAGGGCAAAGGAGTCCAGGAAGGCTGGGCTTTCTTCAAGAAGGAAGTCTTGCAGGTGCAGGAGCAGGCTGTCCCCAAGTGCTGAAAGACGAACCGTCGGGGAAGACAACCGGCCTGGCTGAGCAGGGAGCTTTTGTTGACACTCAGGAAAGAAAGGAGAGTTTACCACTTTTGGAAGAAGGGGCAGGCAACTCAAGAAGAGTACAGAGATTTCATTAGGTCTTGCAGAGAGAAAATTAGAAAGGCAAAAGCCCAGCTAGAACTCAATCTGGCCACTGTTGTAAGGGATAACAAAAAATGATTTTACAAATCCATTAACAACAAAAAGAGAGCCAAGGAGAATCTCCATCCTCTATTGGACGCAGAGGAGAACATCAACACCGAGAATGAGGAGAAGGCTGAGTTACTTAATGCCTTCTTTGCCTCAGTCTTTAACAGTCAGACCAGTAATCCCCAGGGTACTCAGCCCCCTGAACTGGAAGGCAGGGACGGGGAGCAGAATAAAACCCCCATAATCCAGGAGGAAGCAGTTTACGACCTGCTGCACCACCTGGATGCACACAGGTCCATGGGGCTGGATGGGATCCACCCAAGAGTACTGAGGGAGCTGGCAGAGGAGCTTGCCAAGCCACTCTCCATCATTTATCAGCAGTCCTGGTTAACAGGGGAGGTCCCAGATGACTGGAAACTAGCGAATGTGACGCCCATCTACAAGAAGGGTTAGAAGGAGAATCTGGGGACCTACAGGCCTGTCAGCCTGACCTTGGTACCAGGGAAGGTTATGGAGTGGTTCATCTTGAGTGTGCTCAACAGGCATATGCAGGACAACCAGGGGATAAGGCCCAGCCAGCATGGCTTCATGAAATGCAGGCCCTGCCTGACCAACCTGATCTCCTTCTATAACCAGGTGACCCGCCTAGTGGATGAAGGAAAGGCTGTGGTTGTTATCTACCGGGACTTTAGCAAAGCCTTTTCCTTTTTAAACATGGTGTAACCGACAGCTTGGTCAGTCAGCAACAAATGCAGCAGCAGCAATGGTAAGTTCCATGGCTGGGCGCTAGATTGGGGCAGACAAGGGTGTTCCTAGAGCCAGGGAAACCCGAGGAAGAGAAAAGCAGCCCACTAAGTCCTGCAGCTCTTGTGAGCGAGGATGATGCGGCCTGGGCGTTGCCAGGAGCAACCGCAGGAAATTTAAATGGCCCCCAGGGAGCACAAGCGACCAGGATGAGCAACCAGGGCGTGGCGCATCAACCAGGGCGTGGCGCATCAGCCAGGGCGTGACGCATCAGTTCATACAGGCAGGGCAAGGAGGGAAGGCACTGCATCCTGCTTGTAGGCCCACAGTCCGGGGAAGTTCTCTAGGTCTCTGCCAGGATGGTGGGCACTTGCCTCAGAGCTAAAACCATGGTTCCCACAGCAAAAGCCCCAGAGATGTCTGATGCATCTACCTAGACAGTCCATTTTGGCGCCCAACGTGGGGCACGAAGGGTTTGAGATAATAACAGTTGCTGGTCACAGCATTGATTCATCTGCTCTCAGTATTAGTTTGTCCAGTCTTTACCATGCCGATTGTAAAGTACATGTTAAAACTTGCCGTTGGTTGTTGCAGTTTGCTGTGCTCTGCAGTGATTAGAGATATTTTGCCTAGGAGACTTGTTATTAAAACACTGGCCTTGACCATTATTGGTTATTTAGGTCTTGCATGAAAGCCATTACTGTACTTCAGCTGCCACCTCATGGAGACAATTAGCAATTATACCTCCTCGTCTGAGAAGTTTTTATGGAGGAAAAAAGCCCCAGAGATGTCTGATGCATCTACCTAAACAGAACTGGTAAGGAAGGAGGCTTCAGTACAGGTGGTAGGTTGCAACTAGTGCCAAGACCCTTCTCCTGGTGTAAAGGTACGTACCTGTGCAAGGAGTGCACAGGTTGATGATCTGTTGTGCCAGGTGGCTGAGTTGCAGGAAACAGTTAAAAGCCTGTGCAGTATTAGTGGAGCCAAGGCAGAGATAGATAGGTGGTTTCAGAACCACATTCCTGTAGCGGACATCACTGAGAATGAGGCACCTTGGACCCTGGTGACCTGCAAAAGCAGGGCTCTGCTTCAGTCCTCACCCTCCACCATCACTACCAACAACAGATATGAAGCTTTAAGAGCTGTAGACGAGCAAGGTCTACAAGGTGCATCTGTAGCAGCAGCACAGAGTGGATACCGTATAAAGAAGAGACGAGTGCTCGTAGTGGGTGACTCTCTGTTAAAAGGCACTGAGGCACCCATATGCCAACCTGACAGGGAGTCACAAGAGGCTTGCTCCCTTCCAGGAGCTAAGATCCGAGACATCACAGAGAGGGTGCCACAGCTTGTCAAGAGCACAGATTACTTACTGTCTGCTGTTACTCTTCCATGTGGGCAAAAATGATGCTATAAGCCAGAGCCTGGGCAGAACCAAGGAAGACTATAAAGCCCTGGGAAAGCAAGTGAAAAATATTGGCGCCCAAGTCATCTTCTCCTCCATTTTAACTGTTGGAGTAAAATGGGCAGACAATAACAGACAAATAATGCAAAGTAACTCTTGGCTATGTGGCTGGTGCTGACATGAGGGTTTTGGCTTTTATGACAATGGGGCTTTTCCCAGGAACCGTAGCCTGTTAGGGAGGGATGGAATCCACCTGTCTGGAAAGGGCAAACAAAAATATAGAGCAAAATTGCATGCTGCTCTAACCATGCAGCTGAAGCACATGTTCAAGTTCACTGTGCAAGAAAATAATAGTAGGTTCATATTTATGGTGGATGCGATTGCATTTTCCACCTTTAAATTAAATTTTTATTTTCTTGTCTTTGGCCATCTCAGGGATGTTGATTTTAAAAGGGTAAATTTTAAAACCATGATCAGCAAGAAAGTTTTTCAGAATTGACTTTCACTTTACCACAAACCATTTGTAGCACATATGAAAGTAAAAAGGACTTCATGGAGACAGTTCAGCATGCATAACCAGTAGCACAGGTCTGTTCCATGTCTTTAACGGGCAGTGGATTTGGCCTAACAGCAAGAACAGCAGTTGCCTCATCCACTGGTGATGACAATATTGACCTGACCATAGGTAAGGAATACAGGCAGAACTTACAGATCAACATAGTCCACTGCACAGCTGAAATGGAAAGTGGCTTTAGCTATCAGTTCAGGCTCATCTGAGAGACTCTCTTTCTCTTCTACTTCCTTTCTGCTTGTTTGAAGACATAAGTGAGCATAGCTCAGTTTTCAACAAAAGTTAAAAGGGCCAAACATATGATTTTTCCAGATTGTATTTTTGCAGCTAGCAAAGAGGAAACTTTGAGTATCACTTATACTGAGTCACATGGAAATTAACTAGGTCACTCCCCAGCTAAAGAAACATATCCACCTCCTCATGTAGAACTAGCTTATAATCTTCATAGTGGTTTTACCTGCAATTAAAACAGAAGGAAAATAAGAAAATAGGAAAATAAGAAAGCAAAAAAGGCTTAGTTCTGTTTCATTTAGCTTCTTACATGTATTTCTAGTGTTTGTATAAGCCTTCTTGCACTTTTTAAGGTATATAACTCTGAGAGTTAGAAACTGAATATCGCTATTTTATTACTTGAGTTATTTTATAGCCAGCATTCCAGTTGCTTTCTCTCTGTGTTCAAAAACTTAAAAGCTTAAAATTGTCTCTGTGAAGTCTGATGATGCCAATTCCATCAGGATCTCATTAAAACAAACAAACAAATCCAAGAGTTTACTCATCACTTAAAGTGATGCTTTCCATTAGAAAAAGAAACTCTGAGCCTCTGAGTTCAGTGTCTTCTGCTTATTCCTTAAATTATAAAGGTATTACTACTTTCTTAACTTCAATTTTATAACACATCTGGTTGGGTTTTTTCCTTCTCTTTTTGCAGGATGCAGATCTTTGAAACGTCTTTAAGATAAGGATTGCATCTTTCTTTTTTAGCTTGTCTGAGGCTACGTTAACAAATACCATAATCATTTCAGAGTGTTCTTTATGTCCTCCCTGCAGTCTGTAATAATAAAGCAGTCTTTCTGTCCCAGAGGACCTGGGAGCCCTTCTGCCTTTGTCTCCTAACTAGTCCTCTCTTGTTCATTTAGGCTTCCCTTTACAAGGACCACTCTTCAGTGGTGCTGAGTGAAGTATGACCTTGTCAGACCAGCCCCATGCATTTACTATATAAAATAGTTAGGATGCCAACAACTCCAGATCTATTTCAATACAAAGGACAGCAACATTTGCAGTATATATTTATTTGCTTAAATTAATACAATGCATCATACATGTTTTTACTATTGAGATAGAAAGCCAGAAGCTAAATATTCACAGACAATTGGTCCATTTTTTGAGTTGGGGCTTTAAATAGGAACCCAGTGTTCTGTGTGAAATACATATACACCACATCATTTGCAAAATCTGTTAGGAGTACAAAATGTTAACTCTCTTACATCTTGTTCAGCTAAGCAGACATGACTTATTTTCAAAACTGTTAATAATTATAAAAACTTATTGGAATAATAAATATAGTACTTATATTACTTCTTAACTGTACACTCATAACAGCAGAGTACAGCAGCAACGAATAAAGAGAGAAATCAGAGAATGGCCGCTAAACCAATACAGAGGTGTAAAAATGTGAGTGTGGTAACTTTCCAAGAACATGTTTTATAGGATACAGCACAGGATAAACTTCTATTCTAATATTATCATAAAATGTTTTATCCTTTGAGCTGCTGAGTGCATAACACCTGTCTTTGCCTTCACAGACTGGAGGATGTCCAGCAGCCAGGAGAACTCAGGTTCACAAGGAAATGGCTGAGTCCTGGTGGCCAGACTCAGAACAGCTCAGTCCAAGATTACCTACAGCTTGACTTTCTCAGTAAATACATCGTATTTCTTTACCCTCAAATTTTATTAACCCAACTTTTGAATTTTCATCCACCTATTCTGTTCTGTACAGTGTCAGAATTATCCCTGCTGCCCTTTACAGGAGAAAAGCCTCTAATTTAACAAACCTTGTGCCTTCACTTGCCCAGACTCATTATAGTGTTGCCAATTTACCATTCCTCAGCAAGGCTTCTTGAGTATCTGGCTTGGAAAGCATCTCAGTTGTATGAGCTTTTGGTTACTTGTATTTGCTCTGATGATCTCCAAGAGGATGAAGCTAGGCTTCATATAATAATGCAGGGAAATGGTACGGATGTGATTTAATATAGATGTTGTGGAAACTGGTCTTTAATTTGCTGTGTTATCACAATCTGAAAACCCAAACAGCAGAGGAGAGTCAGACAGATACCCTTGTTTTTCCCCATGACATTGTGTCCTGGTTTCAGCTGGGATAGTTAAATTTCTTTGTAGTAGCTAGTATGGGGCTATGTTTTGGATTTGTGTTAAAAACAGTGGTGTTAATGCAGAGATGTTTTAGTTGTTGCTAAGTAGTGCTTATACTGGTCCAGGACTTTTTCAGCTTCTCATGCTCTGTCAGCTGAACAAAAAGCTGGAAGGGGACACAGCCAGGACAGCTGACCCCAACTGACTGAAGGGATAGTCCATACCATGTGACATCATGCTCAGCATATAAAGCGGGGGGAGGGGGGAGGAAGGTTTGGAGTGATGGTGTTTGTCTTCCCAAGTAACTGTTACACTTGATGGAGCCCTGCTTTCCTGGAGATGGCTGAACACCTTCCTGCCCATGGGAAGTAGTCAAAGAATTCCTTGTTTTGCTCTGCTTGCGTGTCTTTATCTCAACCCATGAGCTTACTCACTTTTACTCTTCTGATTCTCTCCCCCATCCCACTGGGGTGGGGGTAGTAAGCAAGCAGCTGTGTGGGGCTTAGTTGCTGACTAGGGCTAAACCATGACACATTGCAAGGAAAAGGTATGTAGACTCAGATTAGGAAGGAGGAAAAAAGAAAATGAGTGTCCTAAGGTCCAGGACACAGGCAATGTCTCTACAGGACCTCTGGGCCTCTATTCAGTGCAAAATAAGGAAGCTAATCCTTTGAAAATGGGAAATAACTTGGTTATGAGAGCAAATTTCTATAAAGCATTTTCAAAGCTATTAAAAAACTAAGGCTGTTACTGTCTGTTCCCAAAATGGTGCCAATGTAAATAGTGCGAAAATAACTTATGTTTGAAAAGCAAGGTTCTTCACAGTGAAGGCTGTTATTTCACTTTTAATTTGTCCCTTGGGGCCTCTTTATAAGTGTCTTAGACCCAGCTGCATTGGGTTCTGCAGCAGGGAGGACTATCATCTAATCCATTTGCTTGAGTCATTTGGCACTGCCACCTTATCTCAGCAATGGTTTTGTTTGCAATTCCTCTGACTGTTGTCGTGGTTTAGCCCCAGTCAGCAACCAAGCACCACGCAGCCACTCGCTCACTCCCCCCAGAGTGAGCAGGGCTCCATCACACGTAGCCATTACTTAGGAAGACAGCCACCATCACTCCCAATGTTCCCCCTTCCTCCTTCTTCCCCAGCTTTATATACTGAGCATGGCGTCATATGGTATGGAATATCCCGTTGGTCAGTTTGGGTCAGCTGTCCTGCTGTGTCCCCTCCCAGCTTCTTGTGCACCCGGCAGAGCACGGGGAGCTGAAAAAGCCCTTGACCAGTGTAACTGCTACTTAGCAACAACTAAAACATCTCCACATTATCACCACTGTTTCCAGCAAAAATCCAAAACATAGTCCCATACTAGCTACTACGAAGAAATTTAACTCTATCCCAGCTGAAACCAGGACACTGGTCACTTACAGTTTTAGATGAGTTCTTTACTACTAACATGAATTAGCTGTGGGCACTTGTGAATTAGCTTAGTGTGACTGTGTGACCAGGCACAGTCTCAAGGCCTCATTGTAATGAAATAGTCTCCACTTTCTAGGAAGAGTGCATAAAAAGGGATTTACATTACAAATTTTTCCCAAATAGCATTGCTATTCTGGCAACCTCTGCTCCTTTCTACCTGGCTGTATGTTGTTGACAGTTGCTTTTGCTCCAATGACAAGTGGGACTGTAGAAGTGGATAAATTGGCTGCAGTGAAGGTACGGTTGAAAGTGTTTGGGTTAACCATTCAGACAACCCATAACTGTTTGCAGTGAGTTCCTTTCCTGAGGAAACCTCTGACACTTTTCCTTATGAAGTCTGTAAAGGAATTCTGGACTGCATACTTCCAGATGTCATTTTTTGTGGTTATGATGTTATCTGCTGGGAGTTGAGCTCTGCTGAAAATGTCTCCTTTGTTCCATTAGCCTGGAATGCTCTTAATATGTAACCATTTGTCTTTTTCTTGATAAGGATTGTCTAGCTGTCCTGTAACACTTCCCAATTTATAGACAACAAGGCTATACAAGGACTGCATGCCTTTCTGCTCTACCCACTGCAGAAATGAAGTGACTTGCTAAGTTCAACTCATCTGCATGATGACCATTATAGAAATTGCAACAAGTTCAACTTTTATCATAGGAACTTATATGGCTGCAAAGGTGGAATGAATTAATCTTGAAAGTGCACAGCTGGGAACTACATCACCTTGAGAGAGACATTTCTGAGACTCAGTGGCTCCCAGCTCTTGGCTGTATACGTTCTAAAATAGGAGCTTTTGTCAGGCGAAGGCAATATATTGCCAAGAAGGTAACTAAAGGACTTGTTCCCATTTCTAAAAGATAGTCTCCTAGACTGAATTAATGATGAATTTCTACCTGAGCATTTCCCTTCTAGACTGAGAAAGAATGCAGCTGTACACATTATTCCTGAAAGTTTTCTGATTCTTCTGCTTGACCACAATGTTTTCCTTGAAAGATTACTCCTTTTTCAAGAGGAATTATCTTGTAGTGGAAGCAAGGAAGTTGAATGTATATAATAAAACAGTTCACCACTGGAAAAACATGGCTATGTCTCTCTGAAATACACCTCATTTTGAAACACATCATTCATTCTAGTCCTAAAGTGACCTACATTCCACATCAACTTTGTATACCCTTTTTATTTAAAAAAAGTATGTACATCAGCTGTAGAGTTAATTACATTTAGAAGAGTGACCTGTACGTTAAAGCTTCTTATATCAATAGCTTTCTCTGCTCTTCATTCAGAATCTTTATTGCGCTGTGTTTGAGCCCTGAAAAATTAAACCATCTTCTGCAACCTCAGACTACACAAACCCAGTTTTATATGATGAATAAGGACTATTACCCTGTGAATGCTGATTAACTGGTAGGTGTACAAATTACTTCTGTAAGGCAAGAGGTTTCTTATAATAGCAGAGCTGCAGCTCAGGCCTCTAGCCTTAGCAAGCCATAAGTATATGACTTAATATTTATAACTTCCTATATATTGAGCATGATGATAACAAGGAATTTCAAATCAAGATCTTGGCAGGTAAATGAAGAATGAAGTAATATTTAGAAATGATGTACCATATATGTAAGTTTTAACCTGTTGAGCTAGGATGTCAAAATGACATCCCAGGAATAATTAAACTACTTATTAAATCTTTATTTCCTTAAAAGCAACAGGATGGCTTGGGGCTGTTTGTCATATATCTTGAAGATGCAGGAATTAAGGTGCTGGTCAAACTATTCATGCAGTTAATGGAATGTGTTTAATGAAATGTGCTTTTATGAACATATAATTGTATATGTATTTGTTATGAACATAATTGTATGGGAATTAGAGGATGAAAAGTTGGGAATGACTCATTAAAAACTGCATTAAAAGAATTCTTCTGAAATGCCTGGAGCTTACAGGTCAAGCCATGGAAATAAGGGAAAATTTCTGACTCAGATAAGAGGAAGTCAAAAAACAGTTTTCCTCTGTGAGGTACTCCTTGCCCTGTAAGGTACTCCTTGCCCTGTAAGGGCTCTTTTTTGGCATCCCTTCTAAAATAAAATCTGAATGGACCAGGGAATTTCAAAATCATCCTTGCTAGCCAAGATAAACTGAAAAGATAAATGGCAAAATTACATCATTTTCTCAGTGAAATGATTAATTGCTTTATGTGTAATTACAGCAAGACTTTTAAGTGCTACATGCTGCTGATGATGAAATGTTCATATATATTTATTCAGATAATAAATAAAACACTAAAGTATGTTGCTTTTGATAACTAGAAAATTGTGTATAAGTCTCTACCATCCCAGATAAAAGAAAATAAACTTCTGTACCCACCCCATTGTCTGCTTTTACATCAGTTGGGTAAGTATAAAAATGTTAGTGTTCAATATCTATTGCATTTCTTGGTGACCTTGGATTGCTTTATTCTTTTAATGTATGTGTTTTACCTTAAATTATTTATATTAATTTGGCTTGTTTATTTCTAAAGACTACTACAAACTTCCAGGTTTTGGTAAGTTACAGTTCATGCTAAAAGCTATCTGGTTCCAATTTTCCAGCTGTTTTAAAATATCCATTTAAATGCCTGTAAGCATTGTTTGGTTTTCCATTTTTCTTTCCAGTAATTCTTTCAAACCCTTGTTCCTGTGTTTGAAATACAAGTAATCAGAGAGAGAATGGCCAAGTCTGGCCTTTTCAAAGTATCTAAAGCTGAGGTGTTCTTTGTTGTTTGCAAGGTCTCTCTCTCCTTGGCTCTCCTGTTTGTCTGATTTCCTATTGTCTTCTCCAGTCCTCCCTCACTTAGCATTTCTTCCTTCTCATTGCAGCCCTTCATCATGCACTCAGGTTTGCCAGACAGATCTTGAGCCACATACAGCTTGCTGTTGTCGTGATGGTACATGTCAAGGCTGTAATGCTCTGTCTCATAACAGTTGTCTTCCTCTTCCTGACGTGAGCTTCCCTTGGCACTCTCACCATCCAAATGAAATGAGATTCCCTTCCCTTGGCTTTTCTGGGAAAGATCAAAGGGTTCTTCCTGTTCCAAGCTTCTCAAAACATTTGTCGGGGACAGAGAAATTCTTCTTCCAAAACCTTGTAGTGGTTTGAGGGGGGAGAAAAACAACAATTTATATATAGCAAATTTTACTATGTGACACATGGTTAAAAAACATGAGATGGCCTTCTATTTAATATTTTACCTTGGTCTTCCACCCAGCTATCTCCAACTACTTTTCTGTTTACATCACATGGCATCTCCTTTGAGATGCTGTAAAAAGAAGTACTATCATATCCAGTTCACAGCCATTGTGTTGTACATGCCAGACACTTGATGAGAGAGCTAGGAATAGAAGTGAAGTGCCCTGGCCTCTTGTAAACTATTTTTGCCAGTGAACCTACCGACTTCCTCCTTCCTATTTTTTTTTTAATTAACCCTTTGATCTAAACCATCACATGCCAAAATCAAAGTCCCAGGTTTTGTACATTTTTTCCAGAGGAGTGGAAGAGTTTAAAAACACGTTAACATATTTGTTCTATGGACCCTCTGGTTCGAAGTTACTACTGTAAAAATGAAAACACAATCATGTCTTGTCAGTCTACGACCGCCGCTCTCCTTGATTTTTCCTCTCTCATCTATTGCCACTGAAAAGCTACATGCAGTAGATAGTGCTTCATCTTGAAGAAATCATTATAATCAAATGGTGATTTTGAGTTGTGCAGTATAAATCTGAGTGTGGTCCTGGATCTAGTTTGTCTTAATATTTGTCAGAGCATCTCCTTTCTGTTCCTCTTGCTGGAAACCCAGATGTTACCCAGAAGGCATTTGTGGACTTAAATGTGCTCTGACCATCAGGATGCACAGAATATGATTCAGATGCTGCAGGCATAGTCCATCTTAATTAAAAGAAAGATGACAGTACTGCGGTGAGGATTTCACCCAATAGCAAAAATCTATGAGAGCCACTATTTTACTTGCTTAGTTTTGGGGTTTTTTTTCCTCAGTAATTGAATCAATTTTCTGCAGGATTTATGCAGCCTTACTAGACAGAGATGCTACTTTGCAACAGGTTGTATTTGTTAAAATGGTTCATGAGCAGGTGGCAGCCCTCATAAACTGTTTTATGCCTGATAAGCATCAAGGGCTGAAGAATCTCTGCACACTGAAAAGCACTTAGGCTTTCAGTTAATTGTGTAACTAACATGGTGCTATAGGAGATTTACAGGAAAAAAAGAGTCATTTATATTATTATCTGTTAGGATCTTGGTACATTTTATCCCAAGTATCATTAGAGTATGCATTTTCCATATGTGCTAGGCTGCCCTAAAGCCTGAATTTGAGGAACACCAAGAAAGCTTATTCATGAAGGAGTTATTTATCCAGAAGTCTTAACAAGCAAAATATCTTGGATACTCAAACTCTCAAAACAATCTCTCCTAATTCCCCCGCTTCTTTAGATAGCATTGGCATGCGTGCACACATGAGGCTGATTTTAGGAAGTGTATGTGGTGGGCAGGATGTGGGAAATGCTTTGCAGGATACCCTGAGTGGTCAAAAATCCATATACTTTGAGATGAGGGAGAAGTGTCTTCTCCTGTCCACATCCTTCTTTGTAAACTGGGTCTGAGCTTATGGCCTTTATCTAATATCAGCTATGGCAATACATCACAGAATAAACATATCTTAAGCAGAAAGGCTCTTGGATGTAGAGCCATTCGGGCTTCCATTCCCATTCCAGACTAGAATCCAATAAGTAGTGAACAAGACCTGTGAAATCTACTAGATTTTTTGCTTCTGTCAGCTTTGAATGTATTTATGATTTATCCCCATGTTTAAAACAATGGAGATGTACCTCAAACATGAGAGAAAAACTATAAACTCCTAATCAGATGTGTCTGGGAAAAAATGTCTGCTTGTTCATGGCTGCTAGGCTGTGGCCTGTCAGCATCTGGGAATCAACCCCCTCCAACTGTAAAATTTATTAAAAAATATTTTTTTTAATTTTTAATTTCCTCAGGAAAATCAATGCAGTCAGCCATGTCCTCCAATCATTCCCCTGGCCAACTACATGTGCCACAGTCTTACTAAGGTTGAGTCTCCACCAGCTAACTCCTGTTTGTCTCTCAGGGATACCCACACGCTGGGAGAGGCTTTGTGGTGCTGTGGATACTGCACCTTCCTCACAGTAATGGACAGCCCTGGGCTTAAGTACAAGTTTGGTATGGCTTGATAAATCCTCTGCTCTAACATTACTGACTATATTTTCCCTGACATTTGACAACAGCAACTTAGTGTGCTAAAATTATTTCCTTTGTGCTCACAAGTACTGTCTCATTTTGTCTCCATCTACTACTCTGTCTCGGTCTGTACCTCTGTGTCATCAGATATCTAGTCTGAAAGGTCTCTGACACAAGGGTCACTACCTTGGGGATCTCTGAACTATAGCACTGGGGTAATATAGGTAGTTAATAACAACCTCCCAGGCTTATGGGATTCAATCTCTTGCAATCGTATTGGATCTATGGTACGAGATCGTAGATCTGTAGTACAAAGCCCATTTGGGTTTATTGATATGCACCTTCAAACCTCTCGGAGAATAACTGAAAAATATTACCTTGAGAATGAAATCCTCTTTCCATGATGCTGTGTTTGACTTTCATGTGCCTGGTTAGGTTCCCCTTCAAGGTGAATTTGCTGGGACAGTAGAGGCACTTGAAAGGCTTACTGTCTGAGTGCAAGTGCATGTGTCCCATTAAATTGTGCATTCTGTTAAATTCTTTTCCACACAGCTGTCAAAACCAGTAAAAATGAAAATTATTTTTTTTGTAGGGGTACTTCCAAGAAGAACATTTTAAAAGGAAATAGAACCTACCCTTCTCAACTTGAACCCTGGCAGCTTCTGGCTGCAATTTGTTTTTCAAAGATAAAGGCAAAAAAAACCCCTACAGACAAGAATAAGCGGTTGAGTTTGTTCTATCTAGGGCCTTCTGTACCGCTGCCATTTTTTTTTTAAATTTGGTGACTAGGAAAGACACACAGTCAAGGATTCCCCAAAATCAGGGAATGTTGTTGTAAGGAGGGGAGAGGCTTAAGTATGCAACCTGAAAGGCTCTTAACTTGAATGAAATTAAAAGTATAACTTTCTGCCCTGGTGAACCATTTCATTTGTATTTTATAAATCTAGCCTTTAATCAGGAACAATGCCAGGCAGAGATGGAGATACAAGGTAAAAGCAATTAAGGATTTCTGTGAAAAAGTCAAGCAGAATATTTACTTCTCCTTAAGTGGAAATGAAATGGTTGTACATTTTGGTTAAAGCTAGAAAAATAAAATCCTTTTTTTGTTTGTTTCTTGCTCCTGCATTTCTCTCTGATCCTCTTATCTTCTGTTTGCCAGCTTCTGTGTTTGTGTCTCTGGTGAGTAAGCTGGAATTTAAACAGTCATGGGGCTGCAAGAATGACTCAGCTTTCCCTGAAGCTGTTCCTGACAGCTCGAGCCATTGATCATGCAGGTTTCCATTTGATAAAATAATAAGGGTTTTTTTTCATTGTTGTTGTTTATCTAGATGTGTCCTTTTGTAGTCTGGTCCCTTATAAATCAAATATATTCTCACGTCCAAAGGAGAGCAACGAAGCTGGTGAAGGGTCTAGAGAACAAGTCTTATGAGGAGAGGTTGAGGGAACTGGGATTGTTTAGTCTGGAGAAGAGGAGGCTGAGGGGAGACCTTATCGCTCTCTACAACTACCTGAAAGGGGCTGTAGTGAGGTGGGTGTCAGTCTCTTCTCCCTAGTAACAAGTGATAGGACAAGAGGAAATGGCCTCAAGTTGCATCAGGGGAGGTTTAGATTGGATATTAGGAAAAATTTCTTCACTGAAAGGGTTGTCAAGCACTGGACCTGGCTGCCCAGGGAAATGGTTGAGTCACTAGCCCTGCAGGTATTTAAAAGATGTGTAGATGTGGCGCTTATGGACAGGGTTTAGCAGTGGACTTGGCATTGTTAGGTTAATGGTTGGACTTGATGATCTTAAGGGTCTTTTCCAACTTAAATGATTCAATGATTCTATGATTCAAGACATGAGAGTTTGACATCACTATTACAAGCTTCTAGTCTTACCCTATCAGGATTTATAATTTTATTCACATTCAAGTGGCTATTTCCATCCTCCGCAAACTTCTGTGTTTGCTTTCTACTTAAGCTCTTTTTTTAGAATGTTTTTAGACAAATACTTTTACCATCAGAATTTTTATTTTACGATCTTTATTAATATATGAGCCAGAATCACTATTACTGAGTAACTGAAACTTATATCAAGCAGTGTACTCATCTGGAAGAAAATTATTAAAAAGCGATTACTGAGATTCCACCAAATTTTTGGTCCAAGCTGACTTCTGATTTAATTGATTTTGGTAGTACAGAAGGTCTGCTACAGTACTTTTTGATTCAAATTCACAAAGCCATCACCTGGAATATCTAGGTGAAATGTAGGTAGTGGAATGATCCTCGGTGGAGTAGTACTGTATCCTTTGCTTTTAAACCATCTCTTGAGGGAAAATGGAAGCAGTTCACTAATATAAAAATTTGAGGTGGTATTGTTTTTAAATAAGAGCTAGAGCTGAGTCAATGTTGCAGAAACGAAAAGTCTGGAAATATTAACTTTCTTTTAAAAAAAATATTTACTTCCACTACATTAGTGCTCTTCTGTGATTTACTCTCTGTGATTTTGCTAAAATGAACATTCTAGCAAATATATTTATCAGCAAAGTGAAAAAAGAAAAAGAAAAAAGAATAGCCACTGAAAATGAGTTATTTTTGTAAAAGTAAGATATCAGATTCCAAGGGTCATCCATCCACTTAGGAAAGAGGACTGTCTCTCTTTTGCATTCAAAGAAAGCTAATCTGCCAGATGACTTATATTCAGTGAAATGAATGGGGTTTTTATTTCTGACAAGGCAAAAAATGTTTTCATAATCAAAAGAGAAGGGACTTCCTAAAGGATAGTTCCTTACAGCATAAAAGCTTTGTGCCTCTGAATAAAGGGGGTAGGATTCCATTTCCCAAAGTCATGTACAGGCTTAGGGATGTGTAATGTGTTCCTATCCTGAAATCTCTTCTGGGGACATGAGGAAAAAGTACCAGACTGGCAGGAAAATGAAAGAAATGGCGATATGAAAACTGTTTTTTTCAGAGCCATGGCTCTGTGTGAAAGATGTCCCTTTCAAAAGGCACAAGACAAGTTTCAGATGAATGTCCATGATTTCTGAATCATGGGGCAAAGGGAGCAGGTTTCAGGCTCACATGCTGAAAGATGGCAACTCAGAGCTAGCTGGAGTTCACAGCTAGTGCTTAAACAACAGCCTGAGTCTGCAGACTAGGAAGGTGTACAAGATCATCTTCTGTGACAGGACAGGGGTGTGAGCACTGATGAGCAGTGTGAAAGATGACCCAGAGCCAGTTGCATGGGAGGGACCCCCAGCAGAAGTCACCACGGAGCACCTTAGCACTTTGGGAGATGCAAAACTCATGCAAGAGATCTTAGGATAGCAGGAATGACATGGTTTACTTGTGGACCTTTTGTCAGGCTCTCTAGTTTAGATAGGATTAAATTCAAGCCCTGAAGAGAAAGACCTCAGCTGCAAGTCTGCTGAACACACTTTGATGCACTGGCTGGTGAAATGGAGTTCAGTACAGTTTGCTAGAAAAGCTGAATTAGTTCAACATTAGATTTTGTCTTCCTAAGCATGAAGTATCATCCTTCTAGATTTGTCAGTCTGTTTTGCTTCTTCCAAAAGTACTTATCTCTCACATTTTCTTTGGGTTTGACTCCTGATCTAAACCCGTGACTTTAGATGGAAAAAATGGCATTCAAAACATCTGCTGCAAAGTGCATTTTGCTAGGCTGGAGAAAACTTCATTGCATTCTTTATTACATTATTATTATTATTAGACTTCAGCACTAAAAGCAACTGTAAATTTCATAGGAGCTTCCTCTTCAAATCAGAATTAGCACTATTGCACCAGTTAGTGCAACTCCTTCAGAACTCTTCAGTGCTTTTGTTTAAAACAGAAATAAACAAGGAAGCATGGGCTCAGGCTTTTAAAAGCTACAGAGAAGTTCGCTCTTCAGACAAAAATCAAACACAGATCCAGGCTGCAACTGGATAAGGAAACAGAAGGGACAGCTGCTACTCCCTCATTTCAGATAGTCTGTGCTTAGCTGTGATTAGCTACTGCTGTGCTCTTTCCCTTGCATTCTTCTTCTTTTTTCTTTTTTTTCTTCAGGATTCAGAAGAAGGGTGTTCCTTTCCTCAAAGAGAGGAGGAGAGGGAGAAAGACTGTAAACTGCCCAAAAGGACCGTGAGAAAACAGGAAGCTTTGAAAAGTACAAGAGAAAGCAAGATGAAATCTATTTGCAGGCAGTTCCCAGGGGACATGTGAGCCATTGTTAAGCAGGCTGTTCATACAGCTATATCCTTCCTTCTGCTGAGGAGGAGCTTGGTGCCAAAAGGCTACTATCTGGTCATTGCCTTAACCCTCTGAATACCAGCCAGAAATACTTGCTCAAGTCTTTCAAGGGCTCTGCCAGAGAGGCAAGGGATGTTCCTAATGCCAAAGAGCAATTCCCGATTCTCCCTTTGCTTATAGTTAGGATCTCCACTCTGTTCAGGGGCACTGATGTTGATTCAACACCTTCAGCCATAGGAGATACTGTTTCATTGTGTTTACTTGCTTCTTTCCTCCTAGGAACACTGGGTGGGGACAGAGAAGTAAAAAAATAAGATAAACAAGTGCTCCTGTAGAGCTTTTGTTACTGGCTGGAAAACATACTGTTGGTACTCCAGTTCCTGGCTTTGCTTTTATTTTTTCAAAGTGAAATGTTTCAAAGCTATCAAAGCAAAATGAGAAATAAAAAAAGATTCATTTTGACATTTTCCTATTAAAACTATCACTGAAAGCCATATTTTCCTATGACATTTTGAAGTTCTAAATTTTTCAAGATAAAATAATTCCATTTAAAATTTTTCATCTAATTTTGCTTCTCAGTGAAAGACTCCTTTTAAGAAAATATTTATTTCCATAAAGATGTTGGATGAAAGAGTTCTAGAAATTGCTTCCAGATCAATCTTCAGTTACTTAGACATAAACTGGGTAATACACTCCACTCCATACTTATATATCACAGACCAAGGCTGACTAAGGCATGCCCCATTAATCCCAGCCAAAGGGGGTTTATAAGGTCAGCAGGATGTTCAGAAAATCTAAAATTATTACAGCTTTTGATTTGCAATGCTAAAAGGGAACATCAACCCCTGGAGGTAGTCTTTGTTGATCTAGCAAAAGCCTTCAACACCATGAGCCATTCTCACATCATTTTGGCTCTTAAGCAGAAGGGCGCGGATAGTCATATTATCGCCCTGATTACTAACTTATATTATGTCACCACCCGAATCGATTTGAAGAATGAACAGTCGGATCCCACTGGGATTTGGATTGGTGTAAAACAGCGCAATCCAATGTCACCAATATTATTCAGTTTATCTGTGGACCCTCTGCTGTGCAAGTTGGAGGAAGAAGAAAGTGGGTTCCAACACTGCTCGAAGAATATAACAACTATAGCTTACGCGGATTACTTGGTTCTGTTAAGCAGTTCTTGGGAAGGGGTGCAGAAAAATATTGAAATATTGGAGGTCTTTTGCAATCTTACTGGCCTCAAGACCCAGGGAGAAAAGTGCCACGGCTTTTACATTCAGCCAACAAAAGACTCATATACCATCAATGGCTGTCCAGCATGGATGATTAATGGCACTCTCCTTAATATGATTGAACCCAGGAGTTCTGAGAAATACCTGGGCCTACACATAGACCCATGGAGAGGAATATCAAAACCAGAACTACTGGAGAAAGTAAAGGATTGGTTACAGTGGATTGGGAAGGCTGCTTTAAAGCCATTTCAGAAGGTGGACATCTTGAAAGGATATGCTATCCCACAATTGATCTACTTGGCAGACCAGGCTGACATGAAAGCCTGGGAACCCTTGATTTGTCAATTCGAGTGGCCATCAAGGAATGGCTATATCTCCCAGTAAGTATGTGTGATGCCATCCTATATTCCAGCACTCGGGATGGAGGACTAGGTATCACCAGGCTCTTGGGACTGATTCCCAGTGTGCAGGTCCGAAAGCTACACAGAATTGTGCAGTCTTCGGACAAGATAATATGAGCAGTGGCTTGAGAAGAGGGACTTGAGAAAGTGAAAAACTATGGATTGCAGCAGGAGGGGATAAGGGAAAAGTTCCATCCATCTGGGACCCAAAAACAGCAATGGTGATATCCGGGAAGCCCAGCAGTGAGGAACCAGTCTCAGAATGGGAGATACATGCTCCATAAATCATCTTTCTGAGGCCCTGTAACTGGAGAAAACAGGAATTTGCAAACTGGACCAAGTTGGTTTCCCAGGGCCATGGTATTTCCAGCTTCGAGAAGGATAAGATCAGTAACAACTGGTTAGAGTTTTATAGGGGCATTCACCACAGAAAGCTCATCACCACAGTTGAGAGCCAATGTCTACCCAACAAGAGAATTTTTAACAAGGGGTAGACAGGAAAGTCAAATTAAATCTTGTCGACACTGTCAAGTGGAGAATGAGTCCTGCACACATATTATTGGATCCTGCCCAGTGGTACAGGATGCCAGGATTAAAAGCACAATCACTTATGTGAATTGTTGGCTGAGGAGGCGAAAAAGAAGGACTGGGTAGTATTCCAAGAGCCACTGCTGAGAGATGAACAGGATGAACTATATAAACCGGACCTGGTATTTTTTAAAGGAGACCAAGCCCTGGTTGTCGACATCACAGTTAGGTATGAAATTAAATTAACATCTTTGGTGGATGCAGCGGTGGAAAATGTTAAGAAATACCAACACCTAAAAGATCAAGTGCAGGAACTGACTAATGTTAATGTCATTACATTTATGGGATTTCTGCTAGGCGCACATGGAAAATGGTATCAGGGCAACTACAAATTATTGAAAGAACACAGACTCTCTAGTTCCCAGCAGGAAAAGTTAGCTTGTCGATTATTGAATTGAGCACTGTTCTCTTCAGTGGACATTATGCATATGTTTGCTAGTAAAGTAAGAAACATTGTAAGATCTTAATGTTTGATGTATTGTAAATATGTTATATGATGATTTATAAATAAACTGACTGTTCCTCTCTATCTATCTAAGGCGGGAGCTGGACCCGCCTGGAGCTGTCGAGGGCAACAAAAGCTTGTGATAATGAGGGCGAAAGTAAGTAGGGACAAATTGGGACTCAGTATCATGATGTGTCACCATTCCTGCCAAAAAGACAATTATCACTGGTCTTTACCAAGGTGGATGGGTCACCTATACTTAACCCAGAAAAGGAAAATGTATATAATTATATATGGTCAATAAATAGCCTGCTTAGAGCAGATCAAAGTGGGAATAAAACATACAGGCTTTGACTTCACAAGGTATGACTACAATAATGAACCAGATAGGCAGCAAAAGGAACAGATGTAGTGTCTAATACTGAATAAGAATGTAAACATTCATAAGGAAGACATTAGAGATGAGCACAGTCAAGAAAGCCAAAACCTCAAAAGTTTATGGGGGGAAGAGAGGATGGAAAGGGAATGTCAGCCTCCAATGTGCTGGAGGGAGGTAGCAAACTGGAATTCCCAGAGGATTCTAAAGAGGCCAGATGGTCTCAGAGGCTGTTTTGTTAGGATACTGATGTCCTGCCCTGAGTTTCAGTCTGGTAATTACATTTGGCTGATTCAAATCCCTTCTGCAGTTCAGTTTTGCTGTGGCTTTCTTTGAGTCCTTCCCTGATCTGTTGCATAGCATCACCATGTGAAGTCGTGGCTGCTGCTTTTCCATGGTCTATGTGTTTAGTCAGTGTCTCAAGCTATTAAGCACGTTGACTTCTGTTTGGATGGCTATACTAAGTAAATGTCAGGTATCTTTATTGTCCTCAAACTGCAGTGGCATTTAAATTCTCACTAAGTGGAAAAAAATATTTGAGGCTGAAAGTTACTTATATTGAAGGGGAAGGGAGTAAATTACAGATATTTGCCTCCATTATTTTGTGCTACTTAAGCAGAATGTGGATGAAGAAAGGAAACTAGACTGTTTTATGCTAATTTAAATACAACTGTAGAATGTGTTAACAAGTCTTGTTTTAATAATTCTACCGTATCACCAGAAATATCCGGTGGGTTTATGCCTCTGCCACCAAAGGAGATACACTTACCTTGCATTTAAAGGGTTTAACATCGGAGTGAACAATCATGTGGGCCTTGAGAGTTTGCTTTTGCACAAAGCTCTTGAAACACAAATGGCATTGATAGGCTCTGATATTGGTGTGGATCAGGACATGTCGCTTCATGTTGGCCAGCAGAGTAAACTCCCGGCCACAAATTCTACATTTGTGCTCTTTCACACCCTGTAAGAAAAGAAAAAAAAATCAGAAAATTCTGTAGATGGAATATTTTCTAGATAATTTCATCTTCACTACAGCAATATATGAATTATTCATTCTGCAATATCAAAGCAAGTAATAAATTATTTTGCTTTTAACATAATTTGCTAAAGTAATAGATACTTATGTATTTTTTATTGGCAAATTCTTACAAGAATCTGAGAAGTATAGAGGGAAAACAAAATGTAAGCTTAATGTAATAATGAGTTTTGTTTCCATCAGTAAGTTTACAGATCAGTGAGACACAGTAGCAGAGCTTCTCTGTCCTACTTTGCTGCTTATGTAAAATATTGGTCAAATGTGTACACTTATTGAGCAAGAATAAAAGCTAACCAGTTAAGAGACTAAAGTAGTGCCTGCCTATGGTAAATGAGCATCATTGGATCCTAAAAAAGACCTGTCCCTGTTTTGAAGAAAGCTATAGAAAATAATCTGAAATAAATGACAAGTATTCAAGCAATGCCACCAAATAATGCCGTACATGTTACATTCAAAGAAGAGAAAATACTATTTACTCTTAGTGGGACTTGCACTAACTCTAATGGAGTGACCCTATTTTATCTGGTGTTTACAGAGCATTTCTAGCACCCTGTATGCCATATGGTCAATTTAGTAATGTATAATTCAATATTCTTGGTCACACCCATGTGGTCTAACTGCCAGCTCCTCAAAAAGACATTCAGATGCTATGAAAATCAATGAATTTACCACTAAACACTTTAAGAATTTGAGTATAACTTGCTGAAGGTAACGAGGATTTACTAGCGAAGTGCCAAGAGCAATTACTCCTCCTGCAGGCCCCCATTACAAAGATGACTTGAAACAATCTCTACATTTGTACCAGTAAGTGGTTTTCATGGTTAATTGCAAAGCTTGAACTGTGAACACCAACAGCAACTCTAAGTGTCTGCTTATCTGATGTGAGGCTACATTTCAGCAGCTAAGTACTGTTATGTTCACAGCTGCAGCTGTGGACAAAGAAGCAGAAGCTCTCTAAAGGCTCAAGGGCATTGCATTTCCTATGACAAAAAACTATCAAGTTTTGAATTAGTAGAATTTTGCATGGTAAATCCAAAGACCAGGGAATCTCCAGAAAGAGCAGAAATTATAATAGGGGAAGTACAAGGAAGTAGGGAAGTAGGGAAGAACAAGCAAATGTGGAAGTAGAGGTTGTTGTTTTTTAAAAGAAAATGTGTCTATTAGACTAAAATGCTGTAGCTTTCTGTTTTTCATATGAAAGCCAAAGTTCAAGTGCTAAAGGAAAAAATATGCAAGACTGGAAGCAAATTTTTATTAAAAATGGGGTTTTTGACTTGTCTTAATAATATTGTTGTAAAGGTGGATAAACTAATTTCAGACATTGATGAATGGAACACACATATTTTTCCTATTTTTTAAAGTGATCCTTTTGGATGTGTTCCGAAGCCTGCCCCTAGTCAAAACTGACACTGCTATCATTACTGCAGGCAAGACTGCCACTTGATACGAATTGGCTGGGATTATGGTCCTGCTTGTCCAATTTTATTAACTGTCATTCTGGATAGCTTATGAACAAAGAGGAATTTTTCTTAGGTCGTTTTTTTCCCTAAATATCTCATTATAATGATTCTTCAAATTCTGATGAGTAATAATATACTTTCTTTTGCTGCATACATACAGCCTACTGCATATCCACCTACTTCCCAGTTAAGGGAAGCAAAGCAATAGATCTGTTTTTCAGTAGAAAATTTCTTTTAAAATTTCAGGGGGGGGTAGCTCTACAAAATTATATTATTTTACAGAAGGTCATTCTGAAGATAAAACCCAGAAATAGAGAGATGTGAATACAATTTTGGGAAGTAATACAGGTATTTTAATTTAATTCCTGCTTATAACAAAACATTTTTGCATATAATTTCTTAAGACTGACAGAGACATCTAGCTTCTAGTATTGCCAGTGCTGCTGGGGCTTATGCTCTGCATAAAATTCTCCCACTGGCAAAGGGCCAGCATGAGGCTTTATAGACTACCTTCTTTCCAAGGAGGTATGTGTATCTTTAGTAGTCTGTGATCCTTGTGCTACCTTCCGATGTAAGGTGACAGTGCAACTCATGATGGCTTACCTTGTGAGTTAGGGAGTGTTGTTTGAGATGGTGAGGCTGCACAAACTCCATGCCGCATTCAGTGCAGATATATGGACGGATGTCTTTGTGCTTCATCATGTGGTTTTGCAGCTGACTCGGGTACTGGAAGGTCTTATCACATTCAGTGCAACTGTACTGTATAGGGCCACGGTGGGTTGTTAAGTGTCTCTTCAGCTGGGCCAAGGTTGAGAAGTCCAGACCACACTCAACACAAATGTTCTCTCGGCCACTCTCGTGCTTAGACTCGTGTGTTTTCAGCTCGCTGGGATAGGCAAAACCTCTGCCACAGATCCTGCAGTTGTAAGGCTTGATGTCACTGTGTTGCATCATGTGTCTCTTAAGGTGACTGGCTTGAGTGAAAGCCTTGTGGCACACCTGGCACTTATGTGGCCTAGTGCCCTGGTGTGTCAACATATGTGTGTGCAAGTGGCTCAGTTGCTTGAAAAGTTTGCCACATCGGGTGCAAGCATGTGGCTTAATGCCGCTGTGCCCCAAGATATGGGTGACCAAATTGTACTTGGATGTATAGGACTTCTCACACATGGGACATTGCCAGCGTTTCTGTTCACCCCCCACATCAACATAGTAGCTGTCGTCTATCTGAAAGTTGACATCTACTCTTTCCACTTTCTGTTTATTTTCACCACTTCCTCTTACTTCAGCCCTCCTGAAGGGTGGCTCTGGAGGCCTTTTCATTTGAAAGGGGTTCCTGAAATGAAAGTTTGGGGGCACAATAAAAGGAAACATTAAGCCAGGATGGACTTTAGGACAATAAGGATAAGGAGCCTGTATGAATGCTGGGCTCCTGGGACATGCCATCTTAGGCTTCACTGGTTCTTGCTTAATGGGCTTGGCTCCAAAGTGCTCCAGAGTTCTGTAGAACTGAAAACCAAAGTTGCAGAGGTCGATCATCTGGGAACTGTATTTGGGCTGTGCTGGCTGTTGAAACACCAAAGGGAGACTGGAAGAGCCTATATCATTGTAATCTTCAGGTCTGTCTGGTGGTGATGAGGAACCCTCAAAAGCGATAGGAGGCGGCATTTTTGTTGGTATGCTCTTCCGTTTCCGAGACCCTCCTTCCAAGGACCCCTGAAAAGTTTCAATGTCTCCAAGAGGAGGAGGGCCATAGCGGAAATGTGAGAAGTGTGGTCTGAATTCTTCACCAAATGGATTCATTCTGTGTGGCTTTGTAACAGGGCTCAGCAGCTGCAGGCAGCAGGAAAAGGGAAAGGCTCATCTACTGTCCACATTAAAACTCATTTCTTCATCCTTCATCATATTAATTTTTTTCTGTGTTGCCCGAATTCCTTAAAACAAACAAAAACCCCCCCAAATCGCTTTTTTCCTTCCTGTTCTCCTGGAGATAACATTCTATTGTCTAGTTTATTGTTTTGGAGGTTATTGGTTTTTTAATTAAATGCAGCTAAGGATGTCTTAAGCCCATATAAGACAAATGCCTTTTAAAGCAGAATTAAATTGGCTAGCAGAGAACAAAGAAGCTTTGGTCTTCCTGTGGGGTAGAATTGGTGGTTTAAATCAAGTTTGACCCATACAACATCTTTGCAACATAAACATGCTGTACTGTGACACACTACTTAGCAGATGAATCTGTATGGCAATGTTTCTGCTTAATTTAATTCAGCCAGTCTATTTGTGGGCAAAATCCTATCCTTGGCTGTACATGCACAGGCTCTAGAAATTGGTGGTGCATCTAAAGGATATGACAATACAAACAATAATGTGCACATTTATTATGGCTGTGACATGAAAAGTCAAAGCCAAAAAATTTTAAACTTCTTTGTATCATTAACATGTGCTGCTGAGAGAGAAAACAATGGCCAAGTGATCTAAGGACACTGTGTACCATCAGGGTTTGCGTCATGTTTCCTGGCTTCTCTCACTTTGTATTGTAATAAGAAAGCATAGATTAATTAGTTTTCTTTGTTTTAATCCCAGAGATATTCACCTGGCAGATTTGGGGGAGGAAAGGTTTTTGACCACTCTCTGAATTACTTTCAGTTTTATAGACATAATCTAGGCATTTTTTTGTTTGTTTCTAAACAGGTGAGCAAAACCCCCACTTTAAAACTATGTATACAATTAATGTCAACCACCCCTCGGGTCTCCAGAGTAATTGGCATCTAAGAATGCTTTGATCCTTTCTATGGTACAGTGTGACAAGGCAGATTAATAATTGTCCTCTGGCAAAATTTTATATTCCACTGATTGTACAGAGAGCTTCTCCTGAATTTGGGGTTAATCTAAAATATTGATTATGAATTTTGGTTCATCTTAAATAAGGCTTCTACCTTTTGCCTTGGCTCTCTACGGATGCACCAGGATGTGACTTTCAGTCCCTAGCTCATTAATTGGCAGTAGTGTGTGTGTATATATAATATATATAAACATGTGTGCATGTGTGTTCCATCAGAGAGGATTATTAGGGAGTATGCATTTTGTTATGTTTGCTTGTCACCCTAACTCCCTGGGAAAAATAAGGAACAGTTAGATCTTGAAGACTCTTTGGGTACAAAGGATTGACTTAGTAAAAAGGGAGAAGGGGAAGGGAATCCTCTCAATACCAAAAAAGACTCCACTTCTTTCCAAAAAGGAAACAAAAGTTCTTAAAAATTAATCCTGAGCAATGTTAAACTTACACAATTTGAACATAAAATATGCCTGTAGACCAAAATCTTCCCTTCAAAGTATGGACCTGTCCTTCAAATGTCTTTCATCTTGCGTATCTGATTCTTTCCTGGCAAAATGAGTATAAAATGATTCAGAAAGCCCATAGCAATTGAGAACCCAGCTATGTTATTTACTGGCTTTCTTAGAGTATTGAAATGCTGCCAAAAATACACAGAAGTGACAGTGAGTTGTGTCTAATTGCTCTCTTGTTTCTTGGCTGCTGGTTTCTCCCTTCTTCCACAGCCTGTTTTATGCAAAATTTCAGTCTATCTGGAACATGGAGTTATGGCAGAGGCTGTAGAGCTGCTTGAAATTACTATAAATAAATAATTTCCTTGCACTACTAACCTTTGGTTGCTTTCACTGAGCATATGGTTTTATTCCACTGTCCATGGTTACATACATCATGGGACCAAGCCTACAAGGGAAATTGTTTAAACAGTCAGTGACCAGCTCAGTCAGAGAGGTGCTGTATAATCTGACAAAAGAGCACTTAAAAGAGGCGGGAAAGTACAGATTTACAGTCTAAATATGGATCAGCTTGCTGCTTTTTTTCCCCTTCAAACTGCCAAGCCCCATGATGTAGAAATTAATCGAGGAAAGATTAAATCTAGCCTCTCTTCTCATCTCCTTTCATGTTGGTAGCAAACCCTTGCTAATTTGAATGGAGGCATGATCTTCACATTAATCAGAACCTAATTCCATAAAAATGTGAGTCCTGAGGAAACCATAGAAGAGACTGCAGATTTGACCACCATGTGAGAAATAGTTAAGGAGCAGTCCCTTCTTTAAATAACTTCAGTAGATAACTTTAAAGCTTTTAATAGCACAGTTCCCCATTAATTTTGTTCTGTCTGACTCTGGAGTAGATGATCTCATTTTAATACTCAACAATAAATAAGGGGGGGTGAAGTGAAGGATTTTTTTATTAAATATCTCCTAGGGACCTTTTGTCTTTCTCGTATATGAACTTTAAAATTTCTTTCTTTCTCTCTCCAGCACCTAGTTATTTAAGATGGAATGTTATCTAGTGCAGTGGTGTGTGATTCTAAACATTTAGTTTAAACCTGGATAGACATTAAAATTCTAGCTTTTATCAGCAGTAATTCAGCTTTTCAGTTTTGAAAACTTGGTCTGGAAACCTCACTGAGATAGATGTTTCCATGTTATGTTGGTACTTAATCATAAAAAAAAATCCCTAAACATAGCACTCCAGAGCTTATTAAAAAGTTAATTTCTTTAGAACGGACAAGCATCCTCACAGTTTCTTTCTTCATGTGAATAAGTATATTTGGAAATACACTATTTTGAAAAATAGAACCACAAATAACCCTGCCCTCTTAAAAAAGAAAAGAAAGGCTGCAGTGATTTTAGATACTTGTTGAGGTATTTCCAAAATAGAATATCTATGCAGCAGCTAATAATATCGTTGAGTTAACTTCCATAAAAAGGGAAGAGAGTTTAACACAGAATATAAATCATCATTTACTTTCTCATTTCCACTCATCGTATTTCTACAAACAAAGGATTTTTTTAAAAGTACGTAAATCACGCTATTCACTCTACAAGCATACACATTCTTATAGTCCCCAGTTAATATTCCGTACTTATGTCAACAGCAAAATTTCTTTAGACTTCAATAGAACCAAGGTTCTGTTTCCAGTATGAAAGTGCCTTCTATCTATAGAATAAATATAAGCTCAGCAATAAAAATGGGAGGTTATGAAGTTGTTCCAGCTTAAACACTGACTACTACTGTTCTGATTTTGCTCTTGGGCAACACAGTGGTAAAAACTGAAATGAGACCAAGGTGAGTGAAAGTGATATATACCCTCTGACAAACAGGCTACTTTATTATGAGGTTTGCACTTGTGTTTTCTGTTTCAAAATAAGATGAAACAGAGGAAAGTGTAGGAAGGCTAAAAGTGGCTGAATAGGCTGAACAGCTGCTCTTATCTGGAAGAGACATTCTGTGTTTTAATGAACATATAAGACTGTAGAAACTGCGCTCTAAGAGTACATGTCTGCTCTCCTCTTGAGGCCTGAAATATTGGCATCTATAAGGAAAGAATGAAATCTAACAGCTGTTTCACCATAGGATGTGGTGAGGATCAGTGACAAATGACACACTATTACATTTCTTGAGCTGAACTTGAGCACTTAGAGAGCTCCAGCCTTATTGAACAACCAGATTTTTTTTCAGTCACTGACTTTTCTAAACTCTTATTATAGAGGTGGTTATGCTTGTCTTAATAGGTTTAATGGGATCTTCTTCATTCAGTTCTCCCTTCAGTATAGTTTTTGGTTTTAAATTTATTCAGTCATACAGCTGTTGAACTAAACACCAAAGTCTTTATTTTGTTTTCACTCAGTCACTATTTATGCAGAACTTGCATCAGTCTCGGGATCTGACCAAAGGGGCTTCACTGTGCTGAATTAATCTCATTTCAGCAGCAAAGCAGTGTTCCCTACTGAATATACACTGCTTTCAGGTATTTCTCAGACTTTGAAAATGCCAGGAATACCTGTACAAAAATGAATTCATCCATCCCTGGTAACCAAGTATTTTCAGTTAGTACACTATCTGATCAATCTTCCCTGCTAATTTCCTTCAATGGCAACATGAGCCCTCCATAAGCCCCTTTTTTCTTTCTCTTCCACTTGTTTTTGTGTCTTCTTTCATGCTGCCTCCTGTGTGTGACTGAAGTCCCACGATAATGTTGCCATTCCCCATTTCCCTTTCTATTGGGAGTTTCATAATTTCAGAGAATTGGAAAATAATCAAGTGGATTTTTTTTCCACCTCTAGTTTTCAAGTGTATCTTGTCTGTTTTCCTGGTTTTATGACCTGTCTTGAGTAAGAAGTTGGACTAGATGATTAGATTATAATGTTCCATATATGTAAAATCCATGCATCTGCTTGTCATTTGTACAGTCAGATTTTTGTTTGTAGGTGCTGCCTTGGTGAATTATGCAGAAGCTGTAAATGTGCTCAAAAGATTTAGAGTTATTTCAATACTAGGCTCTCTAGATATTAGTTCAAACTGTCGTTGTTATTTGATAATGGGTTATTTGTACAGTTTTTATCAAATTAAGGCATTTTATTTACTCTAGGCTTGAGTGACTATAGTCATTAGAGGAGGTAAAACATCATGTTCAAATCCATACCAGAACTTCTCTAAAATCAGTGTCAACCCTATTCTCTTATTCTTTAGTGAAGCCTGTGCAAGGTGAGTTTTCCATCCATGTTCTTCAGGCATCAATAGCAACATTTCAAGCACACAAATTTGAAAAATGGACTCCATTAACACATACTGAGTGTATGTTAATATACTCAAGCTGAGTATATAAACTGAGTATATGTTATATATAAACTAGGTATATGTTAATATACCCAAATCAGCCTTGAAGTCTTTATGCTACATTATTTGAAGTGAACCTAAAAGATTATTTACATTTTAAGTGAAGATAGCACTTTCTCTGCTACAGTGCGGAGCTGGGAGAAGGCAGAAATTTGGACTACCTTGCAAAAATAAACATGGATTTAGGGAAAGTATTCAAAATTAATGAGTGCGGATACTGATTAGGGTGACACAAATGTTGGGGAGTCTTTAAAAAAAAACAGGCCTAAGATGGGAATAATAGACTGTGGAGTTTAGTCAGATCTTTTCCAATACCACTTCTACAAACATTTGTTTTCTCTCTCTCACATGCATGTAGACCTTGTGTCAAATGAAGTCCATGATTTAATCATCAGCTTAATTGTCTTCTGAGATAAGACTTCTTGTCCCATACCTTTTATGAGACAGATATGTCTGCTGAAATGGAGAATGCTAGCATGATAAAGGTAATTCTCTTCCCCTTTTGGATTACCATCATTAATAGAATTGGAATTGGAAACAAGTAAACAGTTGTTCATTAAAATTATCTGGAATGACTGTAAATGAGAAGTGGACCAGATCAGGTTTTTTTTCTTCTTACATTAGTATGATAGTACTGAGGAGCTTGGTGCCTTTTCACTTCTCCCTGGGAAATTACCTTCATCTGCTGATATCAGGCTTCAGGATAAAACCTTCCTTCCAACAACAAACGCTTTTTTCTCAGCAAATGCTTGGTAAAGTAAAACTGATAACCTTGGTTAACTCTTCCTAGGGCATAATTCAGAGTTCACTAAGGCTTATGAAAAGACTTCCAATTATTTCTGAAACTAATCCTTCACAAATTTCCTTGTAATTTGTTACGGGTTGTTGTCCAATGAGATATGATCCCATCTATGCCATGACCAAAATTTGATACTTTTGACAAATTTGTTGTATAAATATGGAAAAAATTACCTTATATCCTGAGACAATATATTAACAAATGGTAACCTCTGCAGACAAACTTAATGGAAATCATACAATTACATACCTAAGAATCTTAACCGATTAAAAAATCTGAAATGTTTAAGCAGCTTAACATGACACAGTAGACAGATGCAACAAGCAATGAACTTTCAATTATATTGCATCACTTCATGACTGTTATATTTTACACTGAATGCGATGCCGTTAGTGTATATTCTGTTTCATATAAATATTCTTACAGGACTGGGTCCCCATTTGCACATAGGTATACTGAGTTTCCAGACCCTGCCCAGACTTCAGCACTGACAAGACCAGATTTGCCAGGATAGTAACATCAGGAGCACATACAGTAGCAGAACTTCAAATGTACAAATCTTAACTGGTACCAGTAGACTGGGTGGAAATGCAATTTGATCCTGCCCTCTCTACTTATTAGAATCAATGATGGGTTGGCAAACTCAGTTAATTACTCAATTAAACAATGGCAGTAATTCATCCTAAGTAACTGTCCTAATTCATAGAATCATAGAATCAGAATAGTTTCACTTGGAAGGGACATTAAAGATCATCTAGTCCAACCCCCCTGCCTTGGGCAGGGACATCTTCAACTAGATCAGGTTGCTCAGAGCTCTGTCCAACCTAACCTTGAATGTTTCCAGGGATGGGGCATCTACCATCTCTCTGGGCAACCTGTTCCAGTGTTTCACCACCCTCATTGTAAAAAATTTCTTCCTTATATCCAGTCTAAATCTACCCTCTTTTAGTTTAAAACCATTACCCCTTGTCCTATCACTACAGGCTCTGCTAAAATGTTTGTCCCCATCTTTCTTATAAGCTCCCTTTAAGTACTGAAAGGCTGCAATAAGGTCTCCCCACAGCCTTCTCTTCTCCAGGCTGAACAACCCCAACTGTCTCTGCCTTTCCTCATAGGAGAGGTGTTCCATCCCTCTGATCATTTTTGTGGCCTCCTCTGGACCTGCTCCAACAGTACCATGTCTTTCCTGTGCTGAGGACCCCAGAGCTGGATGCAGTACTCCAGGTGGGGTCTCACCAGAGGGGAATAGAGGGGCAGAATCACCTACCTCGACCTGCTGGCTACGCTTCTTTTGATGCAGCCCAGGAAATGGTTGGCCTTCTGGGCTGCAATCGCATATTGTTGGCTCGTGTCCAGCTTTTCATTCACCAGTACCCCCAGGTCCTTCTCTGCAGGGCTGCTCTCAATCCTTTCACCCCACAGCATGTATTCATACCAGGGGTTGCCCCAACCAAGGTGCAGGAACTTGCACTTGGCCTTGTTAAACTTCATGATGTTCTCACGGGCCTACTTCTCCAGCTTGTCCAGGGCCCTCTGGATGGCATCCCGTCCCTCAGGCATGTCAACCGCACCACTCAACTTGGTGTCATCTGCAAACTTGATGTGGGTGTACTCAATCCCAGTGTCTATGTCATTGATGAAGATATTAAATAGTATTGGTCCCAATACAGACCCTTGAGGGACACCACTTGTCACCAATCTCCATCTGGACATCGAGCCATTGACCACTACCCTCTGGATGCAACCATCCAGCCAGTTCCTCATCCACCGAACAGTCTACCCATCAAATGCATCTCTCTCCAATTTAGAGAGAAGGATGTTGTGGGAGTCTGTGTCAAAGGCCTTACAGAAGTCCAGATAGATGACATCCATAGCTCTTCCCTTGTCCACTGGTATAGTCACTTCATCATAGAAGGCCACTAGGTTGGTCAGGCAGGACTTGCCCTTGGTGAAGCCATGCTGGCTGTTTTGAATCACCTCCCTGTCCTCCATGTGCCTTAGCACAGCTTCTAGGAAGATCTGTTCCATGATCTTCCCAGACACAGAGGTGAGGCTGACAGGTCAGTAGTTCCCTGGGTCTTCCTTTCTACCCTTTTTAAAAATGGGCACAATGTTTCCCTTCTTCCTGTCCCCAGGGACCACCTGACTGCCATGACTTTTCAGATATCATGGAAAGTGGCTTGGCAACTACATCAACCAATTCCCTCAGGGCTCTGGGATGCATCTCATCAGGTCCCATAGACTTATGGATGTTCAGGTTCCTCAGGTGGTCTCGAATCTGATCTTCTCTTACAGTGGGAGAGACTTTGTTCCCCCAGTCCCTGCCCTGAGGTCCATCCACTTGAGAGGTGTGGGAAGAGTGGTTGCCAGTGAAGACTGAGGCAAAAATGGTATTGAATACCTCGGCCTTCTCCTCATCTTTTGATACTAGGTCACCATTCTTGTTCATCAGAGGGGGTACGCATTCTTTAACTTTCCTTTTCTGATTGACATACCTGTAGAAGCCCTTCTTGTTATTCTTTGCATCCCTTGCCAAGTTCAGCTCTACCTGTGCCTTAGCCTTTCCTGACCCCATCCCTACACAACCGGGCAACGTTCCTATATTCTCCCCAGGAGACCTGTCCCTGCTTCCACTGCCTGTGCATTTCCTTCTTGCCCTTTAGTTTGACCAGCATGTCTCAGCTCATCCATGCCCATCTTTTGCCTTCCTTTCCTGATTTATTACACCTGAGGATTGAGAGCTCTTGCACTCTATGGAAAGTGTTCTTAAAGTTCTGCCATTTCTGTTCTGCTCCCTTGTCCCTGAGGGCAGTTTCCCAGGGGGTCCCACTGACTAACTCCTTGAACAGCTGGAAGTTTGCTTTCTTAAAATTCAGGGTCCTGACTTTACTCTTTGCCTCTCCCATATCTCTCAGGACTACAAACTCCACCAGTGCATGATCACTGCAGCCCAGGCTGCCTCCAATCCTGATGTCACCAATTAGCTTGCCATGCTACTTTTCCAGCAGATGTCAGGGTGGTTGAAGTCCCCCAGCAGGATGAGAGCCTGGAGTGCAATGCCTCCTGTAGCTGGAGTTAGGTGGCTTCATCAATAGGCTCCCTTTGATCAGGCGGCTTGTAGTAGACACCAACCACAAGGTTCCCTTTGATGTCTTGGTCTGTAATTCTTACCCATAAGCTTTCAACCTGCTCGTGGCTATTCTTCAGAGAAAGGTCTTCATACTCTGTCCATTTCTTGATGTAGAGCGCAACCGCTCCACCCCTCCTTCCTTGCCTGTCTCTGCTGAACAGCCTGTAGCCATCGATAGCCAGGCTCCGGTCATGGGATTCGTCCCACCAATTTTCAGTAATGGCAACTAGGTTGTTCTCTCCCTGGTATCATCCACATTGTACTGAAATCTTTATGGAAAATCTGGGGTGCAGTTGAGAACAAAATTTAGGATTTGGCTGTTATGAGGTGATGTCAATAAGACAGATTTTTTCCTTTTCTTACATGGATAAACAGCTCTTATGTCAGAGGCTGGAACCATGGATCTGCCTCTGCCTTTATAAAGCATGTGGAGTCATTTTAATCACTGTTGATAGAAGTCCTGTCACTCCATCCCTGTTTCCTCTCTACTTACATATCTGCCACTTCAAATTTAAATAGTGCATCTGATGTATTAAATAATTTTTTCCTCTGGAATACCAAAAAATTACACTAATGGAGTTTTAGGATTTTTTTTTCTCACCATTCAGATATTATAAGAGACAGGGTGAACTGAAGAACAAATAAATAATATAAATAGAAGAAGGGATCTGGTGGTAAAATAGTAATATTGAAGTCCTTGAAAGAACACTTTGGACAGAATCTTTCTACCTACAAAGCACAATTATTAAACACTATAGAGTGAAGTGGAGAGAGAGGGGTTTTGAGCTGTGCAGTAGTATTATTTTAAAACAAATAATGGATCTATGCAGAACACCCAGAATTAGAATGTTCAAAAAAAGCGTGCCCTTTCATGACCCTCGTTCTGTTCTGCTTGGGATGTTGTTTTGAAAGTAAACCTTTCACTGGCATTCATGACCTTTAGAAAAGAAATAGATTGGCTTTCCTTCCTACTGTAGTCCCAGTGTGGTTATCACCTCTATAGAGGCCAGAGAGATGGTCTGGTCTCCTCCCACCTCTTTGTTATCCTAAAGGGTAGCTGAGGGCCACCTTCAGTCTTGGTTCTTCAAGCCAGTCCACTGACAGGCTCCCACACTATTAGCAGGTAATGTATGGGAAAGCAATTGCACCTTCTGAGTGTTGTACCTGTAAAGCAACAGGTAAGTACCAGGTAAAATGTGTGCATATGCTTGGAGAAGAGGATTGTATGGGAGAGTTTTGGTATAAAGTCTCCAAAACAGATTAAATTTTAATGATAGTCTAGTTTTACTTAAACTTGGGGAGTATTGTTAGTCTTCAGCAGGACCAAGATTTTCCTTTCTGTGTTTATTTTACTTTCAATTCTTTGTTTCACACAGTTCAAAAATAGTAAACTGAGGGTTGCTGAAGTAGTAGGTATCGTGTTCCAGTAAGACATGCTATATCCTATAAAAACTAAAAGAAGAGGATGTCATCCAGAAATGGACAGAATTAGGAAAAATGTATCTGCTACGGAACACTTCTCTTGGTGTCCAGTTCCTTAAAATGAATTATAAGATTATGCTTTCCTAGTCATTTCAGAAAGATTAATAAATTTGGGTTCAGCTGAAGTTTGAGCAGACTTCTTAGTGAAAAAGCTTCTTGGCTGAAAAGACTAATTAATCCCTATTAACCTCTATTACTCATTTGCAATTAAGCAGTCTCAGTAGTGACTTAGTAATTTCCCTCTGAACAGAAGTTCAATAGGAAACACAGCAAAAGAATTAGAGGTCAGTGCCATTCCTAGGACACCACTGTGTTTATCTCATTGATACCCAAACAAGACTAGAAAAAACTAAGAAACATGGACAATGAGTTAATGTGGCAGGTTTAAATCTAACGTATTGGATGCTAGTAAGAGACACTCATTCCAATTTACAAAGACCTTAGGAAACCTTTGGATTTTAACCATTTCCAGAGTAGTAGCAGATCCAGCATAGAGCCCTCCACAAAACAAAAGGTCTTTTATCGCTACAAAAAGAGTCTAACAGTTACACTGCAACCCTGATCAGAGAAGCCTAAAGCATAAGTGGCTTTTGCACAGTTGAGGAAGAGAAAGAGGAAGACTGAAAGTCATCTTCTCACTCCCAGCCGACAGACTTGTGACTTATCAGAGCACCTGGCGTCAGAATAAGGTGCTTCCTGATAAGGGGTAAACCATGTGCTCCCTTCCCAGAGCCCTCACACCTGCTCCTCCATCCTGGGAACACCACCCTGTGAAATTCTTTCTATTCATAGAAATTAGGTGGTTTCTATTCTTCATCAGGCCTCCAGAGTACTGTGTGGTTAATGCCTGATTGCCATGCATTAGTATTCCTTGTAGCACAGCATGGTCTAAGAATAACAATTAAAAATGCATGACCCTTCTTTCTTGCTTGCTTTCAATTTCAAATCAGTTGCAGCATTCTCTAATTTGTTAGAGAAAAGTGGTGTTATCAGTGTATGAGACTGGGTTGTAGCTTTTTGTAATTAAAAGAACCTTCAGATTCAATGACCATTTGTGTTTTTCAGTGTTCCCAGAATTCTGGTGTTTCTAATAAACATAAGCATCTGGAAAGTTGGATGTTTTCAGGTTTACTTTTTATGAATATTGGCAAGGGGAAAATAGGTTTTCAGTAAACACACTTTTTATCCTAATTTTTTTCTTTTAAATCAAACCAAAATTCATACACAGGAATTCATGCACATCCACAAAGTAGAATGAAAATGTGTCAGTGTTTTAGCTTTCACAGTAGAAGAAGGAGGGGAGAGAAAGTAATAATAATAATAATAATAATAATTTTTTCATCTTTCATTAAAATATTTAATAATATGTCTTTCTAACACATGAAGCAGGAAATAAGTAGTGAAAATGAAAACAAATGCAAATATTCACAATTTCTTCCCATAACATCCAGAGCATTAAAATAATTTCTTTTACAATTTGATTACTTAGCTTAATTGCTTCCAGTGTCAGTGGAAGTCTTTACAATGCATTAAGCATTGTTGGTTTAGAAGGAAAATGCTGTGTTTTGCTCACTAAGATCAGGGTAACACTAGTATAAAACCATTTGTTTTACAAAAACAAGTCACAAAGGTATTAAGTTTGGAAGAAATTAAAACAAAGATTAAATAATATTTTCCCTTGGATCATTAGTATTTTAGAAACCAGGCAAGAAGGACTGGTTCCTGCCAGATAGATATAAAGAAAAATCAGACATCCAGCATGCAGTTCAGTGCATGTTTTAAATAATCAATAAATATTAACTTAGACCTCTTTACTGGATGAAAATCTGAATATCATTGCCATCATTGGTGTAGTTTTGTTTTTATTTTTCGGAACAAAAGCAAAATCTGTCCATATTTTCATTGTAATTGAGAACAAATAAAATGGAAATAATGGCTTTGAAGAATTCTGAGGGAATTGACTGACTTTTTACTTATGTATGCTATAGACATAAATACGGCTCTTAGCAATAGCAGCAATAAGACTTTAAGCAAAGTAAACAGACCATCTCTCTTTTCATTCTTGTTTTTTATTCTTGGTTTATTGCTTCAATTATTTTTTTTAAATAATGTTGAGGTGAATAACTGAAAACTGATTTCACAAAAATTTAATTTGTGCCATAAGTTGGTAGTGGATCTGTACTCAATCTGGCCTCAGACTATACCATTCTCTGCTTATAAATATCTTGGCAATGTGGGATAAGGATAACACAGCAGCCAAAAATCTCCTCTTCCTGACTCCTGGAGAAAGATATTAGTTGTGTTACAAATTACCATTATACTAATTCATGTTACAGTTATCCTAGCAATAAAATATACAATGTGAAAACAAATAAACTCCAAATGATTGCAAGAATGTATTATTTGAAGGAAAAATAAACCTGAAAGTTGAAAACTAAGAATGAAGTTCAAAATTCAAAGTCTATTTTTTACAGTCAAATTATTAAGCATTCCTTTAAAAATGCTCTTTCTGTGTGTTCATTATTGGGGAATGGATTTAAAAATAGCATTTACTGCATTTGACCACCAACTATGAATATGAACACATATATTCTTATGTATTTCAGACAATCTTTCAGAGAAATAATTTATCATATATATGGTCTAAATCAATAATACATTAGTGTTTAGTATCTTAAAAAACAAAATCTGTACCTAAATGCTGCAAATGGCTCTTACCTACATGGTAAACTGAACTTCTGAGCTAACCAGATCAAAACCTCCAGGTGACTGCAATCCAGACTAACACTCTGCAATTTGAGCAAAATACCAAAACAAATACAGAGCTTAAATATTTTTGGATGTTTAGGAGACTCCTCTACTTCTCAATTGAAGTAAAAAGTGTTTTTCCAGATGTATGACACACAACTGTCAAAATAGCTGTCCAAATCATCTACTAAATTTGAATCAGTATTTAGTCATGTAAAACATAAACCCAGGTATCCCAAGCGAAAGACGTGGCAAGTGGTTTTCATGGCAACATGTGGCATTTTCTTGCTATTAGCAGAGAATTCTTTGTGGGTTAAGTATCACCAAGTTAATCTAATAATTGGTACCAAACTAGACTGAGCTGCAACAATAAGCTACGGAGTTTGAGAAACAAGTTATTTCCACCTCCTTTGGCAGAACCCACGTGCTGCTCTTAAAGCGAAGGGAATTTACAACTTAACCAGAAATTGGGCTGAATTTGGGATAGATCGCTCCTTCCTATGGAAAAACTTGCAGAAAGGCACCAAATGGAGGGGGAAGAAAATCCATTCTACTAGTTGGTTCAGCAAGGAGTGGGAGCAGAGGGCTGTCCCAGGGCAGGTGCCCACCAGGTGCCCTGGTGGGAGTGGGAGCAGGAGTGGGAGAGGGACAGCTCGAGCCACCTGCCATCTCTCTGGAATGCCTGCCTGCCAGTTGGAGCTGCTCTGTCTGGGCTCCAGGCATCCTGTAGAGGACCTTGCACTTCAGAGAGCCATGGCTTAAAGGAATACTGGGTCAAAAGATGACCAAGCTCTCCTTCTGCAGAGAAATGATCACCTGTCCTAATTCTTCCCCCCACTTCTACACTCTGCTTTTATAAAAGCATGGGGGTGGGGGGAATTTTCTCTTCCAGTATTTGAAACATACTCTTACATTCAATCACTCCTTTTATGCACCATTTCTGATCATTCTGATACATTTATGCCCAACATGAAAAATATTATTGGTATCTACAACGTCAATGACAAATAAACAGACAGCATTTAAGTCCATCCTATTACTGATGCTGGTGATCAACTTTGGTGTTGTTACATACTATGCAACATGGACTTCTTTTTCTTTTTTTTTTCAAGTGAGAACCTGGAACTGTCTTAGCATGTCTTAAATGTCACTTTTCCTAGACTAATTGTATACACAGATGAGTAAAGATAAACACATGTAATCATAAACACTACCATTTGAACGGAAAAAAACTCACTAGTAATTCTCCCACTATAGCACAGGTTGGTGCAGACTTCAGTAGTGGCAGATGATATATGAAATATATCAATTTGCATATGACACAGCTTCTCTCTTTATTTGAGCAATGCCCTAGTGAAGCTTGACAAAACATTCAAGATATGTTAGTGAAGCCTGTAACAAGGTTCTGTTAGGAGAAGCCCTATATGCAAAATTCACAGCAGATTATGTTATGAATATTATCAGCCTCACTGGAAAACATTTTCTTGTCTGCACTGGTTAAACTACATGCTATTAGAACCAGTATCTAAAAAAGAGGCTATAGAAATCTATAACATAAATATACTGCTTGTCAATGCATATGGTTATTATTGTTTTATCAGTTAAATGTGCATCTGGTAAATGCCTTTTCTTAATTAAATAACATATATATTGCACTTCTAAAGAGTTACTCATAAAAGCATTTTTACTTAACTTACCAGTTACTGAAGCTGGAACAAGTCTTGCCCTAAACTCTCTACCTGCTCTCATGTTGGTAATCGATCTTTCTCTCCCCTCCCCCCTGTGCAGAGATTGCAATAAACTTAGAAAACTAGCAGGGACAGTGTTTCAAATGACTTAAGAAAGAGAACAGGAACAATCATTTAGTTCTCTTTTTTTCAGATGAGTACAGTACTTTCAGAAAGAAGGAAGGAAGGGAGGGGAGAGGAAATCAACAACCCTTTGCTTTCCTGCAAAAAATAAGGAAACAGCAGATAGCAATCGCATTTTTTCTCAAACAAAATGTTTGGAAAAATAAATATAACCAAACCAAAAGGAATTCCTCAAGTATTGTATGTGCATTATTGGCTTCATAAAACCAACTTTACAGCTTGTTATGTGCAACTACATTAATGCGGTTGAATTTTCCATGCAGTGACTAGGAAAGAGACACCCACGTCTTATGCAGAAGAGATAGCCATATGCTTGTACAGATAATGCAGGCTTTTACTCTAGACAAGGAAAAATCATACATGTATACACATATCTTGTTTCCATGGTGATATTGGTACAAAAATTCCTAAAACCCCTCTTTACTGTGATCACAAGAAAATGGCAGATTGGATATTGGATGGTCAAATGAAAAGGGGGATAGAGGGGATCACAAATATGGTAAGGATCGTAGCTTGATACAGGAGTTGCAGTAACAAGTAATTTATCTCAAAGACTTGCAATAGAGAAGGAATCCTGATTTATCAAAAAACCCCTATGCGCTATGCTCCAGGACAGATTTTATACTTTGTTTCTTTCTTTCCCTATTAAACATATGCAGATTAAATATTCTATAAGCAGCTGGCAGAAGTCTCACAATCGCTAGCCCTTGTTCTCGTGGGGGACTTCAACTTACCAGATGTCTGCTGGAAATACAATACAGAGGAGAGAAAACAGTCTAGGAGGTTCCTGGAGTGTGTGGAAGATAACTTCCTGACACACATGGTGAGGGAGCCAACTAGGGAAGGCATCCCTCTGGACCTATTTTTTGCAAACAGAGAACTTGTGGGTGATGTGATGGTTGGAGGCCATCTTGGGCACAGCAATCATGAAATGATAGGGGTTTCGATTCTTGGAGAATTAAGGATGGGGCTTAGCATAACTGCTACCTTGGCGTTCCGGAGGGCAGACTTTGGCCTGTTTAGGGGCCTGGTTGACAGAGTCCCTTGGGAGGCAGTCCTGAAGGGCAAAGGAGTCCAGGAAGGCTAGATGTTATTAAAGAAGGAAGTCTCAAAGGTGCAGGAGTAGGCCGTCCCCATGTGCCCAAAGACAAACTGGCAGGGGAGAAGACCGGCTTGGCTGAATAGGGAGCTTTGGCTGGAACTCAGAAAAAAAAGGAGAGTTTATGACCTTTGGAAGAAGGGGCAGGCAACTCAGGGGGACTACAAGGATGTCGTGAGGTTATGAAGGGAGAAAATTAGAAGGGCCATAGCCCAGCTAGAACTTAATCTGTCTACTGCTGTAAAAGACAATTTTAAAAGTTTATATAAATACATTAACAACAAAAGTAGGGCTAAGGAGAATCTCCATCCTTTATTGGATGTGGGGGGAAACATAGTGACAAAGGATGATGAAAAAGCTGAGGTACTTAATGCCTTCTTTGCCTCAGCCTTTAATAGTAAGACCAGTTATTCTCGGGGTATCCAGCTCCCTGAGCTGGAAGACAGAGATGAGGAGCAGAATGAAGCCCCCATAATCCAAGGGGAAATGGTAAGCGACCCGCTATACCACTTAGACACATGCAAGTCTCTGGGGCCAGATGGGATCCACCCAAGTGTACTGAGGAAGCTGGCAGAGGTGCTCACCAAGACACTCTCCATCATTTATCAGCAGTCCTGGCTAACCGGGGAGGTCCCAGTTGACTGGAGGTTAGCAAATGTGACACCCATCTACAAGAAGGGCCAGAAGGAGGATCCAGGGAACTACAGCTCTGTCAGCCTGACCTCAGTGCTGGGGAAGGTTATGGAGCAGATCATCTGGCACTGGGCCTGCTGGCGGCTGATGGAGTGCACCTATCTCAAAGGGGGAAAAGGATTCTTGCACATGAGTTGGTGGGGCTCATTGAGAGGGCGTTAAACTAGGTTCAAAGGGGGGAAGGGGATGTAGCCAGGCTCATTAGAGAGGAGCCTAGGGGTCATGCACCAGGGTTGGGGGTGAAACCAATAGCCCAGCTCAAGTGCATCTACATGATATGGAATATCCCTTTGGCCAGTTTGAGGCAGCTGTCCTGGCTGTGCCCCCTCCCAGCTTCTTGTGTCCCTGCCAGAGCATGGGAATCTGAAGAAGTCCTTGACTTAGCATAAGCGCGACTTAGCATTAACTAAACCATCAGTGCATTATCAACATTATTCTCATCCTAAATCCAAACCACAGCACTATACCAGCTACAGTGAAAATAATTAACTCTATCCCAGCCAAAACTAGGACAACAACTTAAGAAAGAGCTGTTGTAGTGGTTAAGGAGTTTCACAAGAAGCTCCACAAAAGAGTAGAGATACTTAAGTGTGGAAGTACATTTTCAGAGAAAGATTCTAAGATATATATGTGACACTATCTTTAGTATGGAAGAGCAGTAAATGTTCTTAAAAAAGCTTTCAGGTAGTAAAAATCCACTATACTGTCTATTTGTCTTGAACCACAACTCAGCCCCACATAGCCACTCACTCACTTTCCCACTAGCAGGATGGGGGAGAGAATCAAAAGGGTAAAAGCGAGAAAGCTCATGGGTTGAGATAAGAACAGTTTAATAATTAAAATAAAAAACAATAATAAAACAGTAATGCAATGAAAAGGAGAATAACAAGAGAGGCAAAACCCAGGGCAGGAAGAAAGGGGGAATGAACAACCAAAACAAACAGCACATGACACAGCCATTCACCAGACATGACCAGTCCACAAACCTCAACCACCTCCCCAATGTATTAACTCCCCAAGTTAATATACTGGTCATGGCATGGTATGGAATGAATATCCCGTTGGCCAGTTTGGGTCAGCTGTCTTGGGTGTGGCCCCACCCCTCCCACCCTCTTGCTCACGTGGCAGAGCATGGGAAGCTGGAAAGGTCCCTGACTACTATAGGCGCTACTTAGCAACATTTAGCTGCTACTTAACAGCGACTGAAGCAACAATGTGTCATCAGCACTATACCAGCTATACTGAAGAGAATTAACTCTATCCCAGCCAAAACCAGCACATTCTCCATCCCTTATTCCATACCATTTACACCATGCCCAGGTCCCATACCATCTGATACAAACTCACCAAGCACCACCCGTTCCCTTCCCATCCTTTAACATAATACACAGGCATCATTCCCTTAGTCTATGGACCTTCCCTGTAAAATGACTATAAAAATGTCCATTGAGTTCACCCAGTCCATGACTGGGCTCCATCTGTCCTATCAGTCTTTCAGGGCAGGAGAGATGGTGTGTGTGGTGTTGGGTTGCTGCATACCAAGTCAGTCATCGTTCCATCACTGCTGCACTTTGCTTGTTTCATCAAAGTTCATCTTCCATGGACTGGGAGATTTGTACTATATCATTGATATGGCATATAGCAACCACAGAAGAGATGACACACAATATTATATAGCAGTTCACATTGTGCCATTCAGTTCATAGGCTGATTTCGCCCAAAATAAAATCCCCTTGAGGCACACATCGGGTTTCTCCATCCTCCCGCATCACCACACCAACAGCACCCAGGTCCTCGAGCAAAAGCAATCCCATGAATGGGTTTGCCTTTGCCCAAGGCAGGAATAACCCAGGTTGTTTTCCCCAGCATATTTTTTACATGCACTACAGGGACTCTATCCCCTTCCAGAATATGTAGGATTTCTGACTTACATACTTATATATTGTATCCCAGTGTTTAAATGTTCCACCCCCCATTGCTCTCAGTGTAGTCTTTAACAGTCCATTGTATCTTTCAATTTTCCCAGAGGCTGGTGCGTGATAGGGGATGTGATACACCCACTCAATGCCGTGCTCTTTGGCCCAGGTGTCTATGAGGTTGTTTCGGAAATGAGTCCCATTGTCTGACTCAATTCTCTCTGGGGTGCCATGTCGCTACAGGACTTGCTTTTCCAGGCCCAGGATAGTGTTCCGGGCAGTGGCATGGGGGATGGGATATATTTCCAGCCAGCCAGTCGTTGTTTCTACCATTGTAAGCACATGGTGCTTGCCTTGATGGGCTTGTGGGAGTGTGACATAGTCAATCTGCCAGGCCTGCCCATATTTATATTTCAGCCATCGCCCCCCATACCACAGAGGCTTTACCCGCTTCGCTTGCTTGATTGCAGCGCATGTGTCACATTCGTGGATAACCTGTGCAATAATATCCATGGTCAAGTCCACCCCTCGATCACAAGCCCACCTGTATGTTGCATCTCTCCCTTGATGGCCTGAGGTGTCATGGGCCCACCGAGCTAGAAATAGTTCACCCTTATGTTGCCAGTCCAGATCCACCTCAGCCACTTCAATCTTGGCAGCCTGATCCACCTGCTGGTTGTTCCGATGTTCTTCAGTGGCCTGACTCTTGGGGACGTGAGCATCCACATGACGTACCTTTACAACCAGGTTCTCTACCCGGGCAGCAATATCTTGCCACAGTGCGGCAGCCCAGATGGGTTTGCCTCTGTGCTGCCAGTTGTTCTGCTTCCACTGCTGCAGCCACCCCCACAGGGCATTTGCCACCATCCAGGAGTCAGTATAGAGATAGAGCACTGGCCACTTTTCCCGTTCAGCAATGTTTAAGGCCAGCTGGATGGCCTTTACCTCTGCAAACTGGCTCAATTCACCTTCTCCTTCAGCAGTTTCTGCTACTTGTCGTGTAGGACTCCATACAGCAGCCTTCCATCTCCGGTGCTTTCCCACAAGGCGACAGGACCCATCAGTGAACAGGGCATATTGCTTCTCACCTTCTGGCAGTTTGTTATACAGTGGGGCTTCTTCAGCAAGTGTCACCTCCTCCTTTGGTGGTATTCCAAAACCTTTGACTTCTGGCCAGTCCATGATCACTTCCAAGATTCCTGGGTGACTGGGGTTCCTACTCGAGCCCGCTGGGTGATCAGACCCATTTACTCCATGTAGCATCAGTTGCATGGTGTGTAGAGGGGACGTTTCCTTTGAACATCCAGTCCAGCACTGGCAGTCGGGGTGCCAGGAGCAGCTGTGCTTCAGTACCAACCACTTCTGAAGCAGCTCGAACCCCTTCATATGATGCCAATATCTCTTTTTCAGTTGGAGTATAGTGGGCTTCAGACCCTCTGTATCCCCGACTCCAGAACCCTAGAGGTCGACCTCGGGTCTCCCCTGGCGCTTTCTGCCAGAGGCTCCAGGTAGGGTCATTCTCCCCTGCTGCAGTGTAGAGCACATTCTTTATATCTTGTCCTGCCCAGACTGGCCCAAGGGCTACTGCATGAACTATCTCCTGTTTAATCTGTTCAAAGGCTTGTTGTTACCCAGGGCCCCATTTGAAATCATTCTTCTTCTGGGTCACTTGATAGAGAGGGCTTACGATCAGACTGTAATTTGGAATATGCATTCTCCAAAAACCCACAACACCGAAGAAAGCTTGTGTTTCCTTTTTGCTAGTTGGTGGAGACATGGCAGCTATTTTGTTGATAACATCCACTGGGATCTGACAAGTTCCTGGAATGCATAGAGGACTCTTTCCTGAAACAAATGTTAGATGTGCCAACCAGGAATGAGGCACTGCTGGACTTGCTATTCACAAACTGAGAAAGCCTACTTTCTAATATCTCGGTTAGTGATAGCCTTGGCTGCAGCGACCACAATATTGTGGAGTTTGGGATCCTGCTGAGCATGCTGAAGATCAGCTCTAAGACAAGGGTTCTGGATTTTAGAAGACCAAATTCAGTTCACTCAGGGCTCAGTTGGGAGGGATTTGATGCAAAGCTTCCATGGAAGACAAAGGAGCTAGTGATTGCTGGGAGTTCTTAAAGAACTCTCTATTGGAAGCACAAAGCCAATTTATCCCCTACAAAGGAAAGGGAAGTAAGCAGAGCAAGAGGCCCCCTTGGCTCAACCATGACCTCCTGGGTCTACTCAAATCCAAAAGGGAAGCACACCAGAGATGGAGAAGTGGAGGATTATCCGCCGAGAACTGCAAGGGCATTGCCAGAGCACACAGAGATGCAGTTAGAAAAGCAAAAGCCCATTTCGAATTGAAATTGGCTGTAGGCATAAAAAATAACAAGAAAGGTTTCCTCAGGTATGTCAACCATAAGCAGAAAAAGAAGGAAAACATAGGCCCACTGTTAAACAGAAAAGGAGAATCAATCACCAATGATGCAGAAAAGGCAGAGGCCCTCAACACCTTCTTCACCTCTGTCTTTACCAGCACTGTAGGGTCCCAGGCTTTGGGAACAAAATTGCCAGTTGAGCCAAACACCGACCCACCATCAGTGAAGGAAGAGTTAGTACATGAATTATTACAGGAGCTTGACCCCTACAAATTGATGGGCCCTGACGCCATCCACCCGAGGGTGTTGAGAGAGCTGGCTGATGTTACTGCAAGGCTACTCTCCATAATCTTCGAGAAGTCATGGAGAACGGGGGATGTCTCAGAGGACTGGAGGAAGGCAAATGTTACCCCTATCTACAAGAAGGGCTCGAGGGAGGATCCGGGTAACTATAGGCCCATCAGCCTTACTTCAGTCCCTGGGAAAGTTATGGAACAAATCCTCCTGGGGGCCATCACAAGTCAAATGAAGTACGTAACTGGGAAAAGCCAACATGGCTTCACTAAAGGCAGATCGTGCTTGACAAACCTGGTGGCCTTCAATGACAAAGTGACTTGCCTGGTTGACATGGGGCAGGCAGTGGGCATTGTCTACCTGGACTTCTCCAAGGCCTTTGATACGGTCCCCCACAGTCTCCTCCTGGAGAAATTAACGCATTATGGCCTAGACAAGTGGTCTGTGCAGTGGGTGGGGAACTGGCTGACAGGCCGCACCCAAAGGATGGTGGTAGATAGCTCTTTCTCAAACTGGCAACCTGTCACTAGTGGGGTCCCCTAGGGATCGATATTGGGCCCAATGTTATTCAATATCTTTATAAGCGATCTGGATAATGGCATCAAGTGTAGCCTGATGAAGTTTGCGGATGACACCAAGTTGAGTGGGGAAGCAGACGCTCCAGAAGGGAGAGCTGCTCTGCAGGGAGATCTGGATAGGCTGGAGGAGTGGACCAGCAAGAACCTTATGAAGTTCAACAAGGAGAAGCGTAAGATCGTGCACATGGGAAAACATAATCCAGGAGTACAGCACAGACTGGGATCCACCTGGCTGGAGAGCAGATCTGTGGAAAGGGACCTGGGGGTCCTGGTGGACAGAAAGCGCAACATGAGCGAACAGCATGCTGCTGCGGCCAAGAAGGCCAATAGGATGCTGGGTTGCATCAAAAAGGGCATCACCAGCAGAGAGAAAGAAGTCATCATCCCATTCTACTCAGCGCTTGTCAGGCCACACCTGGAGTACTGTGTACAGTTCTGGTCCCCTCTATACAAAAAGAATGTGGACAGGCTGGAAGGGGTCCAGAGAAGGGCCACCAAGATGATCAAAGGACTGGGAAGCCTGCCATACGAGGATAGGCTGTGAGAGCTGGGTTTGTTCAGCCTTGAGAAAAGGAGGCTCAGAGGGGATCTCATCACCGTGTACCAGTACTTAAGGGGTAGTTACAAAGAAGATGGAGACTCCATTTTTACATGGAATCACATGGAGAGGACAAGGGGGAATGGACACAAGTTGCTCTTGGGGAGATTCCAATTGGACATGAGAGGGAAATTTTTCACAGTGAGAACAGTCAACCATTGGCATAATCTCCCCAGGGAAGTAGTTGACTTGGCCACATTGGACACCTTTAAGAGTCATCTGGACAGGGTGCTGGGCCATCTTGTCTAGACTGTGCTCTTCCCAGAAAGGTTGGACTAGATGATCTGTGAGGTCCCTTCCAACCTGTGATTCTGTGATTCTGTGAACGACCGTCTTGCCATTTGATCCCTAAGAACTGGATCTCCTGTGTGGGTCCTTCGACTGTACTTTGTTTTATGGCAAAACCAGCTTTCAGAAGGATTTGGACTATTTTCTTCCCTTTCTCAAAAACTTCTTCTGCTGTGTTGTCCCACACGATGATGTCATCAATGTATTGAAGGTGTTCTGGAGCTTCTCCCTGTTCCAGTACAGTCTGAATCAGTCCATGGCAAATGGAAGGACTGTGTTTCCACCCCTGGGGCAGTCGCTTCCAGGTGTACTGGACACCCCTCCAAGTAAAAGCAAACTGTGGCCTGCACTCTGCTGCCAGAGGGATTGAGAAGAATGCATTAGCAGTATCAGTTGTGGCATACCACTTGGCTGCCTTTGACTCCAGTTCGTATTGAAGTTCTAGCCTGTCTGGCACAGCAGCACTCAGCGGTGGTGTGACTTCATTCAGGCCACGATAGTCTATTGTTAGCCTCCACTCTCCATTAGACTTCTGCACTGGCCATATAGGACGGTTAAAGGGTGAGTGGGTCTTACTGATGACTCCTCGGCTCTCCAGTCAGTGAATGAGCTCATGGATGGGAATCAGAGAGTCTCTGTTGGTGTGATATTGCTGCCGGTGCAATACTGTGGTGGCGATTGGCACCTGTTTTTCTTTGACCGTCAGCAACCCCACAACAGAATGGACCTTCGAGAGACCAGGCAAGGTAGACAGCTGTTTAATTTCCTCCATCTCCAAGGCAGCTACACCAAAAGCCCACTTGTACCCTTTTGTGTCCTTGAAATACCCTCTCCTGAGGTAGTCTATGCAAGGATGCACAGAGCCTCTGGGCCAGTCACAATGGGGTGCTTTTGCCGCTCCTTCCTGGTTAGGCTCACTTTGGCCTCCAATGCAGTTAGCTCTTGGGATCCCCCTGTCACTCCAGCAATGCTGATGGGTTCTGCCCCTATATAGTTTGATGGCATTAAGGTGCACTGTGCGCCGGTGTCCACTAAAGCTTTATGCTCCTGTGGGTCAGATGTGCCAGGCCATCAGAGCCACACAGTCCAATAAACCCTGGCTGGAGGCAAGGCCCCTCTAGTCTTGATCATAGTATTCGTCACTCACTTCCTGTAAATGTGAATTAAGATCCTCTCTATTATGCTTCGAAATAAAATCAGCACTTCTACTCCTCTGTCTGGGGACCTGCTCACTGGAAACTGGAACAGAAGCTTTCCTGGAAAAACCTCCCTGAGTGATTGTTCTTCCTTGCAGCTCATGTACCCGTGCCTCTAGGGTCGAGGTACGTTTTCCATCCCACTTCCTCATGTCCTCTCTGTGGTCACGCAGGTAGAACCATAGGGTGGCCTGTGGTGTGTATCCTTTACTTTCAGCAAAAGGACGCTTATTCCTAACAGCTGAGACACTACTCTGTCGAGGTGGGGAGTAGGACAGATCTTCTTTGAGTTGCTGGACCTCTTGGGATAGTTTCTCCACAGCAGAGATGAGTGAGGAAGAGAGATTTGCTTCATAATTCCGGAGTCTATCAATCACCTCCACCACTGTTGGTGCCTTGTCCTCTCTCCAGGACATCACTGCCAATGAGTTTGCATACGAGGATGGTGCGCTCCGTACAAACTTCCGCCACATGGGTCGTGTGCACTCGGCTTCATCTGGATCTTTGGATGACTGTTAATTGTCCAGGTCACCATAAATCACCTCAAACACAGCTAATTCCCTTAGATACTGGATGCCATTCTCCATGGTTGTCCATTTTCCTGGGCGATAAGTAACATCTTCTTTAAAGGGTTACCTTTCCTTCACTCCAGACAGGAGTCGCCTCCAGAGGCTGAGGGCCTGTGTTCTTTTTCCAATTGCTTTGTCAACACCCCCTTCCCCAGAAAGGGATCCCAGTTGTTTGGCTTCTTTTCCCTCTAGTTCCAGGCTACTGGCCCCATTATCCCAGCACATGAGCAGCCAGGTGACAATGTGCTCACCTGAACGACGGCTGAAATCTTTTCACATATCTCGCAACTCACTCAAGGACAGGGATCGGGTGGTCTCTGCTTCATTTATGACTTCTTCCTCCTTTCTCCATGACGACCCTGATTCTTCATCATCCCATTCTAAATGAGTTGACATCTGCTTCCAATATTTCTTCTTGTGTATGGGGGTGACTGATACTGGCACGGGTTGATTCTCTGAGTCAGCTCCAGTACTTGTCCTGGGGGTTTGAGTGGCCATAGTGCCTGTCACTTTGTCTTTCAATCCAGAGACCTTCTCTTCCCCTTTGGGAGCACTGAATACTGTTGAGCAGGGCTCAGTATGCATGGGCCAGGTCCCAGCACATTGCAGTTATCTGTGTCTCTCTGGAGTTCCCAGCATAACAACATACTTTCTCCAAATATTTTACTAGTTTTTCAGGATTCTGCACTTGTTCGGGGGTGAAACTCCAAAACACTGGGGCTGCCCACTGCCCTAGGTATTTGCCCATGCTATCCCACATGCCCTGCCACTCGTGACTATCAAGCCTTGGGGCAGATTTCTGGGTGATATTCTTAAGTTGCTTAGTCAAAACCAAAACAACATGCCCAAAAAGTAACAGTAAGTGCACCTTAACCACCCAAGGATGTTCAAGATACAAAAACGTTGTTGTAACAAAGGCACAGACATCATAGAACAAAGTTGCAAAGGTACTATTCTGTATTTCCTCCATATAAAATCTCTCCGAGGAGGAGGTATAATTGCTAATCGCCTCAACAAGGTGGGATCCAAAGTACAGTAAGGGTTTCAGCAAAAACCCCAAATACCAGATAAAGCTGAAAACCAGTGTTTGCATAACAAATCTCATAGGCAAAGCATCACTAATCACAGCAGAACACAGCAGACTAAACAAACCAACACCAATCTTTAACACCAACTGCAAAAAGGACAACATGGTGCTGTGACCAGCAGCTGTTGTTATCTCCAACCCTTGAGCCCCACATTGGGTGTCAAAAAGACTGTTGTGGTTTAGCCGGGAACTCAGCCCCACACAGCCACTCGCTCACTCCCCCACTGGTGGGACAGGGGAGAGTATCAGAAGGGTAATGCTCGTGGGTTGAGATAAGAACAGTTTAGTAATTAAAATAAAAAAACAAAACAGCAACAAAAATGCAATGGAAAGGAAAACAACAAGAGACGTGAAACCCGGTGGGGTTGGGGGGTGGAGTCAGGGGAAAGAACCACCGAAACAAACCACAGGCAACGCAGCCACTCACCACCCGCCAACCCAACACCACACATCCCTGAGCTGCCCCTGCCCCCCTTAATATACTGGTCATGGTGTTACATGGTATGGAATGAACATCCCATCGGCCAGTCGGGGTAGCTGCCCCGGCCGTGGCCCTGCCCCTCCCAGTTTTCTGCCCGCGTGGCCGAGTGTGGGCAGCTGGAAAGATCCCTGACCACCACAGGCACTACAGTGAAGAGAATTAACCTCTTCTCAGCCAAAACCAGCACAAATTGCTAACAAGACACCTGAGTACAAAACCCACAACATTTTATGCATTCCTTCTTGTGTTTTACTGCTTTATCTCTTCCTCCCAGGGCTTTCTTCCAACAAGCATAATTTTGTCTTTTTCCCAGGGTCGTTCTTCATTAGCTAAACTTGCTCCAGAGATATCCACATCTCCCCCTTCTGTATTTATAAAAAAAGCTTGTTTCAAAGCTTGATTTATCAAACTTTGTACACATCTTAACAAATACGGTACACAAATCAAAATACAAACAAAAATAATCAAGCATCCTGATCTCATTTGCAACAGGCCACGTAGCCATCCTGACACTCCTGCAAAAAGACTTTCAAAGATATTAAATCCATCACTTTTTGTCATAGTTTTTGTACTTGATCGCATAAAACATCAATACTCTTGTGAATAGATTCTGAATGGTCAGATAAGTTCATACAACAGAGTCCATCAAAATCTTGACAACCATGGTCTTGTGCTAACAGTAAAAGATTTATAGCTGCTCTTTTTTGAAGCATCGTGTGTCTAATTGAATCACCATCTAGCAATAGTCCACTCAAAGCTAGGGAGGTTGCATTAGTTTGTTTTGCCAGCCAACAGCCAAGTTTATTGAAAGTAGCCAGTGCCTGAGCTGCATCAACTCCAGGTGCTAACACAGATGCTGCTATAATTTCACTAGGATTCCAAAATTCCATATCATCTTTACAATTCGAAGAATAGGCATCTGTGGCTCTTTTTTGGCGTTTTGCTTTCTTCAATTTTTGAGTAATGATCATGGATGTCTTAGGTGTTAATAAGCTCAATCTACCTATGCTACAGGGTCCTCCTTTTGCATATGATGGAATTCCAGGCCATGCATGGTCTCCACGAATTAAAAATAATCATGGACGTAATTTGAGTGGGTGATTGTTAGATCTTGATACATTTCCACTAGTATAATTACACCATAAGCTAGTGTTTCTATATGCTCCTATTGTTGCATTTAGCCATTGGCTCATTGATTGATTTTTTCCCATATAATTAAAATACAAGCAGTAATCCATTTTTACAGCACCTAACAGATCTAATTCCTGTGGTTCAAGCCCGCTAACTGGCAGGTATGAGGCCCAACCATCCCAGCTATCGACCATGGTCTGATTAAAAGATATCGCACTCTGTTGAGCTTGTGGGATGGGCCATTGATTTGCCTCTATGGGTTGACCCACCAAACAAGTTGTAAAAGGATTTTCTGGAGAAGCAGTTGACAAACACAGTGTATCTTGTCCTGTTTTGTTTGCTAAGGTCACCCAAATGTTTGTTTTAGGTTGAGGCGGTATCCATACTGCTGATGCAGTCATCATCATGTAGGTGATAATGGCGGTTGTGACACAGATGGCTTGATCCACCGTGCGGGTACCCATCTTGGGCCGGAACCTGTGGGAACACAAGCATATCCTCTTCCCCATGTTATTAGAGGGAAAGGTCCTTCACATTGATTTGTCTGTAAATTTTTTTACCGTCACTAAAGCTTTATTATTGATTTCAGGGTGGGCTTGCGAGTTAAAATGGCATTGTATAGGAGGCCCATCCTCCGTCCATTGATTAAAAAATTTCAAAGCATAACAGGCTTTTGCTACTCGCTCTTGTGGGGATAACTCTTGGCTCCTCCTTTTTTGTTTTTGTAATGTTGTTTTAAGAGTACTATGTGTTCGTTCAATAATTGCCTGTACTGCGGGTGAGTGAGGAATGCCCGTGACATGTTTTATTCCCCACTGTTGAAAAAGCATGTGTTTTGTGTGCTATATCGCCTGGGCCGTTATCTGCTTTGATGGTTTTTGGAACTCTCAAGGTTGCAAAAGCCATAACAAAATGCCGACACATATCTTTAGATTTTTCGCCTGTGTGTACTGAGGCATAAAGGCATGAGGAAAAGGTATCACTTGACACGTGGACATATTTGAATCTACCAAATTCTAGTATGTGAGTAACATCTGTCTGCCAAATTTCAAGTGAGGATAATCCCCGTGGATTAATTCCAATTGAAGATGTAGACAAAACATGCTGACAATCAGGGCATGATTACACAATTTGCCGAGCTTGGTCTTGTGTTAGTTGAAATGATCTTTGCAAGGCTTTTGCATTTTGATGATAAAAGTAATGAGACAGACGGGCTTGCGTGAAATGATCTGGTAATACTGCAGCACCTGCAAGACTGTCTGCCTCATCATTTCCCTCACTGATAGGTCCTGGCAGGGAGGTATGTGAGCGAACATGTTAGATAAAGTATGGCTGCGTTCTTCTATCAAGAAGCCATTTAAGTTCCCAGAGAAGTGCAAATAGCTTTTCATTTGATATTTCTTTTAAAAATGAGTGTTCAAGTCTGTAAACAAGGCCTGCAACATAGGCAGAGTCTGTTGTTATGTTAATTGGAATAGGCCATTTTTTGAAGACACGGACTACCGCAGACAGTTCAACTATCTGTGGTGAACCTGTGACCACATGTATGTCACTATCCCACTGACCTGTTTCATTTCACCAAACGATCACAGCTCATCCCATTCTCCCGTCCCATCAGTGAATACAGTAAGGGCATCTGTTATGGGAGTAATAGCCAATTGTGAAGTAGGCAATAGTGAAAGTGAGTTTAAAGATTGTATTATTTTGTGTCCTGGAAAGTGAATTCTTATCTGTCCCGTATAATCTGCCAAAGCACACTGAAAAACAAAGGATTGGTGAGTGAAAAAGGTTAATTGTTTTGTATCAAGAGGTAGGTAAATCTTGTCTGGCTCTGTACCATCTAAAGCCATTAAACATTCTCTCCCCTTTTGAATGACCATGGATATCATCTCAGCAGCCGTGGTAACTGTCTTCCCAAAGTTATGGGGTAGAAAAATCCATTCTAAAACAATTAATGGATTTATGTCCTGTGGAATCCATTGTGCTAACAAACCATAAGGTTGAAAAGCAGAGTAAAAAATAAAAAGACTAATTGGATAATTTAGTTTTTGACTATTGGCAGCCTGATTAGTCAATTTTTCTACTACTTTGTTAAGAATAGCCTTTGCTGGGGGAGGATGAGTTTCCTGGGAGATGTTAAATCCATATCTCCTTCTAAAAGTTTAAAAAGGGGGTGCAGTTCCTCTGTAGAAATTCCTAGAAGAGGACGGACCCAATTTATGGTCCCCAGCAATTTTTTGAGATCATTCAAAGTTTTAATGTTTGTTTGTAAGGTTATTTGTTGTGGTCGAATAAGCTGATCTGAAATCTTCCAGCCTAAGTACTACCAAGGTGGCATTTCCTCTATTTTGTCTTTTGCAATTTTGAGTCCTGTGCTTAAAGCTGCTTGCACAATTTATTGCTGGACTTCTTGTGCTTGCTCTTTTGTTTGTTCAGCTATTAAAATATCATTGATGTAGTGATATATAAAAACACCCTCAAAATTCTTTCTTATTGGACTTAAAATGGCTGCAACAAATTGCTGACATAACGTTGGACTATTTTTCATGCCTTGGGATAACACTGTCCAGTGGTATCTTTTATGGAGTTCTGCAGCATTGTAACCAGGGTGATGGAATTAACCAACCATGGATGTTGCTATACTTCTTGTACAGCCCTATCCAACTGGACGTTAAGTCTGGGGACATGGAGTATACAAATCAGTGTATTCCTTGAGCTGTATTTTAGTCTCTAGGTAATCATTAATGCACACGAAACAATAGACAATGTGTTTCTGTCAGAAGAGGATGACAAAATGTGGTTTTGCGTAGTGGACTGAGAAAACTGGCCAGGACTGCCAAGATTAAGAACCAAGTAGGTAAAAGGTAATTCTGGCAGGGGGAGATCGCAACCACCGACTCACGGACCACCTACCCAAGTAATACCACCTACTCAAAAGAGAACAATGGGAAAGGACAACTGAGCCTGCGCAATAATTTACCTGTGAAGAGAGCAAGTTTGTTCCAATCACCAAAGAGAATAATATTGAATATGTATGGATAAAATGAATATGTATATTTTTGGTCTATATAAATCACATGGGAAAGGTGTGTAAGGTATGCACGTTAGGTGGAGCGATCCCCCATGCATCCGGCGCCATAAATAAAGAATGCCTGCCTTTTAATACTACATTGGTGTTACGAGGTTTATTCCCGATTTTGGTGACAGCGTTGACAGACGGGACTAAAAATGCAAATCATGGTGCATCCTGCCGTGCAAGTGGTATGGTGAAAAAACAGTCCTTTAAATCAATCACTATAAGAGACCATGTTTGTGGTATCATTGTTGGGGAGGGGAGTCTGGGTTGTACGGCTCCCATATCTTTGATGACTTCATTTACTTTTCTCAAGTCATGTAATAGTCTCCAGGAATTGTTTTTCTTTTGGATCACAAAAACTGGTGCATTCCATGGGCTTGTGGTAAGAACTATATGGATAGCTTCCAGCTGTTCATTTACCAGTTTGTGCAGTTGCAGCAGCTTTTCTTTCGGGAGGGGCCACTGATCTACCCACACTGGTGTATCAGTTTTCCAAATCATTGGTGGGATCACCTGCTGCTGAACAGTGGCCCCTATGAAAAATCTGTGCTTAGCTGCATGGCCCATTGACTTAGACAGTCCCTTCCCCAAAGGGTAACAGATCCAGGCAACACAAAAGGTCTTGTAGTGGCTGTTCTGCCTTCTGGTCCAATGATGTTAATGAGTATTTGGCTCTGTTTGGGCAACGTCTGCCCGCCGATTCCCGATAGGGAGGCGTGAGCGTCCATTAAAGGCCAAATATCAGGCCACAGGGACACAGGAATGACTGTAACACCTGCGCCACTATCTATAATCCCTCGTATGGTGAGTCTTGTTCCTCCTGCCTGTACAGTACATGATAATTGCAGTCGACTCACTGTCAATTGTTGGGTCCAATAAATTTCAGTCATCCCTGTAGATCCAAAACAGCCTGTACCCCGCACAACTTGGCTTGCATTTGGTGTCTGGGGTGGAAGATAAACTAATTGTGCAATTTTACTTCCTGCAGGTATGGTATATGGCGGCACCGGAGTCCATGCCATTATTTTAATTTCACCTTGGTAATTGGCATCAATAATTCTGGGTAATACAATAAGCCCTATTAATGTTGTGGAGGACCGCCCGATTAATAATGCTGTCATTCCATGACCCAAAGGTCCATAAGTGCCAGTTGGAATTAGGTAATTATCGTTTCTGCTGAGGTGGCCAATTCCACTCCAGCGCTGCTGGCACATAAGTGGTGGCAGCTCCTTGAGGGGGCCACTCCAAGGGGTGACTTGTTGTCATAGCACAGCCCCTCCTTGTGCTTTGCTTGGGGTTTCCCGGCAAGGTCAGCAACTGGACGGTTTTGTCAAATTTGGATCGACATTGGTTGGCATAATGTTGTCCTTTACAAGAGTGTGGACAAAAGCCTGGTGCTCCACCCTTATTTGTATTTGCCTTGGGGCAATTTTTTCTAAAATGCCCATATTGGCTACAGGAATAGCATTGTTGCAACTTTACTGTCATTGCTGCAAACGCCTCAGCGAGTAAAGACAGTTCATGCTATCTGGAGCCTATATTCATACATGCAGTAATCATATCATCAGTGCTAGGGTTTTTCAAAGGTCATAAAACCTTTTGACAGTCTGGGTTAGCATTTTCAATTGCAAGTTGTTTTAAAATATAATACCGAGCAGCCTCATTCTCAACTTGTTTCTGTAGAGCATCATTAAGTCTATCCAAAAATTTCATAAATGGCTCCCCTGATTCCTGCTTTATACGAACAAAAGGTTGTCTTTGTTTTCCAGCTTCTGGAACACTTTTAAGAGCGTGGAGTGCAAGTTGTTTGATCTGCTGCAAGCCTTTGGGAGGGATTCTAGCATGAGCTGCAGCTGTGCATGATCACCCTCTCCCATTAACATATTCACATCAAGGCCTCGCAAAGGGTTTCGCTGACCCAGTGCCAGATTTTCTGCAGCTTGAGCTCTAGCAAGCTGTCTCATTTTTTATTCCCACATAGTGTATTGCATATCAGTCATAATAAGCTGAAACATAGTTTTGAAATCATGTGGGGTAAAAATAGAAGTATCACAAAGAGACTGTATCAAGTGGGTGGTATAGGGAGCACCAAGTCCATGATCAGTTACCGTACGCCTGAGGTCTTTTATAAGGTTATAAGAAAGACCTTCCCAACATGGTTCTTGTTCAGGAGCATATATTACTGGGAAGGCTCCCAAAATATCCACATCCCCCGCCTGCTTTGCCTCCCTTCTTACTGCTGCCCATCTATCGTGAGGGTCTGGGGGATACGAGTCAGGCTCTTTTTCAGGGTCAGTTCACCCTGAATCAAATGGATCATTCGCATCATCATCAGAATTATTAGGAGGCAAGATCGCAAAGGCATCCTTGTGCAATATTACTTGCGGCTTCACAACACAGTCTGTAGGAGGGGATGCTGGCAGTGGGGGGGGCTAATGGCGGTGCAGACTTCTCTTGCTCCTCTTCCACCCAAGAACTAATATGCGCCTTTAAAGTCTCAAAAATGATTCACCAAGAAAGTAACAAACCAGCCGCAATTTTATAATTTCTAGTGGCACAGCCCCAGAGTCTGACCCCAACTTTGTCCCAGATTTCGGGATCATAAATATTATGACTGTTTATAGATGGATCATTTTTAGAAGCCCAGATAAGGCTTCGTTGTAACTCTTCATTAGCCATTTTCTTTCTATGTCCCTTCAGAATCTTGTTAAAAACTTCTAAAACATTCTTTTGCTCTTTTGTTAAATTCATCCCCATAGTTCTCAGCTGCTTACCTTCGTCCTGCCAAAAGTAATTGAGCACGCTGTTAATGCTTCCTTGCAGCATCCTGTCCTGAAGTTCAGCTGAGGTACGCCACCGGATCGACAGCTAGTCATTTAAGGACCCTGCGTTGGGCGCCATTTGTGGCGTATTGAAAGGCATGGATTCCGACTGTGGTGAATTGAAGACAACTTTATTAAAGCTAAGCAAGCTTTTATAACCTCTAGCTGGCTGAGGCAACAGCCTGTAGTTGAGCTTCAGTACCTTTCCATTGTTATACAGAAATAGCTTATACATGATAAGTAACTTCTTTATCTACAAGATAAGGGTTTAATTGCTAACAAGACACCTGGGTACAAAACCCACAACATTCTATGCATTCCTTCTTGTGTTTTACTGCTTTATCTCTTCCTCCCAGGGCTTTCTTCCAACAAGCATAATTTTGTCTTTTTCCCAGGGTCGTTCTTTGTTAGCTAAACTTGCTCCAGCGATATCCACACCTGACTATACTCCTCGCTTTTCCCATATCCCTCAGGAGTGTGAACTCCACCAATGCGTGATCACTGCAGCCCAGGCTGCGTCCAGTCTTGACATCACTGATGAGCTCACTTGCATTGGTGACCATCAGGTCCAGTATTGCATCCCCTCTGGTAGGGCTGTCTATTACCTGGCTCAAGAAGTTATCCTCAATTCATTGTAGGAATCTCCTGGATTACCTACAGCTCGCTGTGCTACTTTTCCAGCAGATGTCGGGGTGGTTGAATTCACCAATTGGACAAAAGCCTGTGAGCGTGAAGCCTCCTGGAGCTGGAGGAAGAAGGCTACATCAGTAGGCTCCCCTTGATCAGGCGGCCTGTAGCAGACACCAACCACAAGGTTCCCTTTGTTGTCTCTGTCTCTTATTCTTACCCATAAGCTTTTGACTTGCTCATGGTTATTCTTCAGAGACAGCTCTTCACGCTGTCACCGAAATCGGGCGTAAACCTCGTAACACCAATGTAGTGTTAAAAGGCAGGCATTCTTTATTTACGGTACTGGATGCATGGGGGATCGCTCCACCTAACATGCATACTGTCAGATCTAATTGTGCAGGTTAAGTACATGTTCTATATACATATTCATTAGTTTTCCAATAATAGATATACATATTCATCATATGCAAATGTCATTTGCGCATGCCTGTTGCTGTCTCCGGGTGGTCATCAGGGTCTCTGGATGAAGGATATACTCTTCCTCACCGTGTCTGCTAGTTAACCCTTGCTTTCACACAAACTCAGTTCTGAGACTATGTATATACTGTCCTTGAGGGATGGTCTGTTCTGGTTTAGTGTTTGCTCTGCAGTTCCTTATCTTTATGGTTCTGTACATCTGCTTTTCTTAAGGCCAAATGTCATCGTAACTTTGTTTAGGCACTTCTTATCTTGAAGCCTTTATGACTCCCCCAAAGCAACAAGTTTTAGTCATTGTACAGGCTGTTCCTGTTAAGGCTACCTCATTATCCTGGCTAAGTTTTGGCTCCGGGCCTCAACATTTCTTGAGCTACACTAGATTGCATTAGTAACGCCCAACCATTTATTCCCTGAATCATTGTTACCTAAAAATGAGGCTTTAATCCTTAAAACAGAGGTTTGGACCCTAAAAGTGAGGGTTTGGGACCTAAAAATTAGGCTTTGAGCCTTAAAAGAGGGGTTCTGACAGAAACACATTGTCTATTGTTTCATTTGCTTTAATGATTAACTAATGACTAAAATACAGATCAAATAATACACTGATTGTCCCCAGACTTGATGTCCAGTTGGATAGGGCTGTACAAGGAGTATAGCAGCATCCATGGTTGGTTAACTTCATCACCCTGGTTACAATACTGTATCGATTTCTTGATGTAGAGATCAACACCTCCGCCCCTTCTTCCTCGCCTGTCCCTTCTGAACAGCCTGTAGCCATCGATAGCCACATTCCAGTCCTGGGATTCATCCCACCAAGTCACTGGATCCCAGGGAGAAGAGCTCAGCACCTCCCTTTCCACTTCCCCTCCTTAGGAAGCTGTAGATATGAGCAATGAGGTCACTCCTCAGCCTCCTTTTCTCCAAACTAGACAAACCCAGTCCTCAGCCACCTCTCATAGGACATGCCTTCCAGCCTTGTCACCAACTTTGTTGCCCTCCCCGGATGCATTCGAGTCCCTTAATGTTCTTCTTAAATTGTGGTGCCTAGAACTGCACACAGTACTCAAGGTGGGCCGCACCAACACTGAATACAGCGGGATCATCACCTCTTTTGACTGGCTGTTTATGCTGTGTTTGATGCACCCCAGGATGTGGTTTGTACTCTTGGCTGCCAGGGCACACTGCTGATTCCTATTGAGCCTGCTGCCAACCGGCACCCCCAGATTCCTTTCTGCAGGGCTGCTCTCCAGCCACTCCTCTCCCAATCTATACTTGTGTCTGCTAAATGAAATTAAAAACACCATTAATAAAGATTTTTGTGAATCTTTTTTAATTACAAAGAGAATAAATTTATTGTCCCAAGATCTACCATGCATATTTACATTCTGTCAGCTGGTTTTATTGGAGGCTTAAATAAACCACATCATTTCTGGGCCTTGTGCTGGTGGGAATACACCCAGAAACTAGAGGGCTCTGCAAGTGACAGCTGGGTTCCTCTGTAGGCAGGCAGAACTACCTCTCTCCCAAGATGTGCTGCTCTGCAGGGTGTGCCTTCCCCCCATCTTGAGCACTGGAAAGGTACTCTCTCTGTAGGGCTGATTCCAGTGTGGCTCTCCTACCTCATCCAACTAATTTAGTGAGATGACAGTGGCCTAAACAGATGTTATTCACTATGAGCAAGATCAGCAAAACCTGGCTCTGAATGAACATGGAGTATATTCATCAAGGCCTTTTCTGCATCTATGGGGAACAAGTCCCCCCTGGTGCACCTCCATCTGTTTAAATCAGTTCTGCACTCCTTCATGCCAAGTCTGAACTTGGCCCGTGGTCAGGTTAGTGCTTTGTCATAAAGCCATGAACAGATTTCTACATCTGCAACTGTGTACAGACTGTCCCATGGATTGGTGAAATCATAACATTCCAGACAAGTTTTTAGATCATTTCTCTTCATGAGTTTAACATACTTGGCATCTCACCTACAAATGCTGGAGGGTTTTTTTGAATGCTGAATTTAGAAATTAATTACTGCCACCCTTTGGCCAGCATGATGCCATTTAGACCAGAACCTGTTCTATTGCACCAAGTCTCCAGAGTAATTCTAAATGAGCTCACAGAGACTTGGAATTGAGCAAAAGCATGTGTATGTAAGCATATTTATATATACTTTGATCAGAAAGTGTTTAAATCCTATTCAAATTCAGTTCTTCCGTCTGCATTCTTAATGTGGCTGTGTCATGGTTTAGCACCAGTCAACAATTAAGCACCACACAGCCGCTCACTCACACCACCACCCCATGGGATGGGGGAAAGAATCAGAACAGTAAAAGTGAGAAAAGTCATGGGTTGAGATAAAGACAGTTTAATGATTAATTTAATTTCATAATTAAAGCAAAAGCCACGCATGCAAGCAAAGCAGAACAAGGAATTCATTCACTACTTCCCATCGGCAGGCAGGTGTTCAGCCATCTCCAGGAAAGCAGGGCTCCATCACACGTAACGGTTACTTGGGAAGACAAATGCCATCACTCCTAATGTCCCTCACTTCCTTCTTCTTCCCCCAGCTTTATATACTGAGCATGATGTCATATGGTATGGAATACCCCTCTGGTCAGTTGGGGTCAGCTGTCCTGGCTGTGTCCCCTCCCAGCTTCTTGTTCAGCTGACAGAGCATGGGAAGCTTGAAAAGTCCTTGACTAGTATATGCACTACTTAGCAACAACTAAAACATCCCTGTGCTATCAACAGTTTTCAGCCCAAATCCAAAACATAGCCCCATACTAGCTACTACGAAGAAAATTAACTCTATCCCAGCTGAAACCAGGAGAGGCTGGTAGATACATTATGTTATTAGAGTTTAATTTCAGGTTTTGCTTTGATCTACACATTCCTTTTCCAGAAAATTAGATCAAAGCCTGCAGGGTCAGAAACAAATCTGAAAAAATTGTATTGGTAAACAGCAGTGGCAAAACTCCCACTGGCCTTCACATTTCACCCAGTTTATTTACATTGTCTAAATACCGGAAACATGGATGGGAGAATAGAGCTATTGGAGATCCCAGGGTTAATAGGAATATGATAACTGGGTACCAGGTTTGTCAGGGCCGCTTCAGCAGTTCATACTGCTGCTTCTACTCTTCAGCTGAGGAAGAGCTTTTGTCGTGGTTTAGCCGGCAGCTCAGCCCCACACAGTTGCTCACTCACTCCCCCACCGGTAGATGGGGGAGAGAATCAGAAGGGTAACGCTCGTGGGTTGGGATAAGAACAGTTTAATAATTAAAATTAAAAGAAACAACAACAGAAATGCAATGTAAAGGAGAACAACAAGAGGCACAAAACCCCGGGGCGGGGGGGAAGGGAGGGGGGAGGGGAACGAACCGCCGAAACAAACCGTACGTGACACAGCCGTTCACCACCCACCAACCCAATGCCGCGCCGCCCCTGAGCCGCAAACTGCCCCCCCTTAATATACTGGTCATGGTGTCACATGGTATGGAATGAACATGCCATTGGCCAGTCGGGGTCAGCTGCCTCAACCATGGCCCTGCCCCCCACCATGCAGCAGAGCGGGAAGCTGGAAAGGTAGCGGGAAAGGTAGCCGACTCCCCACGGTGAGGAGAATTAACCCCTTCTCAGCCAAAACCAGCACAGCTTTCATGATTAAAGAACTTAATTTTGCTTTGCTAGTGTAGTCAGCCTAGCAGAGATTCTTTCATAATACTGACATGATACACAGAAGCAGTAGCCTTGACTGGACTAAATCCAGAAACCAACTCAAACCACTCAATGTAAGGGCAGCCAAATTACAAAGACCAGTTAGAAAATTCAGACAACAAAGTGATCATTCAAGTGCTTAACAACTTGAGTGTTCCAATACTGACAAATATATTCAGTTACTCCATTTTAATTTGCTGTAAAGTCTTGGCAGAAGTTTCACAGAATCACAGAATGGTAGGGGTTGGAAGGGACCTCTGGAGATTATATTGTCCAACCCCCCTGCTTGACCATGTACACCTACAGCAGGGGGCACAGGAACGCATCCAGGCGGGTTTTGAATGTCTCCAGGGAAGGAGACTCCACAGCCTCTCTGGGCAGGCTGTTCCACTGCTCTGGCACCCTCACAGTAAAGATGCTTTTTCTCATATTGAGGTGGAACTTCCTGTGTTCCAACTTGTGCCCATTGCCCCTTGTCCTGTCATTGGGTACTATTGAAAAGAGCCCAGTCCCATCCTCCTGACACCCACCCTTTAGATATTTATAGGCATTGATGAAATCCCCCCTCAGTCTTTTCTTCTCCAGGCCTGGCTCCCCTTCATTCCCCTGCCCCTATAAGATTGTGGGCTCCCACACAAAGGTTCAAGTGGCTGTTAGGTAAGGACGGGAGCGGGATGGAGCAGGGATGGACTACGCCATGCCACACCACTGCCTGGCAGAAGAGGCTGATCAAACCCAAGTCTCTCAGCCTTTCCTCATAAGAGAGATGCTCCAGCCCCCTGATCATCTTGGTAGCTCTCTGCTGGACTTGCTCAAGCAGTTCCCTGTCTTTCTTGAACTGGGGGGCCCAAAACTGGACACAGTACTCCAGATGCGGCCTCACTAGGGTGGAATAGAGGGGGAGGATAACCTCCCTCCACCTGCTGGCCACGCTCCCTTTTATGCAGCCCAGGATACCACTGGCCTTCTTGGCCACAAGGGCACAGTGCTGGCTCAGGGTCAACTTGTTGTCCACCACCACTCCCAGGTCCTTCTCAGCGGAGCTGCTTTCCAGCAGGTCAACCCCCAGCCTGTACTGGTGTATGGGGTTGTTCCTCCCCAGGTGCAGGACCTTGCACTTGCTCTTGTTGAATTTCATCAGGTTCCCTTTGGCCCAGCTCTCCAGCCTGTCCAGGTCTCGTTGGATGGCACCACAGCCTTCCGGCATATCAGCCACTCCTCCCAGCTTAGTATCATCAGCGAACTTGCTGAGGTTACACTCTATCCCTTCGTCCAGGTCATTGATGAATATGTTGAACAGGACTTGACCCAGCACAGACCCCTGGGGAACACCACTAGTTACAGGCCTCCATCCAGACTCTGCCCCATTGATCATGACCCCTGAATTCTGTTGTTGAGCCAGTTCTCAATCCGCTTCACTCTCCACTCATCCAACCCACACTTCCTTAGCTTGTCCATGAGAATGCTATGGGAGACAGTGTTGAATGCCTTACCGATGTCAAGATAGACAACATCCACTGCTCTCCCTTCCTCGACCCAGCCAGTCATGCCATCACAGGCGGCTATCAGGTTGGTCAAGCATGATCTTCCCTTGGTGAATCCATGTTCACTTTTTCTGACAAAATTCTTTTCTTCTGCATGCCTGGAGATGACCTCCAGGATGAACTGCTCCATCACCTTTCCGGGGAGGCAAAGAGAAAAATGAATTGTTTGCAGCTGTACATATTGTCCCTGAGCTGATGAAATGTGGGACCTTTCCAACAGAACCTGTCACTAGTGGGGTCCCCCAGGGATCGATATTGGTCCCTATGTTATTCAATATCTTTATAAGCAATCTGGATAACGGCATCAAGTGTAGCCTGATGAAGTTTGCAGATGACACCAAGTTGAGTGGGGAAGTAGACACTCCAGAAGGGAGATCTGGATAGTCTAGAAGAGTGGGCCAGCAAGGAGCTTATGAAGTTCAACAAGGACAAGTGTAAGGTCATGCACCTGGGAAAACATAATCCGGGAGTGCAGTACAGACTGGGATCCACCTGGCTGGAGAGCAGCTCTGTGGAAAGGGACCTGGGGGTCCTGGTGGACAGAAAGCTCAATATGAACGAACAGTGTGCTGCTGCGGCCAAGAAGGCCAATAGGATGCTGGGTTGCATCAAAAAGGGCATCGCCAGCAGAGAGAAAGAAGTCATTATCCCACTCTACTCAGCGCTTGTCAGGCCACACCTGGAGTACTGTGTACAGTTCTGGTCCCCACTATACAAAAAGGATGTGGACAGGCTGGAAGGGGTCCAGAGAAGGGCCACCAAGATGATCAAAGGACTGGGAAGCCTGCCATATGAGGATAGGCTGGGAGAACTGGGTTTGTTCAGCCTTGAGAAAAGGAGGCTCAGAGGGGATCTTATTACAATGTACCAGTACTTAAGGGGTAGTTACAAAGAAGATGGAGACTCCCTTTTTACACGGAGTCACATGGAGAGAACAAGGGGGAATGGACACAAGTTGCTCTTGGGGAGATTCTGATTGGACATGAGAGGGAAATTTTTCACAGTGAGAACAGTCAACCATTGGCATAATCTCCCCAGGGAAGTGGATGACTTGGCCACATTGGACTCTTTTAAGATTTGGCTGGACAGGGTGCTGGGCCATCTTGTCTAGACTGTGCTCTTCCCAGAAAGGTTGGACTAGATGATCTGTGAGGTCCCTTCCAGCCTGGGATTCTGTGATTCTTTTACATTTCTATTTTGATCCTTGTAGATAAACCCTGAAGTAATTCATACCAAAATGAATTCATCTGGGGAAATTCTGTAGAACAATGGGAATGAGGCACATAATCTAGTGCACCAAGAAATCCGATTCTTATGCCCAGCCTATCAGTAACTTGCCAGGTATGAGCAGAGACTACGTGGTTGAATCTCTAAGCATTGCAGCAATACAAAGAAACAAGACTAGCAGCTGGCACTATCTGTTCTCTTTATGTGTTTCAGGAATAAACATGATATTGAAAAAGCTGTTATGTGCTAGCCAGATACCTTATTGTATCTAGAGTCGGGGAAAAACTCATATTTATCAGCAACTCAGAGAAAATAATCAAATTGTGGCAACAGAGTCAGTTTTACTTTCCCGCCAGATTGTCCTGGTTTCAGCTGGGATAGTGTTAATTTTCTTTGTAGTAGCTAGTATGGGGCTATGTTTTGGATTTGTGCTGGAAACAGTGATGATAATGTGGAGATGTTTTGGTTGTTGCTAAGTTGCTAGTAGTACACTAGTCAAGGACTTTTTCAGCTCCCCATGCTCTGCTGGGTGAACAAGAAGCTAGGAGGGGACACAGCTGGAACAGCTGACCCAAACTGGCCAAAGGGATATTCCATACCATATGACATCATGCTCAGTACATAAAGCTGGGGGAAGAAGAAGGAAGGGGGGACATTTGGAGTAATGGCATTTGTCTTCCCAAGTAACTGTTATGTGTGATGGAGCCCTGCTTTCCTGGAGACGGCTGAATGCCTGCCTGCTGATGGGAAGTAGTGAATGAATTCCTTGTTTTGCTTTGCTTGCACATGCGGCTTTTGCTTTCCCTATTAAACTGTCTTTATCTCAACCCATGAGTTACCTCACTTTTACTCTTCTGATTCTCTCCCCCATCCCACCAGGCTGCGTGGTGCTTGGCTGCTGACTGAGGCTAAACCACGACACAGATTAAGTGAGAAACAATAAGGAAGAACTTTCCCTAGTATGTTCTCAATCTCTTCTGCTTCATTGTGACACTTGAGTTTCAAAAACCATAAACCATAGTCAGAGTTTCTGGGGTATTTTTATTTTGAAGAGTTTCATTTAAATGTCTCATAAAGTTTTTAATAAATCTTTAGTCTAGGCAGTGACCAAGAAATAATCACCAGGCAATGCTGCAGTCCTCTCCAAGACCCCCAAACACAATTCTGATATGTCACTAGAGTATACCAGTACAGACATGATAGGATGCCCAGGTGCATGGACACAGTACAGTCCAGAGCACTGAGCAGATGGGTGGGAACCAGGAGTTGCTGCCCTGGAGGAGGAAGGGTCACAGTACCTTTGAGAACATGTATGCAAAATTTTCAGGACATGAGTGAACCACAACCTGAGATGGCAGATTTCCTGGGGGTTTTCTTCATGGACGTACTTCTCATTATACTCCATTGGAAAAATTGTTCTAAATAACTGAATGATTTCTGTTTTGTTTATGCCACAATATATTATACCACCCCAGAGAGAAACCTTAGCTTTGAATTGACTTTCTAATGCATTGAGGTTTTTTTTTCAAACTACATTTGAACATTCAGTCTTCTGTTCAGCCTCACCTCAGAATTCATTTGAACTTCCCCGCACTCAACGTAGTGCTGTCAGAGACACCAGTATAGCTGACTCTTATTTCCTTCTCCAGTTTTCTGTCTGTCTCCGTCCATGCTGTCTTCTTGCCTTCTTTCTATTTAGATCTTTTCCAAAGACCCAGTTTATTTTTGATCTCACAGACACATTAATCAGCTGTCTTCACCACCCACATGTTTAAGATGAAGAAAATGAAAACTAAAATGGTGACATTTTCTATGGGAATGTCAGAACATCCTACCTTGCCTGCATTTATTTCCTAAATAGTTCAGACAGAGACACTTGGGTTTGGGTTTTTTCTGTACAACAGAATCTTAACAAACATAAGTAATAATAATTTAATTACTACCTACTTCAGAATAGTCTAAAAATGTGTCAGTTGTTGTATACAGCATGCATATTGCATTCATATATGTTGCATAAATACATATTCCTTTATCTCCTGTGAATATATAAAGGAATGCTTGTCATGAAACTCCCTGCCTTAGAGAACTTATAGTGTGAGGCTTGTGGCCTTTTTTTTCTTTATTTCTTTACACTATCGATACATATAAAAATCCATGGCTTTAACAACAGCCTAACATGGTTTTTCTGGGAAATAGGATATGCTGAGCATATGGCAGTGGGGACTTCCTCACCTAAGCCCTTGGAGAATCTGAGAACCTTTGGGCATTCAAAGCCTGTAAATCAGAATAACTCATTTCAACAAGAAAGGGCATAATTTGACTCTTTCTTTTTTTTCTTGTCTCTCATTTGACACCATGTCTCAGGACCTGCTGGGAAGATTACAACCAGTAAGTAAACCAAGTGCTGGCATTGAGCATATTTTTCTTGGACATTCTGCATCTCCCTGCGGTTTAATTTCATTGCTTCATCAGGATCAAACATCACCCTGTTTTCCTACCTGCTGGGGACGACACAAGCCCCTTGGAGCCAGGTGTTTCTTCTGACAGTAAGGAGGACCATTCATTTGTAATGTCTCCTGCTGCAGCAACTCCAGTAATGACTGCAAAGGCAAGGCACCCAAAACAGCTGCACATCAAAATCTTAAAACATAAAGTTGAAAATACTGTAACTTACTTGGAAAGTTCTTTCTACTATGGCAAGCACACAGTGTTCTATTCTGGGAGATGGCTGTTTCACAAAAGTGTTCTTGTTTGCCTTTGTGAAGGATAGGACATTATCTACCTATGCATAAAACGCAGGAGCCATGTTATTTCTCCAACTTGCATTATTCATCTAGAACGAGAAAGCTTGTCTTGTCAAGAGGAAGCTTGTTAGGCTGGTTTGCTCTGCCTATTATTAATAAATAATTGAAACATCATTTTAGTAATCTAAATATAGAACAATGCATTTTATTTGTTTAAAAGCCAGAGCCAAGTGAATAACCAAAAGTTAATTTTGGCAAAAAATATACAGCAAGTTCTACAGAGGGGAAAGTTCATCATATTTTCACCTGCAGAAAGGCAAGTGGAAAAAAAGAAGAAATGAAGAAGGAAAACAGAATTCTAGCAGTTTAGGGCACTGAATCACTACTTTTGGAAAATACCCTTTGTCAAAAGAACAGGGCATGAAAGGGAGACAGGAGGCGGCCAGGATCAAGTCAGGACAGAAACAGAGCCAGGCAATCAAATGCAGAATGGGCTCTCAATTATTCATTGTTACACATCCTAATGTTGACATCTAGCAGCAGCTGGTTCCCCAGCAGTTCAATAGATATTATAGGACTGTGAAATATGGCACTGGTGGGCTTAACATGCAAAGTATTATTTCCACTTTTTGCAGAAACAGAAATCAGTGATATCTCTCAGCCTGCCACAGAAATTAACTGCATAGAAATTAAATGCTTTTCTTTTTGGTGTGCTATATTTTAACAACATTTTACTATTCTGCTTTACACAATTAATTCAGAGTTAGAGCTTGAAGATATGGGAAGAAACCTTCCAAAACACAAAATGCAACTCTTCTCCAACATTATTTAATTGTGGCTTTGCTGACAGTCAAGAAAGACTAGCAAGGCTTTTGTCCTTTCATTTGTACCCATTCATGTAGTGCAACTTCCCCAGCACAGCTGCACCAGTCACATCTGTAGCACAAACTTCTTGAAGTGTGTCCTGTAAGAACAGGACTATTTCTATCAGTGGTGACACTGACTTGTGCTGCTTTGGAGAGCGTATCAAACTGTAGACTAAATCTCTCCTCCAGCTTCCCTTCTGTAGTGTTGAAAAAACTTCTGTAAAAGTGGATGGTGTTTTGAGCAACAGAGAAGATCCAGGAGCTGCTGATGTATTAGGAACCAATAAGGAAACACCTGTAAAATGCCTCAAAGGAATTAGGGGATGTTCCTCTAAAAAGGTGACCAGGTCAATAGCCCAGCTGAAGTGCATCTATACCAATCCATGCAGCATCAGTAACAAGTAGGAGGAGCTGCTAGCTACTGTGCAGCTGGAAAGCTATGATCTAATTGCTATTGCTGAAATGTGGTGGGATAAATCACACAACTGGAGCACTGCAATTGGTGGTTATAAACTGTTCAGAAGAAAGAAAGAGGGGGGTTGCCTGCTATGTAAGAAAATGTATTGACTGCACAGAGCTGTCTTTGAAAACCAGTGATGGACAGGTTGACAGCTTATAGGTAAAAATTAGGGGCTATGCCAACAAAGGAAACCTTGTGGTTGGTGTTTACTATGGGCCCTCTGACCAAGGGGAGCCTGTAGATGAAGCGTTCTTACTTCAACTACAGGAAGCATCGTGCTTCCAGGCTCTGATCCTGCTGGGGGGATTTCAATTACCCTGACATCTACTGGAAAGGGAGCACAGCAAGCTGTAAGCAGTCAAGGAGACTCTTGGAATGCACTGAGGATAACTTTTTAATCCAGGTGATAGCCCAGCCAGAGAAGTGTTACTGGACCTGTTGCTTGCCAACAGGGAAGAACTAATTAGGGATGTCAAGATTGGTGGCAGCTTGGGCTGCAGTGATCATGCTCTGGTGGAATTCAGAATCTTGAGAGATATGGGCTAATAGAGTTAGGATGCTGAATGTTAGGAGAGCAAACTTTCAGTTGTTTAAGGAATTAGTAGGTGGGACCCTGTGGGAAATTTCCCTCAGGGACAAAGGAGCTGAACAGAGCTGGCAGTTCTTTAAGAAAGTTTTTCTTAGAGCGCAAGAGCTCTCGATTCCCATGTGTAAGAAATCAGACATGGAAGGCAGGAGACCAGTCATGTCTCAGTAAGGACCTGCTGGTCAAACTAAAGTGAAGGAAGGAAATGCACAGGCAGTGGAACCACAGATGTGTATCCTGGGAAGAATACAGGGATGCTGCCCAGATACGTAGGGATGGACTCAGGAAGGCCAAGGCATGACTGGAGCTAAATTTGGCAAGTGATGTGAAGAATAAGAAGAGCCAGAAAAGGAAGATTAAAGAAAATGTATTACGCCTGTTAAATAGGACAGGCGAGCTGGTGACAACTGACATGGAACAGGCTGAGGTACTCAACAACTTTTGCCTCAGTTTTCAATGGTAATATCTATTCCCACATCTCTTGAGTGGATGGACCTCAAGACATGGACTGGGGAACAAAGTCCCTCCCATCATAGGAAAAGATCAGTTCGAGACCACCTGAGGAACCTGAATATACACAAGTCAGTGGGACCCAATGTATCCCAGAGCCCTGAGGGAATCGGCAGATGTAGTTGCCAAGCCAATCTCCATGATATTTGAAAAGTGATGGCAGTCAGGTGAGGTCCCTGGTGACTGGAAAAAAGAGAAACATCATATCCATTTTTAAAAAGGGTAGAACAGAGGACCTTGGGAACTACCAACCAGTCTACCTCACCTCTGTGCCGGGGAAGATCATGGAACAGATCCTCCTGGAAGACGTGCCGAAACATATGGAAGACAGGGAGGTGATTTGAGATAGCCAGCATGGCTTCATCAAGGGCAAGTTGTGCCTGACCAACCTAGTGGTCTTCTACGATGGAGCAACTGCATCAGTGGACAAGGGAAGAGCTACAGATGTCATCTATCTGGACTTCTGTAAGGCCTTTGACACAGTCCCCCACAACATTCTGGCCACTAAATTGGAGAGATATGGATTTGATGGGTGGACTGTTAGATGGGTAAGGAATTGGCTGGATGGCTGTGTCCAAAGAGTTACACTCAAGGGCTCAATGTCCAAGTGGAAGCCAGTAACGAGTAGTGTCCCTCAAGGGTCCATACTGGGACCAATACTGTTTAATATCTTCATCAATGACATAGACAGTGGTCAAGTGCACCCTCAGCAAGTTCATGGATGACACCAAGCTGAGTGCAGTTGATTCGCCTGAGGGACAGGATACCATCCAGAGGGACCTTGACAGGCTAGAGGGGTGGGCCTGTGTAAACCTCATGAGGTTCAACAAGGCCAAGTGCAAGGTCCTGCACCTGGGTCGGGTAATTCCAAACATGGATACAGGCTGGGGGATGAGTGGACTGAGAGCAGCCCTGTGGAGAAGGACTTGGGGATATTGGTGGATGAAAAGCTGGACATGAGCCGGCAACGTGTGCTTGCAGCCTAGGAAGCCAACTGTATCCTGGGCTGCATCAAAAGAAGTGTGGCCAGCAGGTCAAGGAAGGTGATTCTCCTCCTCTAACTCCACTTTGATGATAACCCACCTGGAGTACTGTGTTTAGCTCTGGGGCCCCCAGCATAATAAAGACATGGACCTGTTGGAGTGGGTCCAGAGGAGGGCCACGAAGATGATGTGAGAGCTGGAGCACCTCCCCTATGAGAATAGGCTGAGAGAGTTGGGGTTGTTCAGCCTGGAGAAGAGAAGGCTCCAGGGAGGCCTTATAGCAGCCTTCCAGTATTTAAAGGGGGCCTACAGGAAAGATGGGGAGGGGCTCTTTATCAAGGAGTGTAGTGATAGGATGAGGGGTAATGGTTTTAAATGGAAAGAGGGTAGATTAGATATTAGGAAGAAATTCTTTATTGTGAGGGTAGTGAGACACTGGAAGAGGTTGCCCAGATAGGTTGTGAATGCCCCCTCCCTGGAAGTGTTCAAGGCCAGGTTGGATGGGGCTTTCAGCAACCTGGTATGGTGGAAGGTATCTCTGCCCATGGCAGGGGGCTTGGACTAGATGGCCTTTAAGGTCCTTTCCAACCCAAACTATTCTATGATTACAGCTGACTACATTTTATTTATTTGGAAAATCTGGGAAATCTATTAGAAATGGCAAAATATGTGATACATTCATAGAAATTCTTCAGAGTATGACCAATTTAAGCAATGGCTTATGTGGTCAGTTGACCCTGGCTGGATGCCAGGTGCCCACCAAGCTACTCTATTACTCCCCTTCCTCAGCTGGACAGAGGGAGAAAAATATGACAAAAGGCTTGTGGGATAAGATAAGGACAGGGAGATCACTCACCAATTACCATCACGGGCAAAACAGACTCAACTTGGGGAAATTAATTTATCACCAATCAGGTAGTAAGGTAGTTAGAGGAGGCAAAAACATTTTTTGAACAGTTGTAGAATGGGGTTGGGTATCTATATTCCTACTTCTACCTTGCACTCTTTTTTTACCCTCTTATTCATCTGATGCTTAAAAAGCAAGGAATGTCTGTAGTCATTCTTTAGCTCTCTTGGTAAGATCAAGGAAGTTCTATTTGCTTACTTACCTTAAGAGTTTTGCTTCTTTCATTAAGCTGGTTAGGACATAATTCCTTTTATTTATGTGTATGATTGGAGTACTTAATTCCCCTCATCGATGATCACATGCACAGCTTTGTCTCTTTTGGGGAGAACTCCGTTCCAGATCAGTAATTATTTGCTTAACTCTTCCACGAGTATGGAAGTTCAGAATATTTATCTGAGATTAGAGAAGGCCAAAGGGCAAAAGGCCACAGGCTTATAGGGCAAAAGATTAAATTCCAGTTTCTGTCTGATGCCTTTGAAGTCTTCTTCCATTTGCGTCCCTATCAATTCATATATGACTCCAGTTATGCAGGATACATACTAGATCACTGGAGGCATGCAGGGACTAATATAGACCCAAAATACTGTCACTTCCTTGAGGCAACAGCATCTTAAGGATCTTAGATATGGCAGTGTGGCAAGGAAATTCATCAGCTCTCCAAGGAACAATGTGCTAACTCTGGTGGGTTGACCCTGGTTGGATGCCAGGTCAGCATCCAAAAAATGCAACTTTAATTACAAAAAAATGGAATTGTGTTTTTCAGACTCCAACTACCATTTCAAAGTTGTGTCAAGATGTACCAGTCCTGCATATTGATTTTTTTTTAATTAACTGCATATTAATACATCTGCCTGGGCAACTGGCAGCCTAGCTACAACTATTATCTATGGTGAATAAGACCTTAACCTCCAGACCTGGCTGAAGAGAAACTAAATGCTGGCCATGAGCCAAATGCTCTTCTCCCTTATCGCTGTGTGTCATTTGGGTATTGCTGATCTTTTGCTTCCTTTTTCTATTTCATTAGCCTTCTGTCTGACTTCATCGCTGTCTTGCCCTTCATCCTGGAGCCTGTTCTGCAGGTGAGCTTTGTAGCTGCTTGACCTTCAGCCTTGCCTCCGAACACAGTTCCTGCACAAGTTCTTGGAAAGGTGCAAATTTTTCCACTTCCTTACTAGGACTCACCCTCACTTATCTTGTGGCTTCTGGAGATCTGTCATGTCCTAGTGGGCTGGTTTTGGCTGGGACAGAGTTAATTCTCTTCACTGTAGCTGCTAAAGTGCAGATGGCACATTGATGCTTTAGTTGCTGTTAAGTAGCGGGTAAGTGTCGCTAAATAGCACCTATAGTAGTTGGGGACCTTTCCAGCTTCCCATGCTCTGCCACGTGGGCAAGAGGCCAGGAGGGGCAGGGCCACAACCAAGACAGCTGACCCAAGCTGGCCAATGGGATATTCCATACCATGTGACATCATGCCCAGTATACTAACCAGGAGAGTTGGTGCATGGGGAAGGCAGTTGCTGCTCAGGGACTGGTAGCGTTGGGTTGGCAGGTGGTGAGCGGCTATGTCATGTGCCGTTTGTTTTGGTTGTTCACCTCTCTCTCGTTATTCTCCTTTTCATTGCATTGTTGTTGTTGTTGTTGTTATTATTGTTTCATTTTCATTATTAAACTGTTCTTATCTCAAACCACAAGCTTTACCCTTCTGATTCTCTTCCCCATCCCACCGGTGGGGGAGTGAGCGAGTGGCTGTGTGGGGCTGAGTTGCTGACTAAACCACAACACCCAGCATGGTCCTAGTCATTGACTATGTCTGCCCATATCTAAATAAATGTTGTCCTGCAACAGAAAGTGGGTTATGGTGTTATATCCGCCATGCTGAAAATGGTGTAGTGAGTGTTTTTGCTTGTTCCTTTTTCTTACATAAACTTCCAGCTCAAGGTAGCTAAAGGAGTCAGCTTCTAGGGTACCTGATATGATGTCAAGTGAAATGTGAGTGTTGACAGCCCAGGGAATTGTCTGAACAAACAGGTTTTCTAACACCTCCATACTCTTCAAGGCAGAGCGGGAGTTGAGATGCCTTTCATCACTGTGAAAGTCCTAAAATGGCAGTAGAAACAGACTTTTTTGCTGTAGCAGCTTTATTACCCTTCACTGGCTCTTCTGCTCTTTCAGACATTTTTGGTGTTAAAGAGACTAACAGAGGGGGAAAAGAAATGACCAGAGGATGGTAATTCTGGCACCAACTGAACAAAGGCTTTCACTGTGCTATGGGCACAGAACTCTTTCATGTGGTCTCTAGAACAGAATTAATTTCCAAGAGGTTTCTGAAGGCAACCTTGCATCTCAAGTGATCAATCCTCTCATTTTACATCCTTCCAGATCTCCCTCACTCAGTTGCACAGATCCTTGTCCATTAAGCAATGGATTCTTAAAATAGAGGGCGGGCTGGCACAATAAAGTACAATGAAGATAACCTCTTGCAGCATTTCATTACAGTGTGTGTAACAGACTGGAGCCCTTATGAATTTGGTCGTCACAGAGTGCCCAAATCTCTCCTCAGAAGAGCACAACAAGTCCATGCCAGAACAATTTCTGGGCTCAGGAACACATTTACCCACCATGAACCTGATTTGCTTCACTAATGAGATAAACAGCTAGAGTAAGGGTTAGGCTGAATTTTTCTTTCTTATTTGGAATAGATAAGAGTTAGATGTCTTGTAAATGCTCAGGGCACATTGACAGACAGACGGCTCATAAACCCAAAGAGGTCCTATGATTTATTAACCAAGTCTTACCAAGGCAAATTAGTGATGAGAATGGAGCGAAGGCTGAAAAGTCTTCCTTTTCTGCTCATTTTGTGTAACACAAGCATATATACATGAAGAGGAAGGAAAACATTCACACTGTCTGGTAATCTAATATATCATTGATGTGTCATTGTTTGTTGATATCCCCAGAGAAAGAATTTCATTAGCCTGGGTGTTTCAGTGATAAGGAAATAAAATTTGGCTTTATTATTCTGGTTATTACAAAGAGATATCTTTACTATCAGAAGCCAGCCTCCCAAATACCCAGCACCTGAACTGGTGCCTCCTTTTCTTTCACAAACCAGACCTTTTTCTGTTCTTCAGCACTCTTGTTTGTGATTTCTTTGGATATCACAGGAGACAGAAACTTTGGGAACTCTTCAGGAGGATGGTTTCCCCAGAATTTTGTTGCTTGTGGGCTGGTTCAGAATTGTTATCTTGAAGTTTCAAAAGACAGGGAGAAGCTAGGTATATGTAGAAGAGGTAGAAAGGGAATAGATAGGTATGGGACAAAAGAAATTTGAAAAATAATTCTTTAGGTAGTTAACCATACCTGTAGCAGCCTATGGTGGCTCACTGTCCTGGTAAAGCAAGTATGTATCCTTTTGTTCTATTAAGTCTAGGTAATTATGTACTCCCACTTCACGGTCTAATTTATTCCCAATCACTTCTTTTCAGATGGGACTTGCCATAGTTGAAAGGTTTATAACTTTAAAATTTTCACTCAGGTTCTATTCAAAACTTCATCAGCTCATCTTTCATTGCTCCAAAGCCTCACATTAATCCTCTAGCACAGGGCCAGTGCAAACTTTTTAAGCAAAATAACTGAAAATAAAGTCAAAGCAATTTGTCTAAAACTCTTTTTACATTCTTATGCTCCAGAGAAACTTCCGCAGATACTGCTACATTATCGTTTTAATAATTAATCAGTCATTTTAGTATACAGACTTGCTTTGGTTGCCATGTTAATTAACAGATAGCTATAAACTAGAAAAAAATGCTCTTATCAGCATTTGGAATTTCAGCAAGCACTTTGTGATGTTATCAGCACTGCAATTTTCTACCCCAAAATTAATACCTGGAATTATATATCATCTTATGTCACAAAAGTATCCCAGAATTCAGGTAAAATGAATCCTGCTCTTTTACTATATTTTCCATAATATTAATTTCCCAAATATATCTAGACATTTACAGGATAAATAAACATTGTTTTAAGTGTCTCGGGTACCTGTTGGAAGACTTTTTGAAAAAGTAGTTGAACTGTTTGTATATCTCTTTATATTTTATCGATAAAGTAATGCACATATATATTAACGAAAAGGTGGTTCTTTATATATTTTGATGAATACGTTATCATATCTCTAAACACTAAAAAGTTAGTTTTTAAAAGTAAGTGTGAGCCATTTTATTATTAGGAGCTAGAAGTTATCCAAACAATTAGGCCAATGTGTTTGCATGTGTTGGACTAAAATGGGTTAATCTTTAAAAAATTGGAGATATTTCTTATCCTATGGCCAAACATTCTCTTCACCCACTCAAAAAGTAAAAGAACCAGTAAATAGGAAAAAAATACGTTATGTAAGTATGTCAATCTTCAACTGATGAAATGGGACAAGGAGCTCCATTATAAATAAAAGGTATCAATATTGTTATGTTGCTGTCATCTGGCCTTCCTGATGGGCTATGTTCAGCATTTATTTCATTAATTTGTTATCATTATAAATCTATTTTATACAATTATGAAGGGGAGCTGTCCCTTTTTGTTTATAGTAAAGACTGTTTTCTTAATCATGTCATTAAAAATAGTTTCATGAATGGACAGGCGTACAGAATATAACCCAGTACAAGCTGGGTTAGGGTCATCAACAGATTATCTCCAGGTTATTGCAGGATTATGCAATTACCGCTGTGAAATGTAGGTGTGTTACAAATTAAAAGTTAATCAGATTTTACAAAAGCTATTATTAAGTCAAGATAACAACTGTTGGCCTACATGTATTTAAGTCACGATGCATTTTAGTGTGGATTTCATAACTAATACAGTGAAGCATGAAAAGACTTCTAAAACTCAAATTTCTAAACTCCTTTAAAAATATGTTGCACTGACTCTACAAAGTAGTCTTGGTGTAGGGGGTTTGTTGTTACCCAGTCCATTCCCAAATTAATTTCAAATATGCCTTTATCTAGACTACTTTCGAAGATAACTTTCTGATGCAGGTGTTGGAGGAGCTAACGAGGCAAGATGTGCTGCTCGACCTTATACTAACAAACAAGGAAGGGCTGGCTGAGGATGTGAGAGTTGGGAGTAGCCTTGGCTGCAATGACCATGAGATGGTGGAGTTCAGGATACTGTGTGGTAGAAGCAGGGCAAAAAGTAGGATTATAACCCTGGACTTCAGGAGAGCCAACTTTGGCCTCTTCAAAGACCTGCTAGGAGGAATCCCATGGGCTAGGGCTCTAGAAGGTAGGGGGGGTCCAAGAGAGCCAGACAGTATTCAAGAACCACTTCCTCCAAGCTCAAGATTGGTGCATCCCTATAAGGAAGCAGTCAGGCAAAGGAGCCAGGAGACCATCATGGATGAGCAAAGAGCTTCTAGAGAAACTCAAAAGGAAGAAGGAGGTTCACAGTATGCGGAAAAAGGGACTGGCCACTTGGGAGGAATATAGGAACGTTGTCAGGGTATGCAGAGATGCAACGAGGAAGGCCAAGGCCCACTTGGAACTAAATCTGGCAAGGGATGTCAAGGATAACAAGAAGGGCTTCTTTAAATACATCAGCAGTAAAAGGAAGACGGGGGGTACAGTGGGCCCACTGCTGAACAAGGTGGGTGCCCTGGTGACACAGGATGCAGAGAAGACAGAGTTACTGAATGCCTTTGCTTTGGTCTTTATGCTAAGGCTGGCCCTCAGGCATCTCAGCCCCCAGAGGACAGAGAAAAAATCTGGAGAAAGGAAGACTTCCCCTTGGTTGAGGAGGATTGGGTCAGAGATCACCTATGCAAATTGGATCCTCGCAAACCCATGGGCCCCGATGGGATACACCCACAAGAGCTGAGGGAGCTGGTGGGCGTTCTTGCCAAGCCACTCTTCATCACCTTTGAAAGGTCGTGGAGGACAGGAGAGGTGCCCGAGGACTGGAGGAAAGCAAATGTCACTCAGAAAGTCTTCAAAAAAGGCAAGAAGGAGGACCTGGGAAACTATAGGCCAATCAGCCTCACCTCCATCCCTGGAAAGGTGATGGAGCAGTTCATCCTGGAGGTCATCTCCAGGCATGTAGAGGAAAAGGTTATCAGGAATAGTCAACATGGCTTCATCAAGAATAGATCTTGCTTAACCAACGAGATAGCCTTCTAGACATAGACAGTGGGATCGAATGCACCCTCAGCAAGTTTGCAGATGACACCAAACTGAGAGGTGCAGTTGGCATGCCAGAAGGATGGGATGTCATCCAAAGAGACCTGGACAAGCTGGAGAGGTGGGCCTGTGAGAACATCATGAGGTTCAACAAGGCCAAGTGCAAGGTCCTGCACCTGGATCAGAGCAACCCCTGATATCAGTACAGGCTGGGGGATGAAGGGATTGAGAGCAGCCCAGCGGAGAGGGACTTGGAGGTACTGGTGAACGAAAAGCTGGACATGAGCCAACAATGTACTTAAAGAGGGACTATAGGAAGGATGGGGGTAATCTCTTTAGCAAGGCCTATTGTGACAGGACAAGGCATAATGGTTTTCAACTAAAGGAGGGTAGATGTAGAGTGGAAATAACGAAAAAAATTTTTACAATGAGAGTGGTGAAACACTGGAACAGGTTGCCCAGAGAGGTAGTGAAAGCCCCATCCCTAGAAACATTCAAGGTCAGGTTGGACAGGGCTCTGAGCAACCTAATGTAGTGGAAGATGTCCCTGCTCATTGTAGGGACATTGGACCAGATGACCTGTAAAGGTCCCTTCCAACCCAAACCATTCTATGATTCTATGATGGCATCACTGGCTGGGTAGATTGAGGAAGAGAGAGCAGTGGATGTTGTCTATCTTCACTTCGGTAAGGCATTCAACACTGTCTCCCATAGCATCCTCATAGGCAAGCTAAGGAAGTGTGGGTTGGATGAGTGGAGAGTGAGGTGGATTGAGAACTGGCTGAACAACAGAACTCAGAGGGTCGTGATCAATGGGGCAGAGTCTGGATGGAGGCCTGTAACTAGTGGTGTTCCCCAGGGGTCTGTGCTGGGTCAAGTCCTGTTCAACATATTCATCAATGACCTGGACGAAGGGACAGAGTGTAACCTCAGCAAGTTTGCTGATGATACTAAGCTGGGAGGAGTGGCTGATATGCCGGAAGGCTGTGCTGCCGTCCAACGAGACCTGGATAGGCTGGAGAGGTGGGCCGAGGGGAACCTGATGAAATTCAACAAGAGCAAGTGCAAGGTCCTGCACCTGGGGAGGAACAACCCCATACACCAGTACAGGCTGGGGGTTGACCTGCTGGAAAGCAGCTCCGCTGAGAAGGACCTGGGAGTGGTGGTGGACAACAAGTTGACCCTGAGCCAGCACTGTGCCCTTGTGGCCAAGAAGGCCAGTGGTATCCTGGGCTGCATAAAAGGGAGTGTGGCCAGCAGGTGGAGGGAGGTTATCCTCTCCCTCTACTCCACCCTAGTGAGGCCGCATCTGGAGTACTGTGTTCAGCTTTGGGCCCCCCAGTTCAAGGACAGGGAACTGCTGGAGCAAGTCCAGCAGAGAGCTACCAAGATGATCAGGGGGCTGGAGCATCTCTCTTATGAGGAAAGGCTGAGCGACCTGTGTTTGTTCAGCCTGGAGAAGAGAAGACTGAGGGGGGATCTTATCAATGCTTATAAATATCTGAAGGGTAGGTGTCAAGAGGATGGGGCCAGACTTTTCAGTGGTGCCCAATGACAGGACAAGGGGCAATGGGCAGAAATTGGAATACAGGAAGTTCTGCCTGAATATGAGGATAAACATCTTTCCTGTGAGGGTGCCAGAGCAGTGGAACAGGCTGCCCAGAAAGGCTGTGGAGTCTCCTTCCCTGGAGACATTCAAAACCTGCCTGGATGCAGCCCTGTGCACCCTGCTATAGGTGTATCTACTCAAGCAGACAGGTTGGACGAGATGATCTCCAGCAGTCCCTTCCAACCCCTGCCATTCTGTGATTCTGTGTTTCTGTGATATATTTTAAGCTGTAATTTTAAAACACATGCAACTTCTTTAAATCTGTGAGCATAACAAAAAGATTAAAAAGAGAGGAGAAACACAACCTAATCTATCACACAAACCAGTAATAACCTCTGAAATTTCTAGGCAGCTTTTCCCAAAATTTTTTTAGCCAAAGACACTCTTTGAAAAATTAATGGTATTCCACAGATCACTGTGTTCAGCCTCCGAGACCTGTCACCACCTCTCCTTTGCCCTGCCAGCTGTGCTGCTGGTGCTGGCAGGACTCTCACCCAATCAGGCTTGGCAGGCAGGCAGGACCCTGCGTCAGCATCACAGCCAGCTCTGCCCTGGCTTCCCAGCACACCAGTCCCAGGAGCACCACGCAGTGACACCCTGGCTGCTTCTTCAGGGCCAAGACAGCTTCACCAGATATGCTCTGCACCTCACCTGGGTTTACACCTCACCATTAGCAAGTTGGTGCTTTAGCATATAGCAGTTTATAATAATTGAAACCAAGGAACAACCAAGTTTATTCTAAGAACTAAGTAAATTAAAAGGAGGAGAAAGCTGGCAGTCCTCCTTCTTTTGCCTTTCTCTGAGTCCTTTTTATTCCCAGTTCCACTGCTTCTATATCTTGGATCTACCTGACATCTTCACTATCTTTTTCTCTCTTTTATAACCCTTCGCTTTTTTCTAGTACCTTTTCTTTCTCTAGTTCTTCTTCACCAAATTTTTTTCATCTTTCTTAAGTTAGCCAGTCTCTAACTTCTCACAGTATTTCTTTTCTTTCAATTTCCTCTAGCACTGCTATCTGGGAGATAACCCACATACAGACTTTCACCAGTTTGTTTCCCTGGTTAATGTAGTCACCAGCACTGCTCCTGAAAACAAGAGCTTTCAGAAGTCCTTTGCTGCTGTTGCCTTCACTCACTGTAAAGACAAAAGTAAGGGGTCTCAGCCTTGTGTCTCTGTCCCACTCTTCGTAAATTTTGTCATCCCCACATAATAAATCTTTGCCTGGTAGGCACTTATGTCTTTTCTGCTGGTTCTACTACTGTCACTTTTACACTCACAAGAAAGAAATTGAAAACTTTTGTAAAACAGTGCTAGTGGCAACAAATTACATTCTCAGTGTAACTCATTCAACTCCTTCCTTTGATCTCCAAAGAAATTTTCTATCTATGAATTCCTACTGTTTCCAGATGGGCAACCAGTGGCTTTATGAAACAGGAATCCAACAGGATCCAGTGTTCTAGTGAAAAAACTTGGCTGGCCAACCAAGAACAACATGAATATGATGGAAAATGCTTGTAAAGAATTTTCTATTAAAAATGGTAACTGGACAGATGGTTAATTTATTATGTCTGCAACTGTCACCAGTCTTGGTTTACGTGTTGATGGCCTGCTTCACACCTTTTCCCTGTCCATTTATTTAACATACCAGCTTTTAACCTTTCTGACCTTTGACCTGTGCAGTGAAACTATATCCTTAATATGGTATATTTAGTTTGTTTTAGCTTAAACACATTCATGTCAATACATTTTTACCTTTACTACAAAGCATTTATATTTTAAATTCCACTTAAAATGTACTTGGCATCCTATGACTAATCTCAGATAAATGACTGGTGTCATTGCTTGAGGCAATAACAACTTTATTTGCTACTGTTAAATTTATCTTCAGTTGTGACCCAAAACCTTTAGGAAGGCAGCTTATTCCTTTGTAGTGATACAAAATAGAAAAGAACTCGAGATAGCTCTCAACAGCCAACACTAAACAACATCTTACCTATATGTAGTTGAAAAAAATATTTTTAGTTTAGAAAAACATGGATCAAATTGTCATAAGCAGTGACACAAATGTAAAAAGTTCACGTCATTTCTGTTAACAGTGAGTTCTTTAAGTCCCCAGCCTAATAGAGAAAGTTCATGAACTTAACTAAAAAGAAATACTCCTTGGATAGGCAAAATAGCAGTGATATTTTCATATTCTTGTAGACTAGGAACTAGTTAAGTTAGTAATTTTGTACATACTGGAGATCAATGTAAAATTTTGTCTATGAACTTAATCTGTAATACTTCTGTCTGAATAGCACCCCCAGTTAATCATGTGTTTCTCACAGTTAGTGACCAGGTCTTTGCCAAGTTATTAATCTTACTTTGTTCTTACATATAATGCTTCCAAAAGATGTAAACTGTACATTGTTGAACAAATCATGCTATATTTTATTAATTAATTATTAACTTCCATCCATCCATCCATCTTATTCTTCTTTTTGCCTTAAAAACAGTGTATTAATGCAAATACATTTGTACCTTGTGCTCCCTTTTTAGGACAGCAATGTTCTGTCAGATTTCTCATTTTTGCTAGTTTTCTCTCAGTCATTTCTTGTCTAGGGAACACAATAACTCTAGTACTCTGACAGATCCACCAAGATTAAGCAAGAATAAACATCCCAGCTACTAGATGATGGAGAATTACACAATACAATTTTGGTTTTCCCCTTACTTTGATGGCCAACAAAACAAATCTTTGCTGGTCAACATTAACATTGAAATATGGTCCATGAACATTTGAGTTTACATCTCACTGATACAAATTGGACAGTAACACCTCTTCCACCTGTTGTTTTGGAATTTGCAAATTCAGGCAAATATCACAACACTTTTACATTTGATTTCAAGGTTTTCTCCAGTCATAACTTTAAACTTACTTAAAAATAGAGGACAAAAACTTGAAGCAATCATGGGATACATTATCACCATCCATAGAACACCTCAGGTTGATGTCTATTTCTCTGTTGAACAGACCAAAAATTCAGTTAAGTGATTCCTTGTAAGCTAGAGTACAAATTTGCACGGGGACTGCATAGCTACCCTTACGACTAAGAAAACTGTTCTTGCATCCAGATGACTCATCTCCACTGCTTGATCCTGCAAAGGGAAATCAGATGTTTTAAAGGCAATTGATTAGGATAACAAACAATAGTGAAAATAACTAAATCTCTAAAAATAGAGGTCTGCAGTCGCACAGAAAGAAGTGTAGCCTCTGATCAAAAGCCTCTGATTGTCTGTGTAATGCACCCCTGTATATCTGTGTAATGCACCATCTAGTGCAATGTAGAGATGGTTAAGCTATTTCCAAATATATTCAGGAATTGTCTAGCATGGAACTTTGAGACTGGCTTTCTCAGGCAAACCTATTCTGCTGAGAAGACAGGTTAATTAGCTCACGCTTTGCTATATGCTATCATGGCTGGGCTGTTTGTTACCCAGGTAACTCACCATCACGACAGACTGCAGTGCCTGTATATTCCAAATGAACATGGAGGCAAAGTTCAATTTTCAATAACACATTTCCATCATGCATTTCTGACAGAACATCAGCACCATCTGAAACGCACCATCAGGGAAGAACGTTCCTTTGTACAGAAGATGTCTTTGAAGGACAGATGATGTTTAGAAAGACAGGATGAAAGACAGATGATGTTGAGTATGTGTGGAAAGCCAAAGCTATTTAAATGCATTTTGTGGCTGTCTATCGTTAGAGCAAAAAGGGAATATAACACACAGTTTTATTGGCCTTGTTTAGGTACAGAAGCCTGGTGTATCAAGTTGAAAGGTATATTTCAATGGAGCATAGCTAATTGATCCTGAAAATGCATTGCTTGCTTATAATATTTCCATTTATTAAAGCAGAGAAATCTTAAGAAAGTTGACAGAAAGTTAGTGTTCTGTATTTACCTTCAATCTGGTTAAAGTCAGGCAAAGGTAGCTCTCATCTTTCATTCTTCCCTGTCCCGGTTTTGGCTGGGATAGTAACTCTCTTTTCTTCCTAGTAGCTGGTATAGTGCTGTGTTTTGGATTTAGGATAAGAATACTGTTGATAACACACTGATGTTTTAGTTGTTGCTGGGTAGTGCTTATACTAGTCAAGGACTTTTCTAGCTTCCCATGCTCTGCTGGGTGCACAAAAAGCCAGGAGGGGAGGGGGCACAGCCAAGACAGCTGATCCAAACTGGCCAAAGGGATATTCCATATCATATGACATCATGCCCAGTATATTAACTGGGGGGAGTTGGCCAGGGGAAGCAGTGATCGTGGCTCAGGGACTGGCAGTGTTGTCTGGCAGGTGGCGAGATGTTGCATCACTTGGGTTTTTTTTCCCCTGGGTTTCACTTCTCTCTCTTGATGTCTTCCTTTTCATTACATCATCATCATTAACATCATCATTATTATTAATATTAAACTATTAAACTGTTCTTATCTCAACCCATGAGTTTTCTTGCTTTTGCCCTTCCAATTCTCTCCCCCATCACCCAGGGGTGGGGGGAGTGAGCGAGCGGCTGTGTGGTGCTTAGTTGCTGGCTGGGGTTAACCACGACATTCCCTCCTTTGGTCTCTACCCAGTGAAAGACCATGCTGGGCCTGGATCATTCTAATTGCGATAGCCACCAAAAAGGCTGTTCTGGCGATTGGAGATCATGAAGTATGAGGGCAGTATGGCCGCACTGGCTTCCCAGTCACTTTTAGCAGGAATACTCGAGTAGTTGATTATGCTACTTTTCTAGCTTTCTTGTAGTATAAACTGGTTTAAAAAACCTATAGTAGGAACCAGGACGTAGCACCATAACTTGAGTATTTCTAGTTCCCTCCTATATGCACTAAACCCTCTGTGTTACCATGAGCTCCTTCCCACATCTTTGCACTGACAGCAAGATCAGAAACAGTATTATGAGGCTGGTTTCAGTTTACATGTGGGGGATGGACTAGCCAGTATGTTGGTACTGATGAACTGGCAGTATATCAGACAGAAAATATCCCTTCCTCCTACCCCTTCCATCTCCTCATTAGTACAGTCCCTCTCCTCTACCCATCTCCCTGCTATCTGTCACAAGACTTGAACTTAGTTATCTTGTGGAGACGTCCACCTATTAGTCAGATTTGACTGCAGCTGACCAACAGGTTGAAAACTGTTAGGAAAAGAATAGTAGAGGACTGGGCACCCAGGCAGACATCAGAATCACATAGCATTGTGTCAGGAAGAAAGCAGGCCAAGATTCGACTGACGCCATAGGAAATTTAGATAGATATCTTTTGTGAATGAACTACAGAAGCGTGAAAGCTGTGGTTCTCTGGATCCGAAGTAGCTGCTGTATTTGCAGTGACTATTTAGATTTTCTATCTTGGTTTTTGTGCATTAAATGTAAAAAGTAAAAAAGCTAAACGGGCCCATTTCACTTACGTAAATGTACACCATGTAAATGTATGCCACATATCACCATATAAAGCATACAGTTTATTCTGTGAAAAATATTGCAAATGCATTTTCATTGCTGCACTGTTTAACCTCTTTTAAATTGGAATATTTGTTCTGTTTCTTTCAATACAATAGAGTATTATGAAACAATTTTAACAATTTCTATCAGCAGCTTTTACTCTGACCTGTCAAGTCTCATGTTTTCAATATGAGACTCAAGAATTTGGCTCTTATTTCCTTTTTCCCAGCCACAGCAACTGCAACTAGCACATTCGAATCCTAGCACTATGGCATCTTTCTTGCTGCAGCAGTGGCTGGCATGTAGAACCCCAAAGCTGGAGATAAGTGATAGGACTTATGTCTCTGCACTCAAGAAGGATGAACTGGAAGACATAGCCCCACATACCTACTTTAATGTTTGTCGTGGTTTAGCCCCAGTCAGCAACCAAGCACCACACAGCTGCTCGCTCACTCCCCCCTGGTGGGACGGGGGAAAGAATCGTAAGAGTAAAAGTGAGGCAACTCATGGGTTGAGATAAAGACAGTTTAATAGGGAAAGCAAAAGCTGCGTGCACAAGCAAAGCAAAACAAGGAATTCATTCACTCCTTCCCATGGGCAGGCAGGTGTTCAGCCATCTCCAGGAAAGCAGGGCTCCATCACACATAACGGTTACTTGGGAAGACAAACACCATCACTCCAAATGTCCCCCCTTCCTTCTTCTTCCCCCAGCTTTATATACTGAGCATGATGTCATATGGTATGGAATATCCTGTTGGTCAGTTGGGGTCAGCTGTCCTGGCTGTGTCCCCTCCCAGTTTCTCGTGCACCCGATAGAGCACGGGGAGCTGAAAAAGTCCTTGACCAGTGTAAGTGCTACTTAGCAACAGCTAAAACATCTCAGCATTATCACCACTGTGTCGTGGTTCAGCCTCAGTCAGCAACTAAACACCACGCAGCCGCTCGCTCACTCCCCCCACCCCTGTGGGATGGGGGAGAGAATTGGAAGAGCAAAAGCACAAAAAAAAAACTTGTGGCTTGAGATAAGAACAGTTTAATAATGACAATAAAATAATAATTATAATTATTATTATAACAATAATGATAATATCATAAAAAGGAAACGGGAAAAAAGGGAAAAAAAAAGAAACACAAACAATACAACTGCTGACCGACGCTGCCTGTCCCCGAGCCACGATTGCTGCCTCCCTCCCCATGCCAGCTCCTCCCAGTTAACATACTGGGCATGACGTTACATGATATGGAATATCCCTTTGGCCAGTTTGAATCTGCTCTCTTAGCTGTGCCCCCTCCCGTCCTGGCTTCTTGTGCGCCCAGCAGAGCATGGGAAGCTAGAAATGTCCTTGACTAGTACAAGCACTATCCAGCAACAACTAAAACATCAGTGTGTGGACTGGGATCCCCATATTCAAGGAACATGTTGGGGTCAATCATGAAATCTTTTACCCTGCTGCCCCATGATTGTCTACAACCCTGCAAGGGTGATTTGTTTTACCTGGCATTATTGATTCAGATTACTCTGGTGAAATCAAAATTATGGCCTGGACTCCCACCCCACCCTGCACTATTGTGCAAGGCTCACGAATAGCCCAGTTAGTCTACTTTAATGCCCATCCCCCACAAACCACTAACACAGTACGAGGGTGTCAAGGCCTTGGATCAACAGGAGCCCCACATATTTTGTGGGCCCAAACAGTGTGTGCCACATGCCCCATGCTGCTGGCTTCTTGTGCACCCGGCAGAGCATGGGAAACTAGAAAAGTCCTTGACTAGTACAAGCACTGCCCAGCAACAACTAAAACATAGGTGTGTTATCAACATTGTTTTCATGCTAAGACCAAAGCACAGCACTATGCCAGCTGCAGTGAAGAAAATTAGCTCTATCCCAGCTAAAACCATGACCAGCTTCCCATGCTCTGCCACGTGGGCAAGGAGCCAGGACGGGAGGGGCCACAGACAAAACAGTTGACCTAAACTGGCCAATGGGATATTCCATACCATGTGACACCATGACCAGTATATTAACAGGGGGAGTTGGCGTGCAGGGGAGGTGGTTGTGGCTCAGGGACTGGTGGTGTTGGGTTGGTGGGTGGTGAGCAGCTGCATCACATGTTGTTTGTTTTGGTTGTTCATCCCCCTTCCCCCCCTCCCCACCCCAGGTTTTGCCTTTTGTTATTTTCCTTTTCATTATGTTATTGTTGTTGTTATTATTGTTGTGCTTTAATTATTAAACTGTTCTTATCTCAACCCATGAGCTTTCTCACTTTTACCCTTCTGATTCTCTCCCCCATCCTGCCAGTGGGGGAGTGAGTGAGCAGCTGTGTGGGGCTGAGTTGCAGGCTGAGGCTAAACCACAAGTGTCTTCTTTGGTGCCCAACATGGGGCTCAGAGACTTTGAGATAATAACAGCTGCTGGTCACAGCACCGTGCTCTCATTTCTGCAGTAAGTGTTAAAGACTGGTGTTGGTTTGTTTAGTCTGCTGTGTTCTGCTGTGATTGGTGATGCTTTGCCTAAGAGACTTCTTATGCAAACACTGGTCTTCAGCTTTATCTGGTATTTGGGTTTTGTGTTGGAACCATGACAGTACTTTGGATACCATCTCACTGGAGCAATTGCTACTTATACCTCCTCCTCTATGAGATATTATATGGAGGAAATACAGAATTGCATCTTTGCTAACCTTGTTCTATGATGTCTCCACCTTCATTGCAACCACCTTTTTGTATCTTGAACATCCTTGGGTAGTTAAGATATAGTTATTGTTAGTTTTTAGGCATATTGTTTTGATTTTGGCTAAGGTTAGAAAGCAATTCAAGAATACGATCCAGATGTGACTATCAAGCCTTGGAGCAGATGAGTGGCAATGCATGTGGGGTAGCATGGGCAAATACCTAGGATGGTGGGCACCCCCAGTGTTTTGGAGCTTTACCCCTGAACAAGTGCAGAATCCTGAAAAGCTAGTAGAATATTTGGAGGAAGTACGTTGTTACGCTGGGAACTCCAGAGAGACACAGATAACTGCAATGTGCTGGGGCCTGGCCCATGCCGAACGAGCCCTGTTCAACAGTATTCAGTGCTCCCAAGGGGAAGAGAAGGTCTCTGGATCGAAAGACAAGCACTGTAGCCAGTAAAACCCCCATGACAGGCACTGCAGCTGAACCAGAGAATCAACCTGTGTCAGCATAAGTCATCCCCATACACAAGAAGAAATCTTAGAAGTGAAAGGCAACTTGTTTAGAAAAAGAGGATGAAAGAGCAGGGCCATCACCAGGAGAAGAGGAGGAAGAAGGCATAAATGAAAGAGACCACCCGTTGCGAGATATGCAAAAAGATTTCAGCCGTCTTTGAGGTGAGCACATTGCCACCTGGCTGCTCCAATGCTGGGATAATGGAGCCAGTAGCCTGGAATTAGAGGGGAAGGAAGCCAAACAACTGGGATCCCTTTCTGGGGAAGGGGGCATTGACAAAGCAATTGGAAAAGGGACACAAGCCCTCAGCCTCTGGAGGTGACTCCCGTGCAGAGTGAAGGAAAGGTATCCCTTCAAGGAAGATGTTACATATCGCCCAGAAAAGTAGATAATCATGGAGAAAGGTATCCAGTACCTGAGGGACTTAGTTGTGCTTGAGGTGATTTATGGTGACCTGGACAATCAACAGTCATCCAAAGATCCAGATGAAGCCCAGTGCACACAGCCCATGTTGTGGTAGTTTGTACAGAGTGCACCATTGTCCCATGTACACTAATTAGCAATAGTGTCCTGGAAAGATGGCGAGGCACCAACAGTGGCAGATGTGATTGATCAACTCCGGGATTACAAAGCACGTGCCTCTTACACCCTCGTCTCGGCTGTGCAGAAACTGTCCCAAGAGGTCCAGCAACTCAAAGATATGTCCTACTCCACAGAGTAGAGTCTCAGACATTATGAAAAAGAGTCCTTTTCCTCAAAGGAGAGGATACACACCACGGGCCACCCTATGGTTCTACCTGTGTGACCATGGAGAGGACATGAGGACGTGGGATGGCAAGCCTACCTCGACCCTAGAGGCATGGGTGTGTGAGCTGGAAGGAAGAACAATCACTCAGGGAGGTTTTTCCAGGAAAGCTGCTGCTCCAGTTTCTAGTGAGCAGGTACCCAGACAGAGGAGTAGAAGCGCTGATTTTATTTCTGAGCTTAATAGACTCTAGATTCACATTTACTGGAAGTGAGTGATGAATACTATGATCAGGACTAGAGGGGCCCTGCCTCCAGCCAGGTGGAGGAAAGGGATAACCGGGCTTACTGGACTGTGTGGATCCGATGGCCTGGCACATCTGACCCACAGGAGTATAAAGCTTTAGAGGACACCGGCGCACAGTGCACCCTAATGCCATCAAACTATATAGGGGCAGAACCCATCAGCATTGCTGGAGTGACAGGGGGATCCCAAGAGCTAACTGTATTGGAGGCCAAAGTGAGCCTAACTGGCAATGAGTGGCAGAAGCACCCCATTGTGACTGGCCCAGAGGCTCCGTGCATCCTTGGCATAGACTACCTCAGGAGAGGGTATTTCAAGGACCCAAAAGGGTACAGGTGGACTTTTGGTGTAGCTGCCTTGGAGACGGAGGAAATTAAACAGCTGTCTACCTTGCCCGGTCTCTCAAAGGACCCTTCTGTTGTGGGGTTGCTGACGGTCAAAGAAAAACAGGTGCCGATCGCCACCACAATATTGCACCGGCGGCAATATTGCATCAACAGAGACTCCCTAACTCAGAGCTCCCTAACCAAGAGCTCATTCACCAACTGAGGAGCCAAGGAGTCATCAGTAAGACCCACTCACCCTTTAACACTCCCATATGGCCAGTGCGGAAGTCTAATGGAGAGTGGAGGCTAACAGTAGACTACCGTGGCCTGAACGAAGTCACTCCACCGTTGAGTGCTGCTGTGCCAGACATGCTAGAACTTCAATACGAACTGGAGTCAAAGGCAGCCAAGTGGTATGCCACAACTGATATTGCTAATGCATTCTTCTCAATCCCTCTGGCAGCAGAGTGCAGGCCACAGTTTGCTTTCACATGGAGGGGCGTCCAGTACACCTGGAATCGACTGCCCCAGGGGTGGAAACACAGTCCTACCATTTGCCATGGAGTGATCCATAATGCATTGGAACAGGGTGGAGCTCCAGAACACCTTCAATATATTGACATCATCGTGTGGGGCAACACAGCAGAAGAAGTTTTTGAGAAAGGAGAGAAAATAGTCCAAATCCTTCTGAAAGCTGGTTTTGCCATGAAAACAAAGTAAGGTGAAGGGACCCACACAGGAGATCCAGTTCTTGAGAAATAAAATGGCAAGATGCCCATTGTCAGATCCCAATGGATGTGATCACCAAAATAACAGCCATGTCTCCACCAACTAGCAAAAAGGAAACACAAGCTTTCTTGGGCGTTGTGGGTTTTTGGAGAATGCATATTCCAAATTACAGTCTGATCATAAGCCCTCTCTATCAAGTGACCCGGAAGAAGAATGATTTCAAATGGGGCCCTGAGCAACGACAAGCCTTTGAACAGATTAAACAGGAGATAGTTCATGCAGTAGCCCTTGGGCCAGTCTGGGCAGGACAAGATGTAAACAATGTGCTCTACACCGTGGCTGGGGAGAATGGCCCTACCTGGAGCCTCTGGCAGAAAGCACCAGGGGAGACCCGGGGTCGACCCCTAGGGTTTTGGAGTCGGGGATACAGAGGGTCCGAAGCCCGCTATACTCCAACTGAAAAAGAGATATTGGCAGCATATGAAGGGGTTCGAGCTGCTTCAGAAGTGGTTGGTACTGAAGCACAGCTGCTCCTGGCACCCCGACTGCCAGTGCTGGACTGGATGTTCAAAGGAAACGTCCCCTCTACACACCATGCAACTGATGCTACGTGGAGTAAATGGGTTGCACTGATCACCCAGCGGGCTCGAGTAGGAAACCCCAGTCTCCCAGGAATCTTGGAAGTGATCATGGACTGGCCAGAAGGTAAAGATTTTGGAATATCACCAGAGGAGGAGGTGACACATGCTGAAGAAGCCCCACCGTATAACAAACTACCGGAAGATGAGAAGCAGTATGCCCTGTTCACCGATGGGTCCTGTCGCCTTGTGGGAAAGCACCGGAGATGGAAGGCTGCTGTATGGAGTCCTACACGACAAGTAGCAGAAACTGCTGAAGGGGAAGGTGAATTGAGCCAGTTTGCAGAGGTAAAGGCCATCCAGCTGGCCTTAGACGTTGCTGAATGGGAAAAGTGGCCAGTGCTCTATCTCTATACTGACTCCTGGATGGTGGCAAATGCCTTATGAGGGTGGCTACAGCAGTGGAAGCAGAACAACTGGCAGTGCAGGGACAAACCCATCTGGGCTGCCGCATTGTGGCAAGATATTGCTGCTCGGGTAGAGAACCTGGTTGTAAAGGTATGTCATGTGGATGCTCACGTCCCCAGGAGTCGGGCCACTGAAGAACATCGGAACAACCAGCAGGTAGATCAGGCTGCCAAGATTGAAGTGGCTGAGGTGGATCTGGACTGGCAGAATAAGGGTGAATTATTTCTAGTTCGGTTAGCCCATGACACCTCAGGCCATCAAGGGAGAGATGGAACATACAGGTGGGCTCGTGATCGAGGGGTGGACTTGACCATGGATGCAATTGCACAGGTTATCCACGAATGTGAAACATGCGCTTCCATCAAGCAAGCGAAGCGGGTAAAGCCTCTGGCATTGAGTGGGTGTATCACATCCCCTATCACGCACCAGCCTCTGGGAAAATTGAAAGATACAATGGACTATTAAAAACTACACTGAGAGCAATGGCGGGGTGGAACATTCAAACACTGGGATACACATTTAGCAAAAGCCACGTGGTTAGTCAACACTAGGGGATCTGCCAATCGAGCTGGCCCTGCCCAGTCAGAAATCCTACATACTGTGGAAGGGGATAGAGTCCCTGTAGTGCACGCAAAAAGTATGCTGGGCAAAACAGTCTGGGTTATTCCTGCCTCAGGCAAAGGCAAACACATTCGTGGGATTGCTTTTGCTCGAGGACCTGGGTGCCCTTGGTGGGTGATGTGGGAGGATGGAGGAGTCCGGTGTGTACCTCAAGGGGAGTTGATTTTGGGCGAAAACAGCCAATGAACTGAATGGCATAATGCAAGCTGCTATATAATATTGTGTGTCACCTTGTGCTGGTTTTGGCTGAGAAGGGGTTAATTCTCCTCACTGTGGGGGTCGGCTACCTTTCCAGCTTCCCGCGCTCTGCCGCGTGGCGGGGGGGGGCTGGGAGGGGCAGGGCCATGGTGGGGACGGCTGACCCCGACTGGCCAATGGCAGGTTCATTCCATACCATGTGACACCATGACCAATATATTGAGGGGGGGCAGTGGCAGCACGGAGGCGGCGCGGCGTCGGGTCGGCGGGCGGCGAGCGGCTGCGGCGCGTGCGGTTTGTTTCGGCGGTTCGTTCCCCCTCTCCCCTCCCTTCCCCCTCCCCCGGGGCTTTGCGTCTCTCGTTGTTCTCCTTTACATTGCATTTCTACTGTTGTTTCTTTTAATTTTAATTATTAAACTGTTCTTATCCCAACCCACGAGCGTTACCCTTCTGATTCTCTCCCCCATCTACCGGTGGGGGAGTGAGCGAGCGACTGTGTGGGGCTGAGCTGCCGCTGAACAACAACACACCTCTGTGTTGTATCAATGATATCAGAGTACGAGCCTCCCAACCCATGGAAGATAAACTGTGAAACAAGCAAAGTGCAGCAGTGATGGAACGATGGCTGACTCGGTATGCTGCAACCCAACACCACACACACCATTTCTCCCACCCTGAAAGACTGATACGACAGATGGAGCCCAGAGTCATGGACTGGGTGAACTCAATGGACATTTTACAGGGAAGGTCCATGAACTAAGGGAATGATGTCTGTGTATTATGTTAAAGGATGGGAAGGTGATGGGTGGTGGTTGGTGAGTTTGTATTGGATCGTATGGGACCTGGGTATGACATAAATGGTATGGAATAAGGGGTGGAGAATATGCTGGTTTTGGCTCAGGTAGTGTTAATTTTCTTCACTATAGCTGGTATAGTGCCGATGTCACATTGATGCTTTAATTGTTGTTAAGTAACGTCTCAGTGTCTCTAAGTAGCGCCTATAGTAGTCAGGGACTTTTCTAGCTTCCCATGCTCTGCCATTTGGGCAAGAAGCCAAGAGGGGAGGGGCCACAGCCAAGAAAGCTGACCCAAACTGGCCCATGTGATATTTCATACCATGTGACACCATGACCAGTATATTAACCAGGGGAGTTGGCATGCAGGGGAAGTGGTTGCGGCTCAGGGACTGGTGGCATTGGGTGGCGAGTGCCTGTGTCATGTGTTGTTTGTTTTGGTTGTTCATTCCCCTTCCCCCCTGCCAGGTTTCGCCTTTCTCTCATTATTTTCCTTTTCATTACGTTATTATTGTTTTATTTTAATTATTAAACTGTTCTTATCTCAACCCGCGAGCTTTCTCACTTTTACCATTCTGATTCTCTCTCCCATCCCCACGGTGGGGGAGTGAGTGAGTGGCTGCGTGGGGCTGAGTTGTGGGCTGAGGCTAAACCACAACACTCAAGCCCATTTAAATTCAGGGGAAAAATAATCTGTGATATGAGCTGTATGTTGTAGGAAGCAATGTAGCAGGAACTACCTGAACCGATGAAGAGTAAGCTTTGCAAGAAACCAGATGAGTGCATCAGGGACCCAAAACAAGCCGGTGTTGGTGCCCAACAATCAAATTATCTTGGACCTGAGCATGATGCAAATGGTATGGAATAAGGAGTGTAGATTGCATTGGGTCTGGTTGGGATGGAATTAACTTTCCCCATAGCATCCCTCATAGTGCTGTGCTTTGTGCAAGAGGCTGGGAGGGGACAGAGCCAGGACAGCTGACCCAAACTGACCAAAGGGGTATTCCATACCATCATGCTCAGCAATAAAAGATAAGAGAAGGGGAGCTGGGGATGGGTGGGCAGGCATTTGTTATTAAGGTGTTTGACTTCTGGAGCAACCCCTATTCATACCAAGGCCCTGCTTCCCAGGAAGTGGCTGGGTGTTGCCTGCTGATGGGAAGCAGTGAATAAACCCTTTTTTTTCCCTTTGCTTCTGCACACAGCCTTTGCTTTTCTTTACTAAACTGCCTTTATCTCAACCAATGAGCTTTTTTATCTTATTTTCTCTCCCCCCATCCTGCTGAAGAGGAGTGATGGAGTGGCTTGGTGGGCACCTGGCATCCAGCCAAAGTCAACCCACCGCAAACCTGAACACTCTCAGCCTTTCTTCATAGGAGAGGTGTTCCAGACCCCTGATCATCTTCGTGGCCCTCCTCTGGACCCACCTCAACAGTTCCATGTCTTTCCTGTACTGAGGACTCCAGAAGTGGATGGAGTACTCCAGGTGGGGTCTCACCAGAGCGGAGTAGAGGGGCAGAATCACCTCCCTTGACCTGCTGGCCATGCTTCTTTTGATGCAGCCCAGGATATGGTTGGCTTTCTGGGTTGCAAGTGCACATTGCTGGCTCATGTCCAATTTTCTGTCCACCAGTATCCCCAAGCCCTCCACAGGGCTGCTCTTAATCCATTTGTGCTGGTTTTGGCTGAGAAGGGGTTAATTCTCCTCACTGTGGGGGTCGGCTACCTTTCCAGCTTCCCGCGCTCTGCCGCGTGGCGGGGGGGGGGGGGGGGGCTGGGAGGGGCGGGGCCATGGTGGGGGCGGCTGACCCCGACTGGCCAATGGCAGGTTCATTCCATACCATGTGACACCATGACCAGTATATTGAGGGGGGGCAGTGGCAGCGCGGGGGCGGCTGCGGCGTCGGGTCGGCGAGCGGCTGCGGCGCGTGTGGTTTGTTTCGGCGGTTCGTTCCCCCTCTCCCCTTCCTTCCCCCCTCCCCCAGGGCTTTGCGTCTCTCGTTGTTCTCCTTTCCATTGCATTTCTGTTGTTGTTTCTTTTAATTTTAATTATTAAACTGTTCTTATCCCAACCCACGAGTGTTACCCTTCTGATTCTTTCCCCCATCTACCGGTGGGGGAGTGAGCGAGCGACTGTGTGGGGTTGAGCTGCCGGCTAAACCACGACACCATTCATCCCCAGAGAAGTCTAGGAAGACCCTGGCTATGCACTTGTGTTGCCAACTCAAGATGAAATCCAGGGTGATGCATCTTTGCTGCCTAGCTCTTAGCCTCATTTTTCATTTTTATGATTTTTGACATGTGTGTCAACCAGCTCCTGTAGAGCCTCTGCAGCTCGCTACTGCTGCCGCCATCATTCCCCCCCTGGTGTGGGGGGTGCAGGGAGAGGAGCCCGGCCTGGGGGCCTTGGCGGTGCCCATTCGTGCCCGTGGGTCTGAGGAGGTAAGAGAACTTCTTATGGGTGGGTATGTGCTGCCTGAGGGGTTGGTGGCCCTTCACACTACTGCCTCTTTGAGGGAAGTGGTGGGTCTGGAGAAAGAGGACTCTGTGTGAGTGCCCCTGAGGGGTGGCAAATGTCACCCCCGTCCCCAGGCAGGAGGTAGTGCATGGGCGTGAGGCCTGTGTACATGTGTCTCCAGCAGCGAGCCATGCGGAAGCAGGGTGCCGGAAAGGAGAAGCGGCCCTGTGCTTGGGAGCCCAGGAGAGGCCGAGAGCGGGGCCGAGGCCGCCGTTGCCAGGGTGACCGGCCGGTGGCACCCCCGCTCTGCCCCCTGCTTCCCCCAGCCAATTGGAGGGGTAGTGGCAGGTGAGCTAGGTTCCCTTTGTTCAGCCATTTCAGGGGCTGGAGCGGGTTCGGGTACGGAGTTGTGGACCGGCTGTTCTCTCATTTTTTCTCTGCCGTCAGGTTTTGGGATGGTGTGGGTAGGTGTTCGGGCTGCGACGGGTGGGCTGGGACGTCCCATCTCCGGCAGCCACTGCCTGCCTGCCTGTCATTTTAGTGGTCTTCGGGGGTCCTCCAGTGGTCTCTGATGGTCCTCCTCACCTGTCGGCTGGTTGAACTTTGGGTTTCCTTTGCCCATATATAGTCATTGAATTAGCTCCTCAGTCCTTTAGCCTTGGACTACCACAAGGGGCTGATTTAAACTAGTTCCTCCAGTGCTTATCTCGGCACTGGTGTCCCGAGTCTATGTTATCACTGAATTTATGAGCTTATTCAAGATCTTTTTAATCCTATCAGGCACCAACTTGCATTCTTCAAATACCTGAAACTATCTTTGCAAGGGAGGAAACCACAAGAGAACAAGGATGCTTACAATAAGGTCTGAGTCAGGGACTGTCAGGGGTTTAGTCCTTTCATTCCTCCCTCTTCTTTAAACTTTGTAAATTCCTTTACAAAGGTTCTAAAGTTTCATATTTTATTACCTTAGGCAAAGCCCAAACTCTTATGGCCAATTTCTTTAGCTTATACCACAACCAGTAATTGACGACTGTTAGTATAATAACAAATGCTAACAATATCAAAAGCGGGTGAACTAAAATATTCAAAGTTTTCTCTGCAGAGGGTGAGTACCCCGAAAAGATATCCCACCAATGATGGGCAGTATCAGATCCAATTTGACTAGACAGTCCGACAAGCTTGTCTCCAGTTTTAATAATAGATTCAGCTAATGTCTTGTTTCGTTTTCCTAAATGTTCTTGAAGTTTCTGTGATTGATTCAAGATTTCATTTAATTTCTTCAGAGATAAACTTGCATGACTTAAATTTAAGCTCTCATAATGCCAAAACATTGCTACTTGTTCTTCTGTATATGCAAAAAATGAATATGTTTGTCCATGCCAAGTTAAATGGGTTATGTTCTTAAGACATCCTATGAATGGGGTGGTTACATTGTATTCTTCAACTACTGATCAATTGTTAGTTACTAAACACACATATCTGGCATTAACCTCTACAAACATTTCAAACACATTAGGAGACAGGATCGTCCATTTACAATTGTTAACAGAGTATTCTAATAAGCAGGGTTCATATACTCGAGATTGTTGTCCACACAAGATTCCATCAGAGGTGGTTTCACAAAGAACTAAATCGTATGTTTTGTTATTGTTCCCAATATACTTCCCTTGGAATTCTGGTAACCAATATTCTGGGTTCCCTTGACTCAAAAAGAGGGTTGGCAGAATTAAATATTTACACATTACTTTGGGGTCAGTTATATTATAGTATACTAATTTTCCTGCACACCATCTATCATAACACTGCACAAATTGTGAATAGGCTTTTATCCAGTGTCTAGGTAAAACCCATTGTCCAAATAATTTTCTCCACATAAACTCATTATTACTCATCAAGTAGGACTGCACCTTATTCTTTTGTTCCAATTGCCACATGACTTGTAGGGTACAGACAGTCCAGTCCACAAATTTTGTCAAATTCTTAAGTGATTGTATCTGGGCAATTATACTCTTACTAAAGATATATAATGACTCCTTATCATATTTTAAACTCTGTATCTGAGGATTAAAGGTGGTTGGCATCCATTCAGCCTGAATCTTGATTGCTTGAGCTACATCAAATCCTGCGGTTCCAACTTTATTCCTGTCATGGTTTAGCGGCAGCTCAGCCCCACACAGTCGCTCGCTCACTCCCCCACCGGTAGATGGGGGAGAGAATCAGAAGAGTAACGCTCGTGGGTTGGGATAAGAACAGTTTAATAATTAAAATTAAAAGAAACAACAACAGAAATGCAATGTAAAGGAGAACAAGAGGCAGAAAACCCCGGGGGGGGGGTGGGGGGGGGGAGGGGAACGAACCGCCAAAACAAACCGCACGCGCCGCAGCCGCCCGCCGACCCGACGCCGCGCCGCTCCCGAGCCGCCAACTGCCCCCCCTTCACTGGTCATGGTGTCACATGGTATGGAATGAACCTGCCATTGGCCAGTCGGGGTCAGCCGCCCCCACCATGGCTCCGCCCCTCCCAGCCCCCCCCCCCACCACGCGGCAGAGCGCGGGAAGCTGGAAAGGTAGCCGACCCCCATAGTGAGGAGAATTAACCCCTCCTCAGCCAAAACCAGCGCAATTCCTTAAAGTTTCCAAATTTAGCAGTCCTAACTCAGTTCCTGCACCTCCAAGCAAAATGTAATACCAAGCTCGTTTTGCTCTGCAGGGAGGGGTGGCTGGGAAGGATATGTTAAAGAAAACATATGATTTTGCCTTATCTTTGCCACATTCCTACAAGTAGATGGTAATCTAATTAGTTGGTCCTGATTCACTGCAGGTCGTGGATTCAACAACGTTAAGGAGGCCGCCACCCCAGCAGTTCTATTAATGCTTCCATTTGTACACATTAGTGTATCCCAGTTACCAGTTTTCCAAGTATGTGTCTCATTTATGGGGGTATCATTTTGAAGAAAGCACTTCTTCATCTGCAGTGGAGGCCCTATCCCTTTGATTGCACAACATTTTAAGGCAACATTCGTTATCACAGTGACATTTGTCAAATTTGAACATAATACAAAGGTCATTCCATGCCATCCCATCAATTTATTACTCCAAGTATAGGGTTCCCACAAAGAGCAGTTTTCAGCAAACTGAACTAATGTATTGGTGTTATTTCCCCAAATCCACCAGAGACTATCAACAGATTCGCTTCTTTTCTTCAGGGGCCAACTGGGAGTAAATGCACTTATTAATTCAAGACAAAAACAGCAATATTAATGTTAGTTTCGGGTCAGCCTTATAGATGTGGGTCCTATGGGTTGGGACTTCCATGGTCCATCAGGTGCCTTTTTAATTCTTGAATAGTGGATCTAAGCAACAAACCTCTCAAGCTTGACTACAGTGTAAGTTGTAAGCAGAACTTGAAAAGGGCCGCTCCACTTCTCTTCGAGAGGATCACCTGAAATATTTTTAACATAAACCCAATCTCCAGGTTTGAACAAATGCACTGGGGAATCTAACCCCCATGCTCTGGTAGATATCACTAATCCATTTACTTCTTGTAATTGTTTTCCCAATGCAATCAGATATTGTTGTAGATTAATCTCTCCTACCTGGGTGGGAGCTGGTGGGTCCTTGATATCTAGTTTGAAAGGGTCTCCCATATAGAATTTCAAAAGGGCTCAGTTTTTCCTTAGTTCTTGGTTTGACTCGGAGCCTTAGTAACGCAATAGGGAGGGCTTGATCCCACCTTAAATTCATCTCCTGGCAAATTTTACTCAATCGCGTCTTTATTAAATTATTCATCTTTTCTACTTGCCTACTTGCTTGCGGGCAATAAGTTGTATGTAATTTCCAATTAATTTCTAAAAATTTACTGACTTGTTGAACTACTTGTGACACAAAGTGTGGTCCCCTATCAGAGGAGATCACTTCTGGCACGCCAAATCTGGGAATAATTTCTCTCAATAGGACTTTTGTTACTTCTCGGGCTTTATTTGTTCTGCAGGGGAAAGCTTCAGGCCATCCGGAAAAGGTATCAGTTAATACTAATAGATATCTGTAAACCCCTTTTCTAGGGAGTTCCATAAAGTCTATCTGCCAGTTCTGGCCTGGAACATTCCTTTTACCAATACTTCCAAATCTCACCCGATTCTCTACCTTTGGATTATTCTTTAAGCATATTTCACATCTATCAACTATAGTTTTTATAGTTTGAAACAAATTTCTGGCTATCATTTGCTTGGTGAGGGAATTGTACAAAGCTTCAGTTCCCCAATGAGTTTTGTCATGTTCTGTTTTTATTAATTTCCATAATATTCTAAAGGGAACTACTATTTTATTATCTTTTAACATTGCCCATCCTGTCGGGCCAATTTCAGCCTTTAAATCGGTAATTAACTTCTGATCCTTTTCATCATATTCAACTATCTCAGGTAGTGGCAAAGATTTTTCAGGAATTAAGCCTAATACCTCACCTTGTTCCGCAGCTTGCCTTGCCTCATGATCAGCCAATTTATTTCCCACTTCCCTGTCAGTGTTACCTTTCCGATGTCCTTTGCAGTGCATAATCGCTACTGCTGACGGAAGTTGTACAGCATCTAGAAGTCGCAAAATTATATCAGCATGTTTTATGACTTTCCCTTGAGCGGTTAAAAGTCCTCGCTCCTTCCAAATTGCCCCATGGGCATGAACTACACCAAAAGCACATTTTGAATCTGTCCAGATATTTACTCGCAAACCTTCAGCAAGCTCTAATGCTCTTATTAAAGCAATTATTTCGGCCCATTGTGCAGATGTGCCCTTAGGGAGTGACTTTGCTTCCACTACTTGGCCTGTGGTGGTCACAGCATATCCTGCCATTCGAACGCCATTCTTTACAAAACTGCTCCCATCAATATACCAAGTGTGGTCAGCTTCTTCCAGCGGCTCCTCCTTCAAGTCGGGCCTACTCGCATACACAGTCTCAATGGTTTCTATGCAGTCATGCACGACAGTCTCCATTTCCTGTTTGTCAGTTAAAAAGGAAGCAGGATTGATAATAGTAGATGTGACAATTTCTATATCATCCTGTTCCATCAAAACTGATTGATATTTCAAGAATCTTGATGGCGAGAGCCAGCGTCCCCCTTTTTGTTCTAAAATGGAGGTTACAGTGTGGGAAGTGTGCACAATCATCTTCTGTCCCAATGTGAATTTTCGGGCTTCTTGGATAATCAAGACAACGGCAGCTACTGCCCGAAGGCATCCTGGCCATCCTTTGCTTACTTCATCCAACTGTTTGGAGAAGTACGCTACAGCTTGTTTATAAGGACCCAATCTCTGGGCCAAAATTGCCAAAGCTACTCCTTGCCTTTCATACGAGAACAGCCAAAAGGGCTTAGTTACATCGGGCAGGCCCAAAGCTGGAGCCTTCATTAGTTCCAATTTCAGTTCTTTGAATGCCCGTCTGGCTTCATCAGTCCATATTAATTGTGTCAGGCTATTTTTCAACAGTTCATACAGAGGTTTAACCAGAAGTCCATAATTATAGATCCATAATTGGCACCAACCTGTCATTCCCAGAAAGGTTCGAAGCTCTTTTACTGTGGTCGGTTCTGGAGTCCTGCAAATGGCTTCTTTCCGGTCATTCCTGAGCTGTCTCTGTCCCTTAGAAATCACGAATCCCAAGTATATTACTTCTTTCTTCAAGATCTGGTCTTTCTGTAATGGGACTTGATAACCACTTAGCCCAAGAAAGTTTAACAAACTCACAGTCCATTCTTTACATTCTTCATCCTTTTCTGTGGCTATCAAAATATCATCTACATATTGTAAAAGGGTACCATTTCCTGGAGGTCTTTCCCAGGCCTCTAATTCTTTAGCTAATTGATTTCCAAAGATCGTGGGGCTGTTTTTAAATCCTTGAGGTAACACTGTCCAGGTTAGTTGGGTTTTTCGTCCCGAATCAGGGTTTTCCCATTCAAAGGCAAATAAATTGCGGCTTTCAGGGGCCAAAGTGAGGCAAAAGAATACATCTTTCAGATCTAATACTGTGAACCATTCATAGGTTTCTTTTAAATTGGTCGGTAAGGTGTATGGGTTCTCCACTACCGGGTATAAATCTTCAACTATCTTATTTATTGCCCGCAGGTCTTGTACCAATCGATATGTTTTGCCATCAGGCCTTTTGATAGGCAAAATAGGAGCGTTATACTCTGAAGAGCATTCAATCAATAATTCAAATCTTATGAATTCTTCTATAATGCTTTTCACCCCTCGCCTATCCTCTAATTTCAGGGGATATTGCTTTACCTTGACAGGTTGTGCCCCCTCTTTGAGTTTAACAACAACCAATTCTGCATTTTTGGCCTTTCCAGGCATTCCCGAGGCCCATACTCCTGGATATACGTGGTCTTTTATTTCTTGTATAATTTCCTCTCCCCTAACTTGTGGTTCTGTGAGGGTCAAACTTAAAATTTCCATGTGGTTTTCTTCTGGTATTTTAAATTCAATTTCCCCATCATTAAATTTTATTTCAGCATTCAATTGTTCTAATAAGTCTCTTCCCAAAAGTGGTCTAGGAGCTTCAGGCAGGTAGAGAAATTTGTGAATCCCTACACTCTTCCCAATTTTTAATTTCAAGGGTTTCAAAAAGAAAGCTTTCTTGACCTGTCCGGTTGCTCCCACAATATTAACATTTTGTTTACTTACGGGCAATAAATCCTGAATTAATACTGAAAACGTGGCACCTGTATCTACTAGAAATTCTACAGGTTTTTCTTCTTTCCCTAGCTGTATTTTTACCAAGGGTTCCGCTAGGGAAGATTCCCCTGGTCTCCGTCAACTTTCTTCCCTGTTGGCAACTGTCACCGGTTTGCCCAATCTCGGGCAGTCCTTCTTCCAATGCCCCATTTGCTTACAGTAAGAACATTGATCTCTCAAGAGGGGTTGATTTCTTCGGGGTGGGGCACTTACACCACTTCTTATAGCTCCTCTCCCCTCATTAGTGTTGTTTATCTGACCCCCTGTGGTGCGCAAGGCAGCCACTGTAGCATTAGCAATTGTTCTGCCCATCGTTCTCTCTTTCTGACTGTCTCTGTTCCGATACACTTGCCAAGCAGTCTCCAGCAATTTTTCTAAATCTCTTGCATCTGTTCCTTGCACCTTCTGTAACTTTCTCCTGATATCATCCGCCGACTGTCCCAAAAACAGGAATATCAACTGGCCCTTTCCCTCCTGGGAGGTAGGGTCTAAAGGAGTATATTTCTGCATTCCTTCTTTTAACTGATTCAAAAAATCAGTAGGAGATTCCTTTTTATCTTGTTTTATCTCATACAATTCAGACCAATTTACTGGTTTTGGGACAGCATTTCTTATTCCATAAGCAATCCATTCCCTGTACCTCACTAATAAATCCCTGGCTCCTGTTTGGTTGGGGTCCCAGCCAGGATTGGTAACAGGAACATGATTATCCACCGTTCCTGGCAGGGTTCCAGCCAAAACCAGAGCCTGTACCTGGGCTCTGGCTGCTCTCACAACCATCTGCTTCTCCAACTCACTAAACACCACATCCAACATTGCATCCACATCCTCCCAATCAGGGTCCTGAGTTTTCACAATCAATTCAAATCCTTTAGCAACCTTTTCGGGATCGTCCTGATAACTCCCTGCAGTAATTCGCCAGCCGTCCAAGTCTGCTAAAGTAAAAGGCACTTTGATTCTAACAGGTCCTCCCACTCCTATTGCCTGCCTTAGAGGGGCCTGTATAATAGGTCCCATTTTACTCCGCGTTCTGGCAGTGATGGGAGAAAATCCAATATCAGTTTCTTCCCTGACTCCTGACTCTGATTCTTTAACTCCGACCGCACCAGCATCTCCTTCCCTATCACCTTCTCTCTCTGGCGGAGGCAAATAATCCTCCAGCCTTTCATTCTGTGAGCCAACTTTTAAACAATGCTACATGCCAAACAACACCTCTTTAATTTTGTCTTTTGCTTATTTTTCTCTTTTTCTATCACCAGAACCATAGGGTCTTGGGGTGCTAGATTGATTCCACATTCTTTCTGCCATTCAGGGTGATTCCGCAGGGTGAAAAACATATCTGCATAATCCACTTCATCCCATTTTCCTTCATGGCGTAGAAATAAAATGAGTTGTAACAAAGTATTATACTTTAAAGTTCCGTTAAAAGGCCATTTCTCTCCTTCATCTAGCTTATATAAAGGCCACCACTGATTACAATATTTTATCAAGGTTTTACGATCCACACTCCCTCCAGGTGTTTCCCCGATATCTTTCCAGTGGGCCAAAATGCAGCCCAAAGGGCTCTTTTTCAGAACTCCACCCTGTTGGTTCCCCATTCTGAAACTTATACAACACAAAGACAAGGACAAAGACTAGGGCATGAACACCACACACAACTAACAATTACAGCACAGACACAATAACCACTACTACTCCCACCGATAACAAATGCCAGCATAGGCTGATCAGAAACTTTCAAATACACGTATACCAAACATAGCGTATATCACACACGCATATGTAAACCAAAATCAGATACAAATGCACAAACAAACGACCATACTAATCAATTGATCCATACAACCATGCAACGTAGTAACCAAGTGATTAATACAAATCGTACATGCAATTGTATGCTACCCTGCGGGGTTCTCACGAACTGCGACTGATGGGTAGCTTCAAATGACTGGTCCCCAAAACAAAAAAGAATGCCTTATTCTTACCAGAGGTCCTTGTCTGCCCCTGCACGGATCCGCCAAATCGGGGAGTCCCTCCAGAGAATTCTCGGGGGGCGGCCAAGGGAGTCTCCGTCTCAGGGGGTCCTGCAGCCGGACAGAGGTGATCCCATCTGGGTCGCCAAAACTGATACAAAAATTCGCGGATACTATCCTTCAAAGTCTGAACCTCCCTGTAAGAGGAAGTGGAGTATCCAGAAAGTTCCCGAAATAAAACTCAATAGCAACAAAGTCACTATTAAGCAGGCATCCTTTATTACAGCGCTGGGCAGCGCTGGGGATTGCTCCTCCATGAGTGCTCCAGTGATTCGGTAAACTTCCAAAGATTATATGCTATAAAGTCATACATAGTTATAAGGTTCCCAAGGATTCATTAACATATGTAAAAGCTCAAGCTGCATGCATAGTTGTCTTTTTAGTGGTCTTCGGGGGTCCTCCAGTGGTCTCTGATGGTCTTCCTCACCTGTCGGCTGGTTGAACTTTGGGTTTCCTTTGCCCATATATAGTCATTGAATTAGCTCCTCAGTCCTTTGGCCTTGGACTATCACAAGGGGGTGATTTAAACTAGTTATCTTGGCACTGATGTCCCGAGTCTATGTTATCACTGAATTTATGAGCTTATTCAAGATCTTTTTAATCCTATCAGGCACCAACTTGCATTCTTCAAATACCTGAAACTATCTTTGCAAGGGAGGAAACCACAAGAGAACAAGGATGCTTACAATAAGGTCTGAGTCAGGGACTGTCAGGGGTTTAGTCTTTTCAGTCCCTGCTGTCCAGATCTGGCTAGGTGGGATTTCTTTAATTTTTTTTTCCCTAAGGAATATTCGAGAGGGGTGAAATCCCGTGTTTGTCTTGTACTTTTGTGTAGGGAAATAGACAGGGATCGGCGACCAGAAGATCACGGGCTGTGACGGAAAGATAGACTCCTCCCCATAGGAGTGGCAGGAACAGGAAGCGCAAGAGCTATATAAGCGTGTGACGCAGCTAAATAAACGGATATTTTGCATCCATCACATTGATGTCTGTGCATCACTGTCCCCAGGGTGGGTAGAGCCCTGTGTCCCGGAGATATGCGGCCCAAGATAAGTTCTCCCATAGAAGCGTACAGCTACAAGTGGTGACCCCGACGTGATCGGCAGGGCGACATGGCAAGTTCGCCGGGGGGAAAAGATAGCTTGAGGCACGCAGGGGCGGGACGGGGAGCTGCAGGATGGCGGCCGCGCCATGGGTACAGTCATAAGGGTACTGAAGGGATTGGGGAGGAATATGGAACTTCGATTTCGAAGGCGCCTACCTCAAAGGCCGTCCAATGGATGATTACGCAGGGGCTCATACGGAGTCCCGCAGACATATTTAATAAAGATAATTGGGTGAGAATTAGAGAGGAGTTAGCCGAAAGGGCTATGATGGGAAAACCCCAGTACATACAGCTCTGGGGAAAGATACACCGGTTACTATTGAAAGCTCGGGATGATCAGGAGACGTGGCGGCAGGCGCGGCGGTGCCTGCACGGTGCTACAGGCGACAGTAGCCCGGAAATAGACCCAGGATGGGCAGTGGGGACACAGACAGGGGCAAGCATCGCGGGGGATGGGGAAGAAGCGGGGAGTTCGGACGGAGTAGCCTGGCCAGCGACTCAGTCTGAGGCTCCCGAAGAGGCGGATCGGGAAGCGGCGGTGTTCCCTGTTGAGCCAGCAGGACCTTTGGAATGCCCCCTGCATACCCCTGGGACGATTTGGCACAGGCGCGGGTACCTGTGCACGGGGAGGGGGACATGGCAGCGGACGCAGCGGGAGTGACGGAGCGGAAGGAGGAGGATGATCAGCGCCGGCAGCGGCGCCGCCCTCTGCCCGACCCTCGAGACTGGCTCCCGGGGCAACCCTTGAGATGGGAGTCGGGCGAGGAGGGGGATTGGGGTGCCTGGAGGGGAGGACAGGGTGGGTATAGATCAACCTCGAGTAGCAGCGAATCAGACGTTGGGGGAGAAACCGATGCCCACATGTGGGAAGATGGGGCAGATTGCCTGCAGCGCGCAAAAAAGAGGCATAAGGCAGCAGGGACTCGGAGGACCAGTCAGAGTGAGGGAGGAGAGGGACCGCCAAAAGGGGAGGTCCGGAGCGCTGCAGCTCCGGAGGGGTCCGCGGAGGACGTGCTGCGGCAGCTGCAGCAGGTTATGCGCGCACTAGGGGAAGTAACTCGGCGGCAGACAGGACTCTTAACGAAGGGTGCGCCCCAGCGACAGTCAGTCGAGTTACCTAACTGGCGGCTGATAGCCAGAGATTGTAGCCTCGATGGAGTAAGGATAGAGATGCCCGGGATATTCACTGTCCGAATAGCTCCTGGAGGAGGGGCAGGGAGCTGCAAGTGGTGCTGGAGAGTTCCCGTAGCGCGTATAGCGAAGTGGGCAGGTGGGGGGGGGGGAGAAAAAAAAAGAAAAAAAAAGAAGAAAAAATAAAATAAATAAAAAAAAAAGGAGAACCTTGGCAAAAGATACAGCAAGGACTAGCAGAGCCATTTACAACGTTTTGTGACAGGTTGCAGAAGGCTATCATAGAATCAGAATTGCCGCCAGCGGCCAAGGAGGCAGTCCTTATGGATTGCCTCCGAAGTCAAGCAAATCCGCAGACACAAGATGTCCTCCGCACCCTGGCAGTGGGGGCATCATTGGGTCAAACCATCAGGCATGTCATGCGCCAGGAGGCGTTGAATCAGCATGGCAGTGTGGGAGCGCACGTCTGCCAGAACCCTGACTGTGGAAGCGAAGAAAGGGTGATGGTGCAAGCGGCCGGGGTGGGGCCGAGATGTCACTTGTGTGGACGGCAAGGGCACTTTAAAGCTGGGTGCCCGCTGGGGAAAGGGGAGGACGTAATGGAGGAGGAGCGCACCCAGTAGGGAGGTGCTGGGTGTGTGGGAAGCCAGGACACCTGGCAAGAGATTGTCCAACCACAAAGCCAGGAAACGGCCAAAGGAGGGCGAAGCGAGGGGGATTTGCGCCTCCTGTGAGTCAAATGGCCCCCATCGTGGTGCCAGTGCCAGGAGCTTGGCCCACTGTAGCGGGCCAAGGGGGAGTGAACCTTCAGGCAGGGGAGCAGAACCAGCGAGACTTGCAGGTTACGGCCCCCACGTGGCCTTGGTCATAGGCTGTAACAAAAGACCCATGGCGGCGGTGATGAATACCCCACAAGAGCCGAGTTGTCCAGCACGGATATACCTGGGAACGTTAGTGGATACCGGGGCGGATGTCACAGTGATGCCACTCGAACAGTGGCCACCAACTTGGCCCCTCGCCATGGGAAAACGTATAATAGGGGTGGGAGGAGAACAACAAACGAGGACTAGTACTTGCCCTGTGAAACTCGAAGTCATGGACGAGGAGGCAGGGAAGCTCCTCACGGCCATAGTGACCATACTAGTAGCAGATGGGGTAGCAAGCCCCTTGTTGGGGTGGGACGCCCTTGCCCAGATGGGGATCGGGTTGAAAAATTTAGCATAAGGGCCACTGCCTCAGAGGGGCTTCGTCACCACAAGTTGGCGTGGAAAACCGAGAAGCCCATCTGGGTGGAGCAGTGGCCCCTGACAATAGAGAAAATAGAGGCTGTAAGAGCTATAGTAAGACGAGAGCACGAAGCGGGGCACCTAGAGCCCTCGATGAGCCCGTGGAACACCCCTATATTTGCTATAAAAAAGAAAGATAAAAACCAATGGAGGATGCTGCATGACCTTAGAGCAGTGAATCAGCAAATGGAGGACATGGGGCCTCTCCAACCCGGCCTACCAGATCTGAGTGCTGTCCCGAAAGGATGGTGAGTCATTCTTTTAGATATCAAAGACTGCTTCTTCAGTATTCTGCTACATCCAGATGATAGAAAGAGATTTGCCTTTACTCTGCCCGCGGTGAACCGCGCAGAACCAGGTAGTAGATGGCAGTGGACAGTACTTCCGCAGGGGATGAAAAACTCTCCAGCGATCTGCCAGAGGTATGTGGCTTCCGCATTGCAGCAAGTAAGGCAACAGTATCAGGAGAGAATCTACATGATCCACTACATGGATGATGTCCTCATAGCTGCGCCCACTGAGAGGTTATGTGAACAAGTCTTTTCAGACACCCAAAGGGGCCTTGAGGGACAAGGCCTCGAGATAGCTGAGGCAAAGGTACAGCGAGGACCAGTGTGTGGATTTCTGGGTGCTAGAATAGAAGGGGATTGCATACAAGCTCAGCCCATTAAACTTACACCTAAGGTTAAAAATTTACACGATGTACAGAAGCTGGTAGGAGCACTGTAGTGGTTGCGGACGTTCGTGCGCGTCACCGGTGAGGAGATGCAACCTTTCTATGCGTTGCTGAAAGGGACCGACCCGTGGGAGCCCAGGAGTTTAGACGCCGAGGCAGTCCAGCAGTTGCAGATGATAGAACGTCGAATGCAAAAGGAAGGAGTATGGCAGTGGGACCCTCAGGAGGAATTAATCGCAGGTTGGATTCTAACCGCCGGTGGAGGATTAGGATTACTGTATCAAATACGGGCAGGGGAAGAAAAGCCACTGCGATGGGTATATCAGAAGGTTCCCAAGGATGCATTCTCCACAAAAGTCAAGGTAGCCGGGGGAATGATTTGGCGTCTGCGAAGGGAAAGCAAGGGAATCTTTGGGAAGGAGCCAGATAAGCTGACAGTGCCGTGGAATGGGGAGAAATGGCGGAAGGTGGTAGAGAGTGAAGAGGATATACAATTGGCGGTATACTCGTACCCAGGGAAAATCGTCACAGGCACGGTACAGAGGTGGGCCGAGACAGCCAAAGTGGTGGATTTGAGTGTGGATAGTAGAGTTTTGGATACCCCTCACCCAGGACCAACATATTTCACAGACGCTTCCTCGAAGACGAACAGAGCGGCGGTAGTGTGGAAAGAAGGGAATAGTTGGATGCGCCAGACGTATGAGGAGCAGGGTAAAAGTGTGCAGTGGCTAGAAGCGAAAGTGCTAGAGATGGCCCTGCGAAAGGATATAGATCGGCATATAAATGTGTGCACGGACTCTTTATACGTGTATAAATTAGTCACGTCCATGAAACGAGAGGGTGTGCCACACACGGAAATTGCCTTGATGCTAGAGGTTGCTTTATCGCAGCGAGGAGCAACTGTGACAGTAATTCACATTCGCAGTCATCAGACGGGGCCTGGACCACTGATTGAGGGGAATTGCATGGCTGATGAGGCAGCTGTGGGAGTCTGGACATTGATGGAGGCAAAGAAACTGCATGAACAACTGCACCTGGGTGCTAAAGCCTTGGCAAAGGAGTGTGGCATCTCAATAAGAGCAGCAAGAGAAGTAGTAGCCACCTGTCCTTACTGTCAGCACTCGCCATTGTGGGAGGCAGGAGTCAACCCTTGAGGACTGGAAGCAAATGCTATCTGGCAGACTGACTTTACTGACTGTCCACAGTTGGCCCCCGGACGGCACCTGGCAATTACAATTGATACATATAGTGGAGTCATCATGGCTACTCAACATCGGAAGCAGACCGCAACGCAGTTGGCTGCGCATTGGACCACGGTGATGGCGTGGCTTGGAAAGCCCACCGAGATAAAAACAGACAATGGACCATGCTTTCGGGCTCGAAGTACCGAAGAATGGTGTAAAGCTTGGAATATTGTATTAAAACATGGCATTGCTTACAATAGCACGGGGCAGGCAATAGTTGAACGCGCTCATCGCACCTTGAAAGCAAAGATAATGCAGCTTGGGGAGGGGGAGGGGTATAAGGGAGCTATACCCGTAGCAGCTCAGCAAACTATTTTAATGCATGCACTATATTTGCTTAATCATTTTATACACGGGCAGGAGCAAGTTACAGCAGTGGAGAAGCACTTTGGCAAAGCTCAAGCAGGCGAGCGCTATCCGCAGGTACGAGTAAGGTTCCCAGGCAGTGAGCAATGGGAGAGAGGATGGAAACTGAGATGCCTGGGGAGGGGCTACGCCGCGGTTGAGAATGAAGGGCGCATAGAATGGGTGCCTGCAAAGTGTGTGAAAGCAGAACTGTGCAAGGATGTACAATGAATAATCCCTCTCTGAGTTGTCTCTTTGCAGGGTCTGCTGACATGGATCCTCATGCTAGCCGTGCCATTGGGAAAAGAAATGAGCTCCTTGACAAGATCGCAAGCAATATTGCAACGTGAGTGACACTGGGAGAGGGCGGCAAAAGAGGGATATGAACTGGGATTGGATAGTAATAATTGGGGGGATCTTGTTGTGTGTAGTAACCATGGTTACTTGTGGGCTGCCATTGTTATGCTGTGTTATAAGACAAATCAGAGAGCGCCTGCAAGGTTTACATGAATATAGACCTGACCACAATATGTATCAGCTTATGCAAGTAGCTTTGTAGAACTTTTAACGGCATGGGGAGGGGGAGATGTAGGGAAATAGACAGGGATCGGCGACCGGAAGATCACGGGATGTGACGGAAAGATAGACTCCTCCCCATAGGAGTGGCAGGAACAGGAAGCGCAAGAGCTATATAAGCGTGTGACGCAGCTAAATAAATGGACATTTTGTATCCATCATATTGATGTCTGTGCATCACTGTCCCCAGGGTGGGTAGAGCCCTGTGTCCCGGAGATATGCGGCCCAAGATAAGTTCTCCCACAGAAGCGTACAGCAAGACTTTTGTGTTTGTTTGCTTGGGGAGGTTTTTCATTTAGGTGCTCAATGGAGCCGATGGAACTTGTAAACCCTTTGTAGGGTGACTGTATAAAGGGCCCAAATGCTTTTTGGGTTGGTATAAATGGCTTGCTCAGTCTTCGAGCTCTTTATCTCCTTGCTGTGAAGGTAACAATTCCTTTCCTTTGAATTTATGCTCGGGACCTGAGAGATCCTCCTACTGCGAGACTTGTTCTGCTATGCACTCTGGCCACCACAGGTTCATAACTTGTTTGCTTGTCTTCGAATACTTCACAGATATTGTTCAATCCTTACAACACTCACTGAACAAAAAGTTAACTTGTGTCCCTTCAGTATGTGAGTAAACAGAAAAAAATAATTGTGTGCCCAAAATCATACAAGGAGACTTTGGTAGAATTAGAAACTGAGCCCATATTTCTAACCTAGAGCCTCAGCTATATTTAAAAATGACAGTATATGGTCTGTTTCTAAAAGTCCTCATTCTACATCTGCTGTGTGAACTGTAGTTATTTTTGAGTTATATGTGGGAGGATGGAGGAGAGCTGCCCACAGTTGGGAAGAATAATTTCTGTATGACCAGAATTACTTTAGAATGCATTTCTTCAAAATATCTAGCTAGCTCATACTCAAAGCAGTATAATACAAAGGGATAACTATGATCCTGCAAAAACAGGGTTAAAAAGCCGTTTACCCTCTGTCTTAGAGGAATGCTCTGGTTAGAATTAATATTGACTTGTCACAGATGGAGTGAGAGTGCACCTCACTGGTAAGAGAAAAGCAACAATATACTTTATTAATATAAAACAGTGAGTTAAAGTACAACGGTAAATGCAACAGTGGTTTAACAAGATTTGATGGCAAGGTACACTTGATTATTTACTGCATAGAGGACAGGGTCAGACAAAATTGTCAGGGAGACACTCCCGTTGAGTCATGAGGTTCAGAAAGGACCCCCTTGCTTTCTAAACTCCTTCTCAGGGAGGACTCCAGCTGTGGCTGGATCCAGTCCTAGTCCCAGACTTGGTCAACGGCTTATGTCTGAAGGATTATATATGTGCAATCAATCCTTTATATCACTTAACTAAGGTTTCAAAGTTTAGCATGCAATTAGTCACTTACTGAGGATCTCTTGTGGCAAGGAATCTCTCAACCTCGAGGAGTAACCTTGAGAGGCATCCCTATTCAAGGGGAGATCCTGGCGTGCAGCCCGCTGCTGTGCAGGAGATCTCTCAAGGGATCCTGGGTTGTCCTCTATTTATAAGAGTAAGATGATTGACTTATAGTCATATTTCATAAAATCATAGAATCTTTAAGGTTGGAAAAGACCCTTAAGATCATTGAGTCTAACCGCTAATTTATCACTGCCGAGGCCACCACTAAACCATATCCTCAAGCACCACATCTACCCTTCTTTTAAATACCTCCAGGGATGGAGACTCAACCACTTCCCTGGGCAGCCTGTTCCAATGCTTGACAATCCTTTTGGTGAAGAAGTTTTTCCTAATATCCAACCTAAACTTCCCCTGGCACAGCTTGAGGCCATTTCCTCTTGTCCTATTGCTTGTTACTAGGGAGAAGAGACTGACCCCCCCTCGCTACAACCTCCTTTCAGGTAGTTGTAGAGAGCGATAAGGTCTCCCCTCAGCCTCCTCTTCTCCAGACTAAACAACCCCAATTCCCTCAGCTGTTCCTCATAAGACTTGTTCTCCAGACCCTTCACCAACTTCGTTGCCCTTCTCTGGACACGCTCCAGCACCTCAACGTCCTTCTTACAGTGAGGGGCCCAAAACTGAACACAGTACTCGAGGTGCAGCCTCACCAGTGCCGAGTACAGGGGCACTATCACCTCCCTGCTCCTGCTGGCCACACTATTCCTGATACATGCCAGGATGCTGTTGGCCGCCTTGGCCACCTGAGCACACTGCTGGCTCATGTTCAGGCGGCTGTCAACCAACACCCCCAGGTCCTTTTCCTCCAGGCAGCTCTCCAGCCACTCCTCCCCAAGCCTGTAGCGTTGCATGGGGTTGTCGTGACCCAAGCGCAGGACCCGGCACTTGGCCTTGTTGAATCTCATACCGTTGGCTCCGGCCCAACGATCCAGCCTGTCCAGGTCCCTCTGTAGGGCCTTCCTGCCCTCCAGCAGATCGACACTTCCACCCAGCTTGGTGTCACCTGCAAACTTACTGAGGGTGCACTCAATCCCCTCATCCAGATCATCAATGAAGACATTGAACAGGACCGGCCCCAACACTGAGCCAGGAACACCACTCATGACTGGCTGCCAACTGGATTTGACTCCATTCACCACCACTCTCTGGGCTTGGCCATCCAGCCAGTTTTTAACCCAGCGCAGAGTGCACTTGTCCAAGCTGTGAGCAGCCAGCTTCTCCAGGAGAATGCTGTGGGAGACAGTGTCAAAGGCCTTACTAAAGTCCAAGTAGACAATGTCCACAGCCTTCCCCTCATCCACATCTTGCATACCAGCAAGATGTTTGGATCACTGCTCCACACAGCCCTTGGCTACTATGTTGTCATCTGTCCCCAAAGTCCAGCGTAAGCTGGATGCAGCCATCATGACACCCACTAGTAGTTATTCCTTACATGGGGAAACACACCACCACGTGACTAAGGACCATGTTTACTATTGGATATAGGCAGTGACACAGACTTCAGTGACTTCCAAAACTGATATAGATGTAAGCACAGCTGCTAAATTGAGCTAAGCATGCCTTGTGGCAGGAAGGTGAAAATAACATTAATGATGGGTTTATGAATGTAGGCTTTTATTGGATTATCTGACATATATTTTTATAGTATATTAATTTAGATTCCGGTTTAGGAGTGCTTGTATGTAGATACTCAAGAGAACAGATATATGTGCTTAATTTTATGTTTCTGGTGTAAATTGGAGCAACCCCAGGGATTGAGCTACCTTATAATCAGGTGATAGGTACGCACAAAACTGTCCAGCAGACTGGCAGAGCTGGAGCAGAGTTTAATTCAATCAAGTTTCCTTCCTGCTTCTGCTTCACTCACACCAAGATGCTATAGCTACAAAGGAGGATGGCTGAAGGCCAAGTATAATCCTCCTTCATCAAAGCTGATATTCAGAATCTGTACAGTTTAAAGATCAGGGCTGAAATCAATACTGAGATTTTATTTTTTAAATGTTTCATTGATGGAGGTCTCCTTTTGTAGGCTGTTGTTGTCAGTCACAAAAATTTGGACCACAGGTTTGTCAAACTTATGCACTGATCAATGCATTATTGTCAATAGAGTTGTGCCAGTGATATGCAACAGGGGGAGGATTTTTCTTTACTTTTTGTTTTTGAAAGGGCTAGGACTGTGTTTTGTGGTGCTTTTTTTATTATTCTCATGTCTTAGTTTATGTTGTGACATTGATTAGTTTTGACCACAGAAATTAATTTTACTAGTTAATTCAGTCCCAGATTCTATGAATGTTTAAATACATGTAACAGTAGTATGTTTTGATCACCTATTTCACCTCTTTAAACTGTTTTACAGTATTGATTTGAATAGCTTGGGTAGATTTTCTATATCTCTTGATAGATTTACTATCTATATGATAGTTAAAAAATGTATTTTTATATATATATGTATGTATAATATGCAGAAGCTATAGGGGCCCAAGATCAGGGCTGCAATTCATACTGAAATTTTATTTTTAAAATATCTCATTGGTAGATATATACTTATGTAGATCCAGTGTTGTTGAGTTTATGTATGTGATCATATATGTGATAAACCAGTGTACATAATAATTTGTTTATGCATGTACATATGGATGCCATGGAATGTGGCATCTTTTAATGATATAGAAATAAACTTCCAAACATCACTTTTAGCCTCCAGAAGGCTTTCCTTTCCAAACCAGAATACAAAGTGTAATTTAAACAATTAAGAAATTAACTGTTAATTTCCTGTGTACTGAATGCTTTTGATATTTTGAGTTTGTGTGTGTATAATATATATATTTGTCCTGGTTTGAGCTGGGATAGAGTTAAATTTCTTCGTAGTAGCTAGTATGAGACTATGTTTTGGATTTTTGCTGGAAACAGTGATGATAATGTGGAGATGTTTTAATTGTTGCTAAGTAGCGCTTACACTGGTCAAGGACTTTTTCAGCTCCCTGTGCTCTACCGGGTGCACAAGAAACTGGGAGGGGGCACAGCCAGGACAGCTGACCCAAACTGACCAACAGGATATTCCATACCATATGACGTCATGCTCAGTATATAAAGCTGGGGGAAGAAGAAGGAAGGGGGGACATTTGGAGTGATGGCGTTCGTCTTCCCAAGTAACTGTTATGCGTGATGGAGCCCTGCTTTCCTGGAGATGGCTGAACACCTGCCTGCCCATGGGAAGGAGTGAATGAATTCCTTGTTTTGCTTTGCTTGCACATGTGGCTTTTGCTTTCCCTATTAAACTGTCTTTATCTCAACCCACGAGTTTCCTCACTTTTACTCTTCCGATTCTCTCCCCCGTCCCACCAGGGGGGAGTGAGTGAGTGGCTGCGTGGTGCTTGGTTGCTGCCTGGGGCTAAACCACGACAATATTTTTTTTAATGAGTCAAATCTGAGATAAGGCCTGAAGTCAAACAAAATTCATGTGTAAAGAAAATTTATGGGTTTTAAGCCTTGAGTATAGAATATAAAGTTTCTGTTAAATTATTCCCCTATTAAATAACTTAATTTTATATAGCATTTTCTACAAGCCATTGTGAAATCCCTTAAACATTCAAAATGTGCTGTTTATGAAGAACCTGCCATTAAGGGTTTAATGGCATTAAATATAAAAAGGCAAGACAAAATGTTTTTGGCAGAGAATAGAAAATAGTAGGTGAGTAGGTATACAGATGCAAGAAAATTGTTATTCTGTTAGAACCTGAAAAGGAAATACTTGCGGAAATGTTGGTGAGATAGCACAGACCAGGGGTTTCCAAACCTAGTTAGTGGTTATGTGATCATCATTGGTAACTTCTGGCATCCAGGGTCACATGTTTTTATAACCATACAAAAGAAGAGCCTCATCTATGGCTCTTCTCCTCCCAGCTTTACTGGTGCATGTTCTCATCTTCCAAGCTAGGATCGCAGTCCAATGCTCACACTCGCCTTCCCCATCTATTCATGCACCTGCAGAAGTTTAGTCTAATTTTGCACTTCAGCCACATCCTTTTCCCTGCACACATCCAAATAATGAATCTTCACTTCCAGCAAGTACAAAGTAGAATGTCAGCTTCCCCTGTGTTCATGTCATCACCCTAATCCTGGTCTTCCTACTTCACCATGTCTTGGTCCTCCTCTTATATTCTGAACCCAAAGTGCAGGTCTGCCTGGGGGCAGCAGAGCTGTTCATTATTGTCGGATGCAGGTGGTGGCTGCAGTAGTTCCTAACTCTGTTTACAGAGGCTTTACAGGATCTAGTAGGCAGCTACTCTTCTGCCTGTGTAAGAGCGGTGAGAGCCAGGAGCTGTGGCTCAGTTCAGCATTGAGCATCACAAAAGCAGATGTGAGTGGTATGTGCACTACGGTTTGGCCACCTCTTCTATAGAGAAACAAGGAAAGACAGTAGCAGCCAAGTTTGGAGAGACAAGAGTCTAATTTTCATCGGAGAATAAAAAGCACAGGTCTGCTTTTTAAACCAAATAAGATCAATGCAAAAGTCCAAATAGACACCTGTATTTCAGTCTGTTTTACATCAGTTGAGCTTGAGTTCATTCCTTAAAAAAAAAAAAGGGGGGGGGGGGCCATAAACCACCCTTAAATTTAAATAAATTGTTTTGCACAGGATTTTGCAAATTGATGTATAGGCAAGTTTAAGCTAAATTGGTATAACTTTCTTGTGCAGTCAAGCCCTGAGCTACATGTTTGGAAATCAGGAGGGACTTCACTGTACTCCGTTAGGTGTAATGTAGGTAAGTGGAGTTGGCATAAGAGGTGAAAGCTTCAGTTGTTGAATAAGGTCCATAAATACTTAAAAACAAACAAGATCAGGTTTGAATGGACCTTTTGAACAAACGAGAACCAATTGCATTAACAAGAATAGTAGAATCATGTAACTATGTTCTTCACTCGTGTGAGAGTCAGCACTAGGTTGAAAACACTGGAGTCTGAAGCAGAGATGCTTTTGGAGCCCCATGGTGTCATGGTTTAGCCGACAACTCAGCCCCACACAGTCGCTCGCTCACTCACTCCCCCACCGGTGGGATGGGGGAGAGAATCAGAAGGGTAACACTCATGGGTTGGGATAAGAACAGTTTATTATTAAAATAAAAAAAAACCCACAACAACAAAAAAGCAATGGAAAGGAAAACAACGAGAGGTGTGAAACCCGGGGGGTGGGGGATGAAACACCAAAACAAACCGCATGCAACACACACTCATCACCCACCTCCCCAAGCCCCAACTGCCCCCCTTAATATACTGGTCATGGTGTCACATGGTATGGAATGAACCTGCCATTGGCCAGTCGGGGTCAGCTGCCCCGGCCGTGGCCCCACCTCTCCCAGCCTCCCGCTGACCCGGCAGAGCGCAGGAAGCTGGAAAGGTAGCCAACCACCAGTGAAGGTAATTAACCCCTTCTCAGCCAAGACCAGCACAATGGAAAAGGAATTACAGTAGACAAACTGATGAGAGGGAAAAATCTGTGGTTGTTTCATATTTCTCTAACACAGAAGTATATATACTAGTGCAAGTATGTGTGTGTATGTGTATCACACTTCAGATATCTGCTTATCTTAAAATCTTTTAACCTTTGATATGTAAAAATTGAGTTGGTCATTTGGTCACATTACCAAATATCTTCAGACAGCTTTTCTTCCAAAATCCTTCTCTCTATAGAAGACTTTATATAGTCTTTCTCTGTTTCTCGACTAAAATCTAGGTAATGCACTGTAATTTCACACAATATTTTGCTTCTGGAGAATACCCTATTACAGTTGTTCTCTGAGCCAATGAGTACTTATATACTTTACAATTTATGATGATAATATATCTTTCAGTTTAGCAAGGAAGCATATTTTCGGTTAGACACTGTCCATTCTACTGAGTCTCTTAATTTCTTGGTGATTGCACAGAATCAAAATAGCAAACAAAAATTAAATAAAGCACAATTGGCAGTATTTTCACAGCTTCCTTCATTTGGAGTGTACATTTCAAGGTGTGCTTTGTTTTGTTTGCTACTTACATTTGCAATCATTTAAAATGTGGATTGGAAAAGATTATACTGATAAGGGAATTTTATGAGACGGTGGTGAATCTTGCGTGTAACCACCACAGACTTCAGTCTCTCTTTCATTAATAGTTGTACAATCTGTTTGAAAGATGAGATAGTGTTTTTTTTAGATAAGAAAAAAATGAATATAATATATGAAGCTGCATGTTTTAATATTTTCCCTTTTTAGAATATGGACTTTATCTGTGCATGAGATTGAGAATCAGCAGACATTGAGATTATTGCCATGGCTTTGTTTCTTTTATGCTAGGTAACAGGGCTAATAGAGTATAGTGATAACCTCAGTTCCACTGGGGTAGAACTCTCCTTCTTTTTTAAAAAATAAACAAATAAAATAACATAGCAGAGGCTGCCTTTTGAGGATCATCTTGTAGGTCTTGCTTTGGATAAGCATATTTCAGGATGTTTCTAAATTCAGAAGTAATGCAGGTTTAACTGGACGTACAGATAATTTAAAACTTTCTTTACCACACTTATTTCTTGAAGCTTTGGAAAAAGAGCATACCCTTGAAAAGAAATAACTGTCCTAAATTATCTGAGATCGTACAAGTTGAGCTGATATTATGATATAAATTTTAAAAGTTGGTCTGTGAGTTATTAGTAATCCGAGCTGCTAGATTCACAAATAACAGATACTTAGATTTTTACATTAGAACCAAATATATCTACATGTAGGGTCTTATCCATGCTGAGCAACTTTCATAGAATCATTTAGGTTGGAAAAGACCCTTAGATTGATGGTTGACTTTGTGATTTTAACACTGCCAAGTCTACTGCTAAACCATGTCCCTAAGTACCATGTCTAAACACCTTTTAAATACCTCCAGGGATGGTGACTCAACCACTCCCCTTGGCAGCCTGTTCCAGTGCTTGACAATCCTTTTGGTGAAGAAATTTTCATAGTATCCAATCTAAACATCCCCTGATGCAACTTGAGGCTATTTCCTCTCATCCTATCACTTTTTACTTAGGAAAAGAGACTGACACCCACCTTGCTACAACCTCCTTTCAGGTAGTTGTAGAGAGCAATAAGGTCTCCCCTCAGCCTCCTCTTCTCCAGACTAAACAACCCCAGCTCCCTCAACCTCTCCTCATAAGACTTGTTCTCCAGACCCTTCACCAGCTTCGTTGCCCTTCTTTGGACACGCTCCAGCACCTCGATGTCCTTCTTGTAGTGAGGGGCCCAAAACACAGGATTTGAGGTATGGCCTCACCAGTGCTGAGTACAGGGGCATGATCACTTCCCTACTCCTGCTGGCCACACTATTGCTGACACAAGCCCGGAAGCTGTTGGCCGCCTTGGCCACCTGAGCACACTGCTGGCTCATGTTCAGTTGGCTGTCAACCAACACCCCCAGGTCCTTCGCTGCCGGGCAGCTTTCCAGCCACTCTTCCCCAAGCCTGTAGCATTGCATGGGGGTTGTTGTGACCAAAGTGCAGGACCCGGCACTGAGCCCATCGATGCAGCCTATCCAGATCCCTCTGCAGAGCCTTCCTACCCTCAAGCAGATCAACACTATCGCCCAACTTGGTGTCATCTGCAAACTTACTGAGGGTTCACTTGATCCTCTCATCCAGATCATTGATGAAGATTAAACAGAACTGGCCCCAAAACTGAGCCCTGAGGAACAAATAGGGAGTTGAATACATTTCATGTGCACCTGACACTAATATTGGTATCCTTGAAAGACTTTTAAGCTGACAAAAAGCGCACACTGAATTACAGTGACTCAAGCATGATTCCTGCCTTTGAATATCCACTTACCCCCTTGGAATATATTTGGCCTGTTACAATGAGTGGGGCTTGTTACCCATGGCAGTGTGTTCTACTTTGACCTCCCAATCCATAGTTATCCTTTATTTTCCATGTCTTCCAAGATCCCTCTCATGTTAGGCAATTAATGAGGTTCATATGCTTCATGTAGAAGATCCAAGTAAGGTATTCTAGAATTTGAAGAAAGAAGCTTATGTCCTGGGGGGAATGAAGAGAAGATTTTGCTATTTTAGACTTCAGCTGATAGATGTGATATCTTCTGTCACAAATTCAGTAGGTGATCTCAAACAGACCTCCATTCAGTTTCAGAATGTTTTATAACTGTCAGCAATAAGAATATATACTACCATTTTAATAACTTGCATGTGTGATTACAGTGGGGCAAAGCATTAGCAACACAAGAGCTTTTCATTTGGTATCTCTATCTACGGAAATGAAATAACAGCACATTTGAGAGATGATACATCCAAATGTATCCTTGTCCAGAAGATTAGTTGGATCAAAAGTATTTTAAATCAAGAGATCTTTGTAGGTTTGCATTATGCATACCACTTGTTCAGTCAGCTGGACTTCATAATGAATTATAAGAAAAGTGTTTCATCCTATCAAAATAGAATTCAAAGCATTCCTGATGATTTCCAAATTGGTGAAAGCTTAACAGGTTTCTGTCTCTGCAGCTGACTGTATAGTGTATCTAATTGAACCCAACAACTGCAGCAGACTTAGTTTTCAGTTCTGACTTGTATGTAAGCCTGTGCTATGTGTCGATGTTTATAAACTTAATTTGCATTGTCTTAATTATTCTACAAAACATCAAATGTTTGTGCATGCTGTGGCCCATCATCCGTTTTATCTGCAGTGGTGTGGTGGTTTTGCACCTTTGTATGTATGGAAACTGTATTGCTCTATGTCAAAATTGGAGGCAGCCTGAGCTGCAGTGATCATGCACTGGTGGAGTTTGCAGTCCAGAGGGATATGGGACAGGTGAAGAGTAAAGTCAGGACCCTGAATTTTAGGAAAGCAATCTTCTAGCTGTTCAGGGAGTTAGTGGGGCCCCCTGGGAAACTGCCCTCAGGGACAAGGGAGCAGAACAGAGATGGCAGAACTTTAAGGATGGTTTCCATACAGTGCAAGAGCTCTCAGTCCTCAGGTGTAAGAAATCAGGAAAGGAAGGCAAGAGACGGGCATGGATGAGTTGAGACATGCTGGTCAAACTAAAGGGCAAGAGGGAACTGCCCAGGCAGTGGAAGCAGGGACAGGTATCCTGGGAAGAGTATAAGGACGCTGCCTGGTTGTGTAGGGATGGGGTCAGGAAAGGCCAAGGCACAGCTGGGGCTGAACTTGGCAAGGGATACAAAGAATAATGAGAAGATATGTCAGCCAGAAAGGAAGGTCAAAGAAAGCATCACCAGTTTGCTAGTCTTGCTCATCGGGGGGTACAACGGATAAGAAGGCTGAGGTATTCAACAACATTTTTTGCCTCAGTCTTCACTGGCAACCTCTTTTCCCATACCTCTCAAGTGGATGGACCTCAGGGCAGGGACTGGGGAGCAAAGTCCCTCCCATCATAGGAGATCAGATTTGAGACCACCTGAGGAACCTGAACTTCCATAAGTGTATGGGACCCAATGAGATGCATCCCAGTGACGTGCGGAAAGCGGACTCCACAATCTGTAAGACTGTAAAGTACGTATGTTTATTCAGCGCTGGGCAGCATGGGGGGTAGTCCCACCAAAGTCATGCGCGCCTGTGTGATAGTTTGTCTTGGATTTTTACAGTAAAGCATTACATATACATAAGATTTTCCAATACGCCTATACATATGCATGACCTTTCCCCGCTTCGTATTAAAATTAGCCAAAAAAAGTTATTTCCGTAAATCTTTCCCAACTGAGCTTGCACAGTGCCTCCTTGTGGTGGTCGTTGGGGGTCGTAAAGATGAAGGCTGCTGGCTCCTCTTCATCACCGCTAGTAACCTTTTGGTTTTGCGCAGACTCAGTTATCCCTTGACACTTGTCCAAACTGCAAAGTCAGTTTTAGCTGGTTCTTGAGACAATTTTCTATCCTTATCAGGAATTTGTCCTTTGCTGGTGGATTCCAGGCCTCCTTGCTAATTATTTTACACAGCGGCTAGATAAGCGTTCTGCAACAATTAACTTTCAGCTGGATAAGCATTCAGCAATAGAACAGTTAACTTTTGTTTTTGCATCTTAAAAGCCCCTTCCCCCTTTCACCAGAGTCCTGAGGAAATTGGCTGATGTAGTTGCCAAGCCACTCTCCATGATATCTGAAAAGTCATGGCAGTCAGGTGAAGACCCTGGGGACTAGAAAAAAGAGAAACATTGTGCCCATCCTTAAAAAGGGTAGAAAGGAAGACCTGGGGAACTACCGTCCTGTCAGCCTCACCTCTGTGCTGGGGAAGATCATGGAGCAGATCTTCTTAGAAGCTGTGCTAAGGCACATGGAGGACAGGGAGGTGATCCGAGACAGCCAGCATGGCTTCACCAAGGGCAAGTCCTGCCTGACCAACCTAGTGGCCTTCTATGATGAAGTGACTACACCAGTGGAGAAGGGAAGAGCTAATTGTAGAGGCTCCCATTCATACTCTGATTTGTAGGCCTTTTTCTCTCTCTTCTACTGCAGAAAGATCTTACTGGGATTTAATTCTGGTCATGTTCATGAAAAGGAAACCTATGTCAGTTTTTCTTAGTTATGGATCCACAGCCGCCTTCTCTTCCCACTTTTTCCTGTTCTGTCTCTCAACCTTCTTTTCTGGTCTCTTCCCATGTTTTCCATATTTAATCTTATTTTTGTCTAGTGCACTTGGTTTCCTGATAAAATTAGACAGATGTAATCCTTGTGTCATAATTTCTGAATAGTAACTTTTGAAGCTCTAATCAATTTCAACCAAATTTGACAGTGGGCCAAAAGTCTCAAAGATAGAATTTCTACAGCTTTCCTGGTAAGGTAGCAGTTAGGCTAATGAGACTGAAATTAGCACTTCCTTGATTTGTTGGATCTCACCTTTCATCTGCTCCATCTGTGCAAGCATCACTATGGGGAGCTCTCCTGCCCATATGGTTGTGAGCCATGAACATAGGTTTTAATGACCCAGGTCTGGCTAACCCAGATCCTCTGCTTGACACTCTTCTGTACTAGAGGGAAACTAGTGGAGATTCCCACTGCTCACAAAAGTATCGTATAAACGTTTGTGCGCATCCTTTCCTACTAACTGGCAGCAAGTCTTTACTCTCCTACCTTAATCTTGTAGGTATTTCAAGAGGTGTGCTGCATTAGCTGTCCGTCTTCCAATCAGCCCTGTGATAACTATGGCAATTGCTTAAACAGAAGAGGTTAAGAAACATGTCCCATTTCTTGGTGTTTTTTTTTTTTTAAAGCTGTTTTTTGTTCTCTCATGTGCTGTGCTGCATACTTCTTTGCTATGTAGCTGTCTCCTGCTTCTTATTCTGGTGTGCACGCTTTCCTGATTCATCAAGTACCCTCTTTCACTGTCCTCATTATCCAGATATGTAGGTATTATAAGTACACTGCCCATCTTACTAGTTGCCTATGATGGTCCCCTTTGCTGTTTTGCTAGAGGCTATGCTGTGGGTACTAGTTTTGGCTCCTTCAAGAGTGGTAGTTCACAGTAATAGAAGGAAAGTTGGCTCAGGATTCTTCTTAGATCCTGAGACTGGACAGCTGAATGTAACTTAAATACTGATTTAATTGAAAGCATTGGGGAGGTGAGATGAAGAGCTGCACAGCAAATTACCTGGGCCACACCATTAGGAACCACTAATGTTCCCTGTCCTTGATGCCTCTGAAGAGGCTGTGATGTGCAGCATGTGTGGCGCACATATTGAGTACTGTGCTGCAGCAGAGGAAGGAGAAAGTGAAACTAATTTTCAGTTAAAGCAGCATGTAAGCAGGATGATTACAAACACAGTGACTAAAAAGATTTTAAAAAGCTAAGGAATTACTGGTTTTCATTTTCATATTTTAGACCAGTTTTAAGCAGTGTATGTTATTTTGCGCAGTAGCATATGTATAATAGATATAAAATAGCAATATATATAATATGTATGTAATGCATATGTAATTATATATATAAAAGCACTGGGTAATCATTAATGGCATGAAATTTAACAAGTCCAAGTGCTGGATTCTGCACCTGGGACAGAATAATGCCGGGCACAAGTATAGATTGGGAGAGGAGTGGCTGGAGAGCAGCCCTGCAGAAAGGAATCTGGGGGTGCCGGTTGGCAGCAGGCTCAATAGGAATCAGCAGTGTGCCCTGGCAGCCAAGAGTACAAACCACATCCTGGGGTGCATCAAACACAGCATAAACAGCCAGTCAAAAGAGGTGATGATCCCGCTGTATTCAGTGTTGGTGCGGCCCACCTTGAGTACTGTGTGCAGTTCTAGGCACCACAATTTAAGAAGAACATTAAGGGACTCGAATGCATCCAGGGAGGGCAACAAAGTTGGTGACAAGGCTGGAAGGCATGTCCTATGAGAGGTGGCTGAGGACTGGGTTTGTCTAGTTTGGAGAAAAGGAGGCTGAGGGGTGACCTCATTGCTCATATCTACAGCTTCCTAAGGAGGGGAAGTGGAGAGGGAGGTGCTGAGCTCTTCTCCCTGGGACCCAGCGACAGGATGCAGGGGAATGGTTCAAAGCCACACCGGGGAGGTTTAGACTGGGCATTAGGTATAATTTCTTTACCAAGAGGGTGGACAAACACTGGAACAGGCTTCCGAGAGAGTTGGTCAATGCCCCAAGCCTGTATGTTTAAGAGGCCTTTGGACAATGCCCTTAATAACATGCTTTTAACTTTTGGTCAGCCCTGAATTGGTCAGGCAGTTGGACTAGATGATTGTTGTAGGTCCCTTCCAACTGAATTAGTCTATCCTGTATACACAAAAATTGTTAAATTGAGACCTTACAAAATCTACCCAGCATTAAACCAAATCACGTAGAAGTAAAGCAGACGACAAAGCAGGTACCACGTTCCGAACTCCTGGGTCTGCATTCGTATCCCCGCTTCTCCTCCGTGGGCGGCAGCCTCTTAGCTTGCTGCCAGGCGCTGCGGATGCGCGGCCACAGCTGTCTCGAGGAGGCCGGGCTGGGGCTGCTGGAGCTTTCTCTCTGTTTTCGGGTGATTGGGGGGGAGGGACTGTGGAGGAGGCACCCCGTTTTCTGCCGCCCGGGATTGAGGGGATCGTGTTTTGTCGTCCCCAGGCTCCTGACAGTGTGGGACGCACTGGGGAAAGGCTGACGGTGGCGCCGGCAGGCCCGAGGCGGCTTGGGCGGGCGGAGGCGTGCCCGGCGCTAGGACCCAGTAGGACGCGAGGCGGCTCTTAGGGCCAGGTTGCAAATTCGCGGTGACTCGGGCCGCTTGGTGCGGTATACAGCAGGCGGCGGCAGGAGCAGGTTAGTGCTGTCCGTCTATAGGGTTGGCTCGGTGGGGTGTGCGGGTGAGAATGGGCTAAGTGCCGCGTAGCTAGCTAGCTTGCTTGTTCGTTAGTTCGCTCGCTCCTTTCCCTCCCCCGGCTGGGGCCTGCTGCGCCGCTAACCGCGGCCGCTTGTTTGGTGTTTTTCAGCAAGCCAAGATGGAGTACGAGTGGAAGCCTGACGAACAGGGGCTTCAGCAGATCCTGCAGCTGCTTAAGGAGTCCCAGTCCCCAGACACCACCACGCAGAGAGCCGTGCAACACGTATCCTTGGTCGAGGCCTACGCCGTGTGGGTGGGACGGGCAGGCAGAGCGGGGCCGCGGCGACCCGAACAGGCGCTGGGGAGGCTGGGGGCGCCGGCTGGGGGCAGCGCGGCCAAAGGCCGGCGTTGCGACAGGTGGTGGTGGCGACTGGGCCTGCTCGGGGAGCTGCCGCAGCGAGCGCTGTGGGCCGAGCCTCCGCCGGAGCGTGTGGCCGTGGCGCGGCGTTTGAATTGCCGAGGCGGCCTGTGGGCTGCGGGACCGCCTTCCCCCGCCGGGAGCCCAGGCACCTGTTGCAAGCCCGGAGCCAACGTTTGCTTTTTTTCTTTTTAAAGCCCTGGCTTTGGCGTAGCTGCGTCGTTATCTGCTGCTTTCCCAGGTTACCCCACGCTGGGCCGCTGCCAGGGTCCAGCCCTCGCTGTGGCGGATCGCGCTGAGAGGGCTGGAGTGTGGGGGGGAAGCACTGAGTTGGTGGTTCGGTGCGGGGTACCCATCGCCCCTGCGGAAAAGCGGGGGTGAGCAGGGGCTTCCTAAACTAATCCGGTGCTGGGATTCAAGGCGAAAGCTGTAGCTAGTGGGAGGAGTGTCCCTGGTGGAGCCGCTGCCTGCATGCTGTCATTGGCCTGCCTGGCTCTGATACTGCGTTTTGGTTCGTTGTGAAGATGTTTCTGCTTGCCTGCTGAACTTGAAATACTGCTCATTACACTCTTCACATCTCACGTAAAGGGGGAAATCTCCTGTATGTAGCTTCTTGTGCAGCTTTGCAGTGCATTTTATGTTAGTGTTGTGGTGTTGTGTTGTCCACCTGCCTGCCACCCCCCCAAGCCTCTCTTGATAGTTTGTTTTTTGTTTTTCTTTTTTTTTTTTAATAGCAGTGTATGTGCAGGATGGGCAGTATAAGTGATGCTGTTTGTCTTGAAGATGAGTAGAAATTTACTGAACAAAAGTGCTGTTAACTGATGTTTGAAATTCTTAAGTGGCAGTGGTAACTCTGCTGTGCTGAAATAACTGTGCTTTTAAGGAGATCCTCATATGTTGGCCTGTAAAGTTTAGATAAGTGGCACGTTTTTACCATTGTATTATCAGTTTGGGAAAATGTTCTAATACAACTTGACAGGCCCTGTCCTATAATTAAAAAAAAAAGTCTTTTGAGACTGTTTCCACAAAAAATTGTGATGGCTGTTGTATTGCGGAATGCTACTTAGTAGCATGTCCAAGTAGGATGGTGGTTAATGGTTTCAAATTTAAAGTACTTTCAGTCTGTAGTTTTTTAAAATAAGATTATCAGTGTGTTGACTCTCTCATGCTCTTTATGACAGAGTTTTGGCATACTTGGGTGTTTAGAACTCAAGTGTAATAAAGTGAGGAGCATAGGTTAGCCAAAACCCTTTGTTAAAGTTATGAATTAGTAAGGCTTTTAAGCATTTTTCAAATGAAATAGATGTTTCTTGGGGTAAAAAAAAGTTAGTGGGTGAAGAAATTGATAAGAAAATATGGTCTATAAGCTATTCTTTGATTCCTGGACTGATTAGGTGTTTTCTAATTAGTTTTCTGTTTAATACTGCTCTTTCAGTTTTCTGCTTGCTTATGCTGCTGCTTCTTATTTGAGCCATTGGAATTAATGGTTGCTAGTAACATTCAACTGACTGTTTTGGTGATTATGTTTCTGAAGCTTGGAGGAGAAGAAAAAAAATTCAAAATGCACTACCTTACTTCTTGGCTGTTCCTGAAAGAGCTCTTTGGCATGGCACCTTTGACAACAATCTTTGGATGTGTGTTTCTTCATTTCTAGGGGCCATGTAGAATGTTCTTTATTATTTTCACTTGCTGTGACCATCCTTCTGCTTACACTTCATCTCCTGTGTGATTCATAGCAAAGGAGCTTGTGGCTGTGATAAGTAGACTTTACTTTATTAAATGGAAAGAGGGCAGGTTTCTCTAGCAAAGTTGCTACTTGATGCAAGCAGCCTAAATAAGCCTAAACGAAGTTTCTTAAGTTTGTGATTGAGTTGCTAGCTGTTGGTCATTGGAAAGGCCATCAATGTCCTAACATAGATACATTTGGCTAAGGTTTAGCAACTTTGAATATTTAGAGATTTAGCTATGCAACAAGTAAAGTAAATGCCTATGAAGCAAATAATATTACTACTTCTAAAAATATTTTTTTGTTAAGTGTCTTGATTGTTTGCCATACTGATGATGTCTAGTAGGTTTAGTAACTTAAAGATGACACTGCATACTTATGACTTAAAATATTGTTGAGCATAATACTAATTATGAGAACAGGATACAAAGAGAATGCCAGATCACTGTTCTAGCCAAGCAGTGGCAGAATACTTAGAAATTTGAGGCAGAAGTTTTTCTAAAATTTGTCATTACTCATTACTACTTACCTTCTAGCTGTTCAAAAACATAATTCTTCCTGCAGTTTCCCCAAGGACATAGTGAAGAGGCTGGTATTGCTAGTAAGATACTTATTCAGAGAGGTGTCACTCTAGAAAATTGGTTTGTGTACAGAAGGAAATTTTTTTTTTTTTTAGAGACCATGGATAAGCATGAACTTCTTGATACGAATATCTGGGCATTTACAATTAAACAGATTCTCACTGTTGAAAGCTCAGGCTGTGGCTAGTTAGCATAATTTAAAAAGTATATGACTGATATTAAAGTGAGTAGCTTATCAAAATCATAATAGCTGTTGTATTTTAATGCTTGTATTTATTGTGGAGAAAAATTTGACATATTATGGGATTGTGTCTCTGGATTCCTTAGGTTTGGCTGGCTTTGAAGTATAAACATTGAAATCTAAAACTGAACAGAGGAAGGTGGGGGTTTTTGGTGGGTTTTGGTTTGGGTTTTTTTGGTGTTTGTGGTTTTTTTTTTTGTTTGGTGTTTTTGGTTGTGGTGTTGGGGTGTTTTGTTGTGGCTTTTTTTTTTCTTAAAATATTTTTAAGGATCTGTTAATTTCTGTGTCTGTCCCTGGATTCTTTTTTCCAGTTTTCAACATAACTAAAAGCTACTGTTTCAGTATGAAAAATACAGAAACTGCTTTCAGATTGTTCATACTCTGTATGTTGTGAGCTTAGTCACAGCTGTTTGAAGTACATAACTCACTCAATAATCGTAGTATCCAGAAAGCTATAAACGCTGTGTGTGAAGATTCACATTTCCTTAATGGTTTCTCTCTTCAGAAACTAGAACAACTCAATCAGTATTCAGATTTCAACAACTACCTGATTTTTGTTCTTACAAAGTTGAAGTCTGAAGGTAAGTTCTTGAGATATTGACTGTTTTATTATATTTTTTTCTTATTTTATTTAGCTTGAAAGAAATAGGAAGCTGATTTCTGTAGTCAGTTTGCTGGCTGGTTGATCTCCATAGTCATGTAGAACACTTTTTATCCTCTCAGGAGTCTGGAAAAAGATCTGATAACATGTTGTTGCTTGTAGTTTCAGTCTTGGAATAGATTCCATTCTAAATGTTCTAGGAAATCTTCTCAGAAATGTGGGAGCATAATACTTCTGTCAGACTATAGTGAAATTGTGGAGTAAGTTTGCACTTCATGGTGATAAATCATGACTATAAACTTTATAAAATGTGCTGCTAAATCCAGTTGTGACTATGATCTCCCTAGTAATCAACCTGTTAAGTATTTTGAAGATCACATACTAGAGTTGTCCAAAGATTATATCTGTCAGAATCTTCATTCTGAAGTCTTAATTCTAATAAAATGTAATTACTTACTGTTGTTTTATTCTTATGGATGTTGGTACAAACTGTTTATGGCATACTGTGTAGCCTCTTCCAGTTGGTAAATTCAGGCAGTTCCTTAGTAATGATCTGGGTGTGTGAAATGCTTTCTTTCTAGTGTACTACAGTTACTGATTTGTGGGATCTTTGCTAGTGAGAGAGACTTATTTCAAGATCTGTTTTGGCGCATCTTCTGTCTTTACGTTTGTTTGTACTTAGTGTGTGGTGTGGTTTTTTTTTTGTGTGTGTTTTTTGGGGGGTTTGTGTGGGTTTTTTTGTTTTAATTTTTGGGGGGTTTGGTTTTTTCTGCAGTGTCCCGCTACCAGTGCTTTTTCTGCCTTCTGGTGCTTCACCTCTGAGTTTTTGAATGCTTGCTTTTTTTTCCACTTTGAATTAGATTTTACTTATATGTGGCCCTGTAGCATTCAAAGCATCAGCAAGAGTATTTATATTATTTTTGAACTAGTGTTTTGGTTGTGCTGTCAACTTACTTCAGGAGGGAGGAAAGAGAGGAAGTGGAAAATATATTTTCATATTTGACGGCTGGAGTATATCCAAATGTTTTTGTGTGTCCTATGTAGGAAATCTCCTGATAATCTTTAAGGCCTTGGGGGAATACCTCAAGTTTGAGAGCGCGCACTTTCAAGACCTGAATCGGCCAGGATATTAAGTTTTTGAGCAAGGTACTAGTGTAGATATCAAGTATTCAATACTTGTTAATGAGTATGCTATCATACTTTAATTGTTCATGTGCTTTATACCGTTAACAGAAAAATTAAAAATTGAGTAAGTCTGGTAGTGGGATTTGGAGTTTGTACAAAGGATGTGGCAAGAGGGTTGCTCCATTACACACACACCCCCCCCACACCCCCATTTTTCTAACACTGCCTTACTTGCCAATTTCCCTTTCTTCAGTCTGTTCACCACTTGAGCTTGAGGTTCTAGATACTGATGTGTGTTTAATGATGTGTCAGAATCTCTTTGCAACCGATCTCCTTAGATTATCCAATAGTATTTTTTTTTCCCCCCTTGTTAATGTTTACACGGATCAGTCTGTCTGGAATGAAATGAAGGGTAGGAGATGCTAACTGTTGCAAAATGGTTGTTTTAAAATATTAAATCTTGGGGAGGGAAATTAAGATCTGGCAGGTTGAGGGGGGGCAAGCAAGTTGGGGAGAAGTAGCAAGTCAACCTCTAAGAAGAGGTGTTTGGGATTAGACTGCACTGATATCTCTCATAGGTACATCAGGTAGGTCTTCTGTGAGGCTGCTGAGAAGCAGCTGTTGCTTCAGAGGAGCTCTTGTCCTGCATCAGTGATGTTTTTAGTCATAATCTTTTGTCCAAGGCAGCTGGTTTTAGCTTGGTATTTCTAGTTCAGGAAACTTGCAGACTATTGAAGGTGCCATAATTGAGTCCAGCGTTGGTGCTTTTCATGGTACTTGTCAAGTTCCAAATAACTTCTTACCTTGCTTGGGTAGGACTGATTTGCTTTGAATCCAACCAGCAGCCCTCTGTTTTCCCTCATTAGTCCTGACTAAGCAAGGTAAAGAGACCTTTAGAACTCCTATTCAGTAGTTAGAATATTCTTGTATCCTCTTTTGGACCAGTAGGGGAAAATGTGGACTTACCAGGTAGATAACTGTCTTCAGCATGACTGGGAAAGTATTCTTTCCTCTCCCTTCCTGAAGAGGGTTCTGTTGGCAGTCTATCCTACAGCTTTGCCAAGATCGTTGGCTAGGGGAAAGAGCTAGTGTGCTTTATACCGCAGACCAAAATAGAGATACTTGTACTGTTGGAAGTTCACATGTTTTTGTTATGGCCATACTATCCCAGCAGGAGCAGCTATGGAAATAAGCTTCCAACATCACTGACAGCTTATTCAGTGGAACTTAAGGTGGTTTGATAGATAATTGTTGTGGTTTAACCCCAGCCAGCAAATAGGCCCCGCACAGCTGCTCGCTCACTCCCCTCACAGTGGGATGGGGGAGAGAATCAGAAGAGCAAAAGTGAGAAAACTCGTAGGTTGAGATAAAGACAGTTTAATAGGGAAAGCAAAAGCTGAGCGCACAAGCAAAGCAAAACCAAGGAATTAATTCACTACTTCCCATGGGCAGGCAGGTGTTCAGCCATCTCCAGGAAAGCAGGGCTCCATCACACGTAACGGTGACTTGGGAAGACAAACGCCATCACTCTGAACGTGTGTCCCCCCCTTTCCTCCTTCTTCCCCCAGCTCTATATGCTGAGCATGACATCATGTGGTATGGAATATCCCTTGGGTCAGTTGGGGTCAGCTGTCCCAGCTGTGTCCCCTCCCAGCTTCTTGTGCACCCCCACCCAGCCCACTCGCTGGTATGGTGGGGTGATGTGAGAAGCAGAAAAGGCCTTGACTCTGTGTAAGCGCTGCTCAGCAATAACCAAAACATCCCTGTGTTATCAACACTGTTTTCATCACAAATCCAAAACATTGCCCCATACTAACTACTGTGAAGAAATTTAACTCTATCCCAGCCAAAACCAGCACTAACTTTTTTGTTTCTTCCAGTGTTAGTTTTGTCAGGCTCCTGTGTCTGAATGCTTATGACTTGCTGGATTTAGGTCTCTATGGTGTTTTTTCTGTTTTTTAAACTTCTGTGGGCCTTGTTAAGCTGTCAAAACTTGTTTCCAGGAAGACGCAAGCTTAACAGGTATTGCACTGCTATGATTTCATCAGTGGAAATATGGCCTGGCTTGCAGCTATGGCACATGTATGCCCTAGCTTTAAGCTCTTCCTTTTTCTTTAAGCTACTGTGCATTTCTAAAGACAAACCCTGATGTTACAAATATCACAGAATATACAAAAATATTGATAAAAGAGCATGCAGTCCTGGAGGTCAGACAGTAGGTAAGCTGATGGAATGATATATGTTCCCAAGACATTAAAGATTGAGGTATAGGCCTCTAGAAGGCATGGTACCCAGAGATCTTCCTTAGTTGGGTGAGATGGAGTCCAGATTAATTGAAAAATATCTGAATGAAGGAAGTTTGGTTCTATGAATTTGTTTGTAAATGAAAATTATCATTTAGCTGCACTGTTAGTGTAGCTGTTCTTTCTTGGTTTGGCAGGCATAAAACCTGGCAGATAATGTAGTGACACTGCCCTGCCTTATTTTTGTGTGTGAGGTTTTTTTGTTCAGTATCCCCTATGCTGAGCTCAGAATCCTATAGGCCTTTCTTCTGTTAATGAGTTATTTTCTGGAGTGTGTGCATGTTGGTGCTGCTGCTTCTCAGATCACTTTTTTATGTGTGACATGGGTTGACCTTGGCTGGCCACCAGGTGCCCACCCAAGCTGCTCTATCTTTCTCTACCCTGTCCAGTTGAGGAGGGGAAATATGACTAAAGGCTAGTGGGTTGAGATAAGGACAGGGAGAGATCACTCAGCAACTACTATCAGGGGCAAAACAGACTTGACTTGGGGAAAATTTAATTTATTGCCAATTGTCACCAGAGCAGGATAATGAGAAATAAGAACAAATCCAAAAATACCTTCCCCCCCCCCCCCCCCCCCCCCTTCCTGGGCTCAATTTCACTCCTGACTTCTCTACCGCCTCCCCCCAAGCAGTGCAGGGAGACGGGGAATGGGGGTTGCGGTCAGTTTATCACATGTTGTCTCTGCCACTCCTTCCTCCTTACATTCTTCCCCTGTTCCGGCATGGGGTCCCTTCCATGGGAGATAGTCCTTAATGAACTTATCCAGCATGGGTCCTTTCCACAGGGTGCAGTACTTCAGGAATGGACTGCTCCAGCATGGGTCCTCTGTGGGTCCACAGGTCCTGCCAGGAGCCTCCTCCAGTGTGGGCTCTCCATGGGTTCATGGCTTCCTTCAGGGCACATCCACCTGCTCTGGCATGGGGCCTTCCACAGGCTGCAGGTGGATATCTGCTCCACCATGGACCTCCATGGGCTGCAGGGAGACAGCCTGCCTCACCATGGTCTTCACCCGAGGCTGCAGGGGAATCTCTGCTCTGGCGCCTGGAACACCTCCTTCCCCTCCTTCTTCCCTGACCTTGGTGTCTGCAGAGTTGTTTCTCTCACATATTCTCGTTCCTTTCTCTCAGCTGCTGTTGTGCAGCAGTTTTTCCCCCTCCTTACATATGTTATCCCAGAGGTGCTACCACCGTTGCTGATGGGCTCAGCCTTGGCCAGCAGTGGGTCTGTCTTGGAACCAGCTGGAACTGACTCTATTGGACCTGGGGGCAGCTTCTGGCATCTTCTCACAGAAGCCACCCCTGTAGCCCACCTGCTACCAAAGACCTCGTCACAGAAACCCCCGACAGTAGGACAATTTTGTCAATTCCCTGGGATGACTTATTATTTTTAACCTGGAACTACACCTTGCTTTATCTCACACAGCATCCTGAACTTCGTGAATGAGAGGTGGATCTGGCATACGCTAAATTATCAAAAGATGATGGCCGTTGTTATTCACCAAGAATACTTTCCAATCTTCAGAAATTCAGCTTGTCAGTTAGGGAGTATTGGGTGTGATGACTCTATCATAATCTTGATATGATATTTTGTTGATTCAAGGTTGTATCAGCATACACTGAAATGATGCTGTCTACTTGCATCAGCAGAGACTACTGTGTTGCATCCTGGTAACATTTCTCTATTGAATTCTACAAAGTCTCAATTTAGTTTATCCTTAATCTCTGCAAACTATTCCTACTATGTTTATGCCTGTATCCTTTCCTTGAATGAGGTCTTCAGACCTCAGAGAGCAGAAAAGGAAGCTGTCTTTATATGGTGTCAGAACTAATGTGGCATTCTACGTAGTCTAATATGGCCTTCATGCTGGTGGATGTTTTATACGAAAATTGCAATAACAGAAATGGTGTCAAAGCTTACCGCTTCTTAGGTAAGATATGACATACCTAATGTCCCTCTATGTGGTGAAAAAAGAACAGAACTACTGATGAGAGGATCTATTTTAGTTAAGATTCCAGTTGTCCATCTTTATTGACAAAACATATATGTCCTTTCTCAGATCTACCTTTATCCTTAGACAAGAGATAGAGGACATGGTTAGTTAGCACACGGTTTTTGTAAAGTTTTGAGTTTGGCTTCTTTCCCCCTGTCATTTAGGAATGTTGCTGGGCTCTTGGCAGGACCTAGGCTAACAGGATCATATAGTGAGACAAATGCATGGTGTTCCTGGTTGTTCTCTGCTGGCCCATATAGCCATAGTTATCTGTCTTATTGCAGCTGTACAAATTCCTTGTGATCCTGATCTTGGATTGTATTTTAGTGACTGATTCTTGACCCAGTCCTAAGGTGGGAACTCTGGTCTTACTATAGAATGATCATGGCCCGGTGTGAGGCTATCACACTCGAGGATCAGACTCCTCAAGATGAACTTTTAGTCTGAAGGTGGATGAGCTGGGTGAGAACACTGCTTGAGTACTGCCTTTGTCATTAGCTTTAAGGATGGTCTTTTAAGTTTATTTCTAAAATGCTTTGGATTTTTAAAATCAGTTGAGGATAGAGTAGTGTCTCTGCAACTCTTGATCTTGTTCATATGATGACTTAGTCATTCAGAGTACCTTACTTTGACATAAAATATTACCATGGAGGAAGGCCCCGTCCCCATCCTCCCCCAAGTTTTTGTTTCAATAGAAGTCACCACAGATGGTAACTTATTTTCTGGTAATAATGACACTAGCTCTGCAAGTAGAACTTGAAATGGCTTTTTATAAAATATTACTGGGATCCAAAGTAGTCTTGTGGGTTTGATGTGAATGTTTTCTGATGAGCGTTGGAATTTAAATTTGATCTGGACAGCAGTTTTCATGAGTCTATTCCATTATGAACTTTCTTGGCGTGTTGGTGTTGAAAGATCTTTTGAAGCTGAGCAAGAGAAAGACCATTGTGTGAGGTCAGGTGTTGATTAACTAGCTTCCAGTTTCAGGAGGGTATATTTGATAAGCAGGATTAATCCTGAAAAGTGGTTCAGCAGCTTTAACTGTAACTAAAACAAATACCCCCCCCTACTACCCAGCCACCCCGTACCACCATCCCACATGTCGTTCTTAAATAGTCTAAAATAACTGCCAAGGAGTGAATCTGATTGGATTACAATTCAGAAGTCAAGTCAGATTAATGTACTCTTACAGTTTAAAATGCTGTATAACATATGTAGTGTCCTACTTAAGCAGCGAAACATATTTTTTTCCCTTAAATTCAGATATGTTAAGAATTACAAACAGAAATTAAGCCTGACTGAGTTTTAGTAATTAATGCATAAAGTAATTGAGGTGCATAAATATCTTAAGGGAAACTAAGTTATGAGATAATGAATTTGGTCAGATCAGACCACTAAAAATTCCATAGGGCTTCCCCCCCCCCCAATGGCTAACTCTTCCTTTCCATGCTTCTGTATAGATATTGTAATGCAGTTTTAAGGAAAATACTTCTCCTAAGTCGTTCTATGGGATACATACCACATGTGAGAAGTGACAGATTTTTATTTCTTAATTAAAGAGTCTTGAAAGAAACTTTGAAGCTATCCAGTGGATTGTGTTATGTGATTCAATTCAGGAATACTTTATTGAAATTCCTTATTCTGAGCATCCAGAATAAGTGGAGTATGGGATCTCTGTTATCTCTTTCCCTATCCCTGAAGCCCATAAAAGGAAAGCATTGAAAAATCAGTTACAATAACAAGGTTCTTGATTTGTAGTACCTGTTTACTAGCCTAGTGCCTTAATGTATTTAATCATATTAGTTTAGGTTCTTCAAAGGTGTAGTTCACTGTAAGCAAAGTAATTTTGGGGGTGAGCCTTGAAATATGTTTTCTCAAGTGGCTTGTGGACAGAAAGGACAGTTGTTTTCAGGTTTTCCCTTGATTCTTAAGGTTATCAGACTTCTTTGTTTGGTCTGGTTTGCTGTGCTGCCTTCTGAAGTTCAGGTATTCTTGGGTAAGGTCTCTCTGTCGCCTCTCCTCCTCTCTGTCGCCTCTCCTCCTCTCTGTCGCCTCTCCTCCTCTCTGTCGCCTCTCCTCCTCTCTGTCGCCTCTCCTCCTCTCTGTCGCCTCTCCTCCTCTCTGTCGCCTCTCCTCCTCTCTGTCGCCTCTCCTCCTCTCTGTCGCCTCTCCTCCTCTCTGTCGCCTCTCCTCCTCTCCTCTTTTTTTCAAGTTGGAGGTATTTAGCTACCTCTTTGAAGCCTTTCCTTAATATAACTTAAGAGCTGAACATAGTTTGCTGCAAGGGGCATTTTTTTATATACTTTTAAGTCAGCTCTCCTACTCAGTGATGTTTGCTTTGTTCTCATGTCAGATCTAAGTGTACTTAAAATGCCAGTATCAAGCATCCCTGTGTGGTGTTTCCCTAGAGAAAAGGAAGGTGTTGCTAGTGTGATTTCTAAATGTGCTTCTGTCCACCAAGCAGTACTTGATTCAGTGCAGTTCTGAGGCACTCAAGCCTAGTGTTTGTTTCACCATGCATTTTTATCCTTTCTTCCTTGGAATGTAAATTCCTGGATTGCTAAAAGAACTGGGCAACTGGGATGAGGGTAGCTGGTGCTGAGTGCTGCATATTTATTGAATAATAAGTAGCAACAGCTATGCTTCTGAAGACATTGTTGTAAATAAAACTGAGCTGTGGAGAACATTGGAACCCCTAACACATATATATACACACACACACACACACACCCACCCCCCGAATCTCTGTTGCAAGTCTGTGGGATAAACACTTACTATGAAGAATAGTCTTTCTGTTCTTATTTTGGCTAAAGGAATGGCTTTAAGATGTTTTATACTACAGGGTCCCATAGGATAGTCCATAAAGAAAAAAGAGTGCTGAAGTTTCACCTTAACATGCCCTTGACTTTTATCTAAACCAGCTGGTTAATCTGCCTATTTCTGACACAATGAGCTTCGTGGTGTCTGTATCTCTGCTTGGTTAAATTGAAGCTATTGTTTTGTCTCTTTTGTGATCATAGCTATGCATTCTAAAGGATTAATGTTTTTTTTTCTCACACACTGTTAATATTTTTGTACTAGAGTTTATACTAATAGTGGCTAATGTAACATATTCTAATCAGACCTTGGTTGGAACTCTGACTTCCTTCACCCCCCACCCCAAGAAGATACTGCTGGCTGATACAGGAGGAGTAACTGTTGTATTCTGTGTCTAACTGTGCTAAAGATAATGCATTCTTTGTGACTTGCAAGGGCTTTAAATAATGTGGAAATTAACGGAGAACTCCTTTGGCTTCCTTCCTGGCCAGACACAACATAAATCTTAATAATTGCTTTTGGAGGACTGGATTTCTTGAAGATGGGCGTACCTATCAGTGGATTATAGTTATGTAAAGAAATTGGAGATATTAAATTCGTGTAGTAGTAGATGTAGAGATATTCCTTTGAATTCAGAGAGTATTTTGGGCAAACCTGAGACTGATCAAGAGTTCAAATGAGTCATTCTCCACCTGACCTTTGTTATTGACATCTTCAAACTCTACACAAAATTACAAAATTACTTGATTTTGACTTGCCAAGTAATAATAATAGTAATACTTGTCACATCTCATAACCAAGTTCTGTAGTTGAGAGAGGTTTGTCCACTCATGTAGTCTTTAATATTTGTATTTAAAATAAATCCATTCTCCCAGAAAAGTTGTTGGCCCTTGAAATGCAGTGCTGTGCAAGTGGAAGAACTTTCACTTTTACATTGTTTAGAAGTTGGTGGGTATTTAAAATGTATAGTGTAGGTGAAGTTATAGAATGGTTTTAAACATATATGCATAGGGTAGACTCCTGGTTTATAAAGTTACTGAATTCTATGTAAAAGCTATGTTTGTAAATCAATGAATTTAAAGTTACAGAGCATGAAAAACAATGCTTCTTTAGGAAGACTGAAATATATTTTTAATCTTGTTTTTTATGTTCATGTGATAGCATTCTAGTTTTGGAGCTCAAATAAAATAATTTGATTAAAATGAATTTTAACAACCCCCCCTCTTCTGAAAAGTGCCATTTCTATTCTAACTAGCACAGATCATGATAGAAAATATTTTAATGGCCCTCAGTCAGTCATTAAGGGTGTACTAGGAAGTCCTAGTGTTGTGATGCAGTAACTTCTAGTTTTAAAATACATTGAAATATGAAGTTATATCTCTTATTTTGCTTATTTCTGTTGGGATGTTAATAGACTTGAAGGCCTAGAATAGAACTGTGTGTAAACTGTAACTCTTGGTGCAAAAGAACTTTGAACATCTTCCTTCTTTCCCAAATCAGGGCTTCAATTCTGGTTTTGGCTGGGGCAAAGTTAATTTTCTTCAGAGTACCTAGTATGGGGCAATGTTTTGGATTTGTGATGAAAACAGTGTTGATAACACAGGGATGTTTTGGTTATTGCTGAGCAGCGCTTACACAGAGTCAAGGCCTTTTCTGCTTCTCACATCACCCCACCATACCAGCGAGTGGGCTGGGTGGGGGTGCACAAGAAGCTGGGAGGGGACACAGCTGGGACAGCTGACCCCAACTGACCCAAGGGATATCCCACACCACATGATGTCATGCTCAGCATATAAAGCTGTGAGAAGAAAGAAAGGGGGACACATTTGGAGTGATGGCGTTTTGTCTTCCCAAGTAACGGTTATGTGTGATGGAGCCCTGCTTTCCTGGAGACGGCTGAACACCTGCCTGCCGATGGGAAGTAGTGAATGAATTCCTTGGTTTTGCTTTGCTTGTGCGCACAGCTTTTGCTTTACCTATTAAACTGTCTTTATCTCAACCCATGAGTTTCCTCACTTTTACCCTTCCAATTCTCTCCCCGATGCCGTGAAAAGCCGAAATCAGGACTCAATAGTCTGAATGACTATTAAGCAGGTATTCTTTATTGCAGCACTGGACGTGCAGGGGATCACTCCTCCTAATGCGTGTGCCCGCACAGGGTTAGTTGCATATCTTATACAAGCTCGACATGCATATTCATTAGTTTTCTAACAAAATATATACATATTCATTAATGTTCCAAGAACTCATTATCATGTGCAAATGTCCTCTGCACATGCCTGTTGGTGTCTCCGGGCGGTCGTCAGGGGTCTCTGGATGAAGGTTATATTCTTCCTCACTGTGCCCACTAGTTAACTTTTGCTTTTGCACAAACTCAGTTCTGAGCTCACGTATATACTGTCCTTGAGGGATAGTCTGTTCTGGTTTAATGTTTGCTCTGCAGCTCCTTATCTTTATGGTTCTGTACATCTGTTTTTCTAAGGTCAAATGTTGTTGTCATAAATTTTTGTTTAGGCGCTTCTTGTCTTGAAGCCTTTCTGACTCCCCCAAAGCAACAAGTTTTAGTCACAACAGTTCTAACTTTATCTATCCCTCCTTTTCTTTTGAGGACTTGTAGCTTACCTGCTACAGTTCTCAATATAAGAATTTACTAAGTCTCAAATGGAGACTATTATAGAAATGTTTTTTTTGTTTGCAAACTTAATAATAATTCATCCTTTTCAAGGGCCCGAGTAAAATATTTCTCTGTTTCCACTTGGTGTCTAATCTTATTTCTTTTCCAATCACCGTATGTCTCAGCTGAATTTCGACAACACCAGAGAAAACATCTGAGACACACAAACAAACATTCCTAAAACCATTAGCGTAACCGAGCCAATGAATAATTGTTTTAACCATCTTAGATGAGGAAGCCAAGAAGTCAATTTATCCCACAAATCTTGAAACCCTAAAGAAGTGTCATCTAGAGATACATCATGGAATAGTTGTGTTTTTTCCCAAAGTGCATTCAGATCTGCTTCTATCTGCTTATCTTTATGGATATATGCACAGCAGCTGGTACTAATGATCATGCATACTCCCCCTTCTTTGGCAGTCAATAAATCTAATGCCATTTGATTTTGCAACACAACTTTACTAAGGGATGACACCTCCGCCTGCAAATTCTTTATAGTCTTGAATCTTGATTGCAGTGAAGGTGGTCAGCAACACCTGGTAAGGTCCATTCCACTTCTCTCCCAGCAGATTACCTGAAAAATTCTTAACATAAACCCAATCTCCAGGGCTAAATGGGTGGATCGGATGATCTAACCCTTTGGCCCTGGTTCCCAAAACACTTTTATTAATCTTTTCCAATTGTTTTCCTAAGGATATAACATAATTTTGTAAGTAATGATCTCCCAACTGGTTCAGCTCCTCCCCTTGGTACTTAGCCTGATATGGTCTTCCATATAGTATCTCAAAAGGGCTCAAATTTTCTTTAGCCCTAGGTTTTATGTGTATTCGGAGTAGTGCAATAGGTAGCGCTTGGTACCAATAGAGGCTTGCTTCCTGGCATATCTTTGCTATTTCTTGTTTTATCATGGGATTCATTTTTTCTACTTGTCCATTGGCTTGTGGTCCGTAAGGTGTATGTAATTGCCAATTGATTCCCAGTAGCTTGCTGACTTGCTGCACTATTCTGCACAAAAATGTGTGCCCTTGTCTGATGAAATTACCATAGGTACCCCAAATCGGGGTATTATTTCATTTAATAGTACCTTAGTAACCTCCCTCGCTTTATTTGTTCTACAAGAAAACGCTTCTGGCCATCCGGAAAAGGTGTCTGTGAGTACCAATAGGTATCTATACCCCCCTTTTCTTGGAAGTTCCAAGAAATCAATTTTCCAATTGTCCCCTGGTATATTTCCTTTCCCAATATTCACCCATTGTACCCGGTTGCCTGTGTTAGGATGATTTTTCAAACATATTTTAAACTAAGGTTGGACCAGATTGTCCCTGAGGTCCCTTCCAACCTGTGGTTCTGTGATATTTCACACTGCTGAGTCACCTGCTGGAGTGTAGTATATACATTTCTCCCTATTAATTTCTGATTTTAAAAGTTATACAGGGAGTCTGCCCCCCAATGTGTTCTGTTATTACGTTCTTCTTTAACAATTCCCCATTTCTGTTTGGCAGGAATTATAATTTGGTTGTCACTCGAATGGGTCCATCCTCTGGAGGGAACCCACCCTCCCATTTCTTCTGCTAATTCTTTGTCGGCCATAGAATATTCAATATTTTCTTGCTCACCTAGACTCTTACTCCTGTTATATGGAATTAAGGTGTTGTGGTTTAGCCGGCAGCTCAGCCCCACACAGTCGCTCGCTTACTCCCCCACTGGTAGATGGGGGAGAGAATCAGAAGGGTAACGCTCGTGGGTTGGGATAAGAACAGTTTAATAATCAAAATTAAAAGAAACAACAACAGAAATGCAATGGAAAGGAGAACAACTAGAGGTGCAAAGCCCTGGGGTGGGGGGGAAGGGAGGGGGGAGGGGAACGAACCGCTGAAACAAACCGCACGCGATGCAGCCGCTCACTGCCCGCCGACCCACTCCTGAGCCGCAACCTGCCCCCCCTTCATATACTGGTCATGGTGTAACATGGTATGGAATGAACATGCCAGTGGCCAGTCGGGGTCAGCCTCCCCCACCATGGCCCCTCCCCTCCCAGCCCCCCTGCCACATGGCAGAGCGCAGGAAGCTGGAAAGGTAGCCGACCACCCACGGTGAGGAGAATTAACCCCTTCTCAGCCAAAACCAGCACATTCTCCACCCCTTATTCCATACCATTTACACCATGCCCAGGTCCCATACCATCCAATACAACCTTACCAACCACCACCCCTCCCCTTCCCATCCTTTAACATAATACACAGACATCAGTCCCTTAGTTCATGGACCTTCCCTGTAAAATGTCCATTGAGTTCACCCAGTCCATGACTCTGGGCTCCATCTGTCATATCAGTCTTTCAGGGTGGGAGAGATGGTGTGTGTGGCGTTGGGTTGCTGCATACCGAGTCAGCCATCGTTCCATCACTGCTGCACTTTGCTTGTTTCACAGTCTATCTTCCATGGGTTGGGAGGCTCGTACTCTGATATCATTGATACAACATGGAGGTGACACACAATATTATATAGCAGTTTGCATTGTGCCATTCAGTTCATTGGCTGTTTTCGCCCAAAATCAAATCCCCTTGAGGCACACATCGGATTTCTCCATCCTCCCGCATCACCCACCAAGGGCACCCAGGTCCTCGAGCAAAAGCAATCCCACGAATGGGTTTGCCTTTGCCTGAGGCAGGAAGAACCCAGACTGTTTTGCCCAGCATACTTTTTGCGTGCACTACAGGGACTCTATCCCCTTCCACAGTATGTAGGATTTCTGACTGGGCAGGGCCAGCTCGATTGGCAGATTCCCCTTGTGTTGACTAACCACGTGGCTTTTGCTAAATGTGTATCCCAGTGCTTGAATGTTCCACCCCCCATTGCTCTCAGTGTAGTTTTTAACAGTCCATTGTATCTTTCGATTTTCCCAGAGGCTGGTGCGTGATAGGGGATGTGATACACCCACTCAAGGCCATGCTCTTTGGCCCAGGTGTCTATGAGGTTATTTCAGAAATGAGTCCCATTGTCTGACTCAATTCTCTCTGGGGTGCCATGTTGCCACAGGACTTGTTTTTTGAGACCCAGGATAGCGTTCCGGGCAGTGGCGTGGGGCACAGGATATGTTTCCAGCCAGCCAGTTGTTGTTTCTACCATTGTAAGCACATGGCGCTTGCCTTGGCGGGTCTGTGGGAGTGTGATATAGTCAATTTGCCAGGCCTCCCCATATTTATACTTCAGCCATCGTCCCCCATACCACAGAGGCTTTACCCGCTTTGCTTGCTTGATTGCAGCACACGTTTCACATTCGTGGATAGCCTGCGCAATAACGTCCATGGTCAAGTCCACCCCTCGATCACGAGCCCACCTGTATGTTGCATCCCTCCCTTGATGGCCTGAGGTGTCATGGGCCCACCGAGCTAGAAATAGTTCACCCTTATGTTGCCAGTCCAGATCCACCTCAGCCACTTCAATCTTGGCAGCCTGATCCACCTGCTGGTTGGTTTGATGTTCTTCAGTGGCCTGACTCTTGGGGACGTGAGCATCCACATGACGTACCTTTACAACCAGGTTCTTTACCCGAGCAGCAATTTCTTGCCACAGTGTGGCAGCCCAGATGGGTTTGCCTCTGCGCTGCCAGTTGCTTTGCTTCCACTGCTGTAGCCAGCCCCACAGGGCATTTGCCACCATCCAGGAGTCAGTATAGCGATAGAGCACTGGCCACTTTTCCCGTTCAGCGATGTCTAAGGCCAGCTGGATGACCTTTACCTCTGCAAACTGACTCGATTCACCTTCTCCTTCAGCAGTTTCTGCTACTTGTCATGTAGGACTCCATACAGCAGCCTTCCATCTCCGGTGCTTTCCCATAAGGCGACAGGACCCATCAGTGAACAGGGCATATTGCTTCTCACCTTCTGACAGTTTGTTATAGAGTGGGGCTTCTTCAGCACGTGTCACCTCCTCCTCTGGTGATATTCCAAAGTCTTTACCTTCTGGCCAGTCCATAATCACTTCCAAGATTCCTGGGAGACTGGGGGTTCCTACTCGAGCCCGCTGGGTGATCAGTGCAACCCATTTACTCCACATAGCATCAGTTGCACGGTGTGTAGAGGGGATGTTTCCTTTGAACATCCAGTCCAGCACTGGCAGTCGGGGTGCCAGGAGCAACTGTGCTTCAGTACCAACCACTTCTGAAGCAGCTCGAACCCCTTCATATGCTTCCAATATCTCTTTTTCAGTTGGAGTATAGCGGGCTTTGGACTCTCTGTATCCCTGACTCCAAAACCCTAGGGGTCGATCTCGGGTTTCCCCTGGCACTTTCTGCCAGAGGCTCCAGGTAGGGCCATTCTCCCTAGCTGCAGTGTAGAGCACATTTTTTACATCTTGTCCTGCCCGGACTGGCCCAAGGGCTACTGCATGAACTATTTCTTGTTTAATGTGTTCAAAGGCTTGTCGTTGCTCAGGGCCCCATTTGAAATCATTCTTTTTCCAGGTCACTTGATAGAGAGGGCTTATGATCAGACTGTAATTTGGAATATGCATTCTCCAAAAACCCACAACGCCCAAGAACGCTTGTGTTTCCTCTTTGCTAGTTGGTGGAGACATGGTTGCTTTTGTTGATCGCATCCATTGGAATCTGACAACGTCCATCTTGCCATTTGATTCCTAAGAACTGGATCTCTTGTGCGGGTCCCTTCACCTTACTTTGTTTTATGGCAAAACCAGCTTTCAGAAGGATTTGGACTATTTTCTCTCCTTTCTCAAAAACTTCTTCCGCTGTGTTGCCCCACACAATGATGCCATCAATGTATTGAAGGTGTTCTGGAGCTTCTCCCTGTTCCAGTACAGTCTGAATCAGTCCATGGCAAATGGTAGGACTGTGTTTCCACCCCTGGGGCAGTCGATTCCAGGTGTACTGGACGCCCCTCCATGTGAAAGCAAACTGTGGCCTGCACTCTGCTGCCAGAGGGATTGAGAAGAATGCATTAGCAATATCGGTTGTGGCATACCACTTGGCTGCCTTTGACTCCAGTTCGTATTGAAGTTCTAGCATGTCTGGCACAGCAGCACTCAGTGGCGGTGTGGCTTCATTCAGGCCACGATAGTCTACTGTTAGCCTCCACTCCCCATTAGACTTCTGCACTGGCCGTATGGGACTGTTAAAGGGTGAGTGGGTCTTACTGATCACTCCTTGGCTCCTCAGTGGGTGAATGAGCTCATGGATGGGGAATCAGGGAGTCTCGGTTGGTGCAATATTGCCGCCGGTGCACAGTTGTGGTGGTGATCAGCACTTGTTGTTCTTTGATCCTCAGCAACCCCACAACAGATGGGACCTTCAAGAGACCGGGCAAGGTAGACAGCTGTTTAATTTCCTCCGTCTCCAAGGCAGCTACACCAAAAGTCCACCTGTACCCTTTTGGGTCCTTGAAATACCCTCTCCTGAGGTAGTCTATGCCAAGGATGCATGGAGCCTCTGGGCCAGTCGCAACGGGGTGCTTTTGCCACTCCTTCCTGGTTAGGCTCACTTCGGCCTCCAATACAGTTAGCTCTTGGGATCCCCCTGTCACTCCAGCAATGCTGATGGGTTCTGCCCCTATATAGTTTGATATAGTTTCACAGGAGTCATCTCCAGAGGCTGAGGGCCTGTGTTCTTTTTCCAAACGCTTTGTCAATGTCCTCTTTCCCAGAAAGGGATCCCAGTTGTTTGGCTTCTTTTCCCTCTAGTTCCAGGCTACTGGCCACATTATCCCAGCACATGAGCAGCCAGGTGACCATGTGCTCACCTGAACAACGGCTGAAATCTTTTCGCATATCTCGCAACTCACTCAAGGACAGGGATCGGGTGGTCTCTATTTCATTTATGACTTCTTCCTCCTCACCTCGTGATGGCCCTGATTTTTCATCATCCCATTCTAAATGAGTTGACGTCCACTTCCAATATTTCTTCTTGTGTATGGGGGCGACTGATACTGGCACGGGTTGATTCTCTGAGTCAGCTCCAGTACTTGTCATGAGGGTTTGAGTAGCCACAGTGCTTGTCATGGGGTTTGAGTGGTTGTAGTGCCTGTCACTTTGCCTTTCAGTCCAGAGACCTCCTCTTCCCCTTTAGGAGCACTGAATACTGTTGAACAGGGCTCGGTACGCATGGGTCAGGCCCTAGCACGTTGCAGTTATCTGTGTCTCTCTGGAGTTCCCAGCATAACAACATACTTTCTCCAAATATTCTACTAGTTTTTCAGGATTCTGCACTTATTCAGGGGTGAAACCCCAAAACACTGGGGGTGCCCACTGCCGTAGGTATTTGCCCATGCTATCCCACATGCCTTGCCACTCGTGACTATCAAGCCTTGGGGCAGATCTCAGGATGATATTCTTAAGTTGCTTAATCAAAACCAAAACAACATGCCCATAAACTAAGAATAAGTGCACCTTAACCACCCAAGGATGTTCAAGATACAAAAAGGTTGTTGTAATAAAGGCGGAGACATCATAGAAGAAAGTTGCAAAGATACTATTATATATTTATCCATATAAAGTCTCTCTGAGGAGGAGGTATAATTGCTAATTGCCTCAACAAGGTGGGATCCAAAGTACAGTAAGGGTTTCAGCAAAAACCCCAAATACCAGATAAAGCTGATAACCAGTGTTTGCATAACAAATCTCTTAGGCAAAATGTTACTAATCACAGCAGAATACAGCAGACTCAACAAACCAACACCAATCTTTAACACCAACTGCAAAAATGAGAACATGGTGCTGTGACCAGCAGCTGTTATTATCTCCAACCCTTGAGCCCCACGTTGGGCGCCAAAAAGACTGTCGTGGTTTAGCGGCAGCTCAGCCCCACACAGTCGCTCGCTCACTCCCCCACCAGTGGGATGGTGGTGAGAATCAGAAGGGTAACGCTCTTGGGTTGACATGAGAACAGTTTATTATTAAAATTAATAAATAAAAAAAAAACACAAACAAAAAAATGCAATGGAAAGGAAAACAATGAGAGGTGTGAAACCCAGAGGGGGAGGGGGATGAACCACCAAATCAAACTGCACATAACGCAGCTGCTCACCACCCGCTGACCCAACACCACACCTACCCGAGCTGCAACTGCCCCCTTAATATACTGGTCATGGTGTCACATGGTATGGAATGAACATCCCATTGACCAGTCGGGGTCAGCTGCCCTGGCCGTGGTCCCACCCCTCCAAGCCTCATGCTGATGTGGCAGAACTCGGGAAGCTGGAAAGGTCTCTGACCACCACAGTGAAGAGAATTAACCCCTTCTCAGCCAAAACCAGCACATAAGGCTAAAATTTCTTGCATTCTCTCCGCTGCCTGCTTAGCCTCATAGTCAGCCAATCTATTACCTTTTTCCTGTTCAGTGTTACCCTTTGGGTGTCCTTGACAGTGCATGATGGTGACTTTGGTTGGCAGTTGAATTGCCTTTAATAGGCGAAGTATTTCCTCTGCATGCTTAATCTGCCTTTCTTGTGCAGTTAGCAGTCCTCATTCTTTCCAAATTGCTCCATGAGCATGGACAACTCCAAAGGCGTTTTTGGAATCTGCCCATATATTTATCTTTTTCCCTTTTGCCAGCTCCAGGGCCCTCATTAGGGCAATAATTTCAGCCTTTTGAGCTGATGTTCCAGCAGGTAGTGATTGAGATTTGATTATTTTGTTCGCTGTTGTCACCGTGTATCCGGCCTTTTGAGTACCTTGTTGGACAAAGCTGCTTCCGTCTGTGAACCAGGAATCTTGTGCATCTTCCAGAGGTGGTTCTTTCAAATATGATCTGCTAGAATATACAGTCTCTATGGTCTCTAAGCAATCGTGTGTAAATGACTCAGATGTCACCCCACTGAGGAAAGAAGCTGTGTTCGTAACATTAGTTACTTCATTATTAGTATTGTCTGGTTCAATTGAAATGGCCTGGTACTGTAGAAATCGGGATGGGGAAAGCCAGTGATTCCCTTTCTGTTCCAACACAGGTGATGCTGTGTGTGAAACCAGTACTGCGATCTTTTGGCCTGAGGTGAATTTCCAGGCCTCCTGAATATTCAGGACCACAGCCGCCACAGCTCACAGGCACCCTGGCCACCCCTTGCTTACTTTGTCAAGCTGTTTAGAAAAACAGGCCACAGCTCTTCTGTAGGGTCCTAGCCGCTGAGCTAGGACTCCCAGAGCTATACCTTGTCTTTCATGGGAAAACAGCCAGAAGGTTTAGTCACATCAGGTAGGCCCAGGGCCGGGGCCTTCATTAGGTCCTTTTAAGTGTCTTGAATGCATTTTGAGCTTCTTTGGACCAGACCAATCGAGTGGGGTTGTTTTTCAAAAGTTCATACAAAGGTTTTACTATTATTCCATAATTATAAATCCATAACCGGCACCAACCTGTCATTCCCAAAAAGGTCCTGAGTTCTTTTACCATCTGAGGGAGGGGGGTTCTGCAGATGGCTTCTTTTCGTTCTGTTCCTAATTCCCGTTGTCCTCCAGATAATTCATATCCAAGGTAGGTTACTTGTTGCCACACCATCTGAGCTTTCTGTTGAGAGGCTCGATACCCATTTAGTCCCCAAAAGTTCAACAAACTGATAGTCCATTGTATACAGTCAGGTTTTGTTTCAGTTGCTATTAATAAGTCGTCCACATACTGTAAAAGGACTCCTTCCCTGGAGGGAGGAGCCCACGTTTGAAGTTCTCATCCTAATAGATTTCCAAAGATTGTTGGACTGTTTTTAAAACCTTGGGGTAACACTGTCCAGGTAAGCTGGGTTTTCCTGCCAGTGGTAGGGCTTTCCGATTCAAATGCAAATAAATTTTTACTTTCTTTGGCTAAAGGCAAACAGAAGAATGCGTTTTTTTAAATCTAATACTGTAAACCATACTTGATTATCCCATAATTTAGTAAGTAAGGTATAAGGATTAGCTACCACAGGGTGTAGGTCTTCAATAATCTTGTTCACTTCTCTTAAATCTTGTACTACTCGATTTCTACCTTTTTCTCTTGTCTCCCTTGCTTTATTTTAACCAGTGGATCCGCTAGGGTAGATGCCCTAGGTCCCTGTCAATCGAACTCTGTTTCAGCTATCAAGGTCTGTGGGGTCTCCTTGAGCTTTGGGCATTCATTTTTCCAATGTCCTTTCTCCTGACAATATGCACACTGATTCTTTCCCAGTCCCCCTCTATTTCCAAAGGGCCTGCCTTCCCCTTCCTCATCCTCTAAATCCTCCTCTGTTCACCATTCCTCTCTGTTCCAAGGCCGCCACCATAGCTGTTGCCATCACTTTCATCAGTTTTCCTCTATCCACATTCTCCCGATCCCTCTAAACTCTCCATGCCTCCTCATGCAATTTCTCTAAGTCTCTTATTTCCAGTTCTTTTAACTTCTGTAGCTTCTTTCTTATATCTGTAGATGATTGCCCCAAAAATAGAGAAACAAGTTGTTCTTGTCCCACATCCGAGGAGGGATCCAGGGTAGTGTATTTTCGCATGGCATTTCTCAATTGATCCAGAAATTCACTAGGGGTCTCTTTCTGCCCCTGTTTGACAGCACATAATGCTGACCAATTTACAGCTTTTGGAATTGCATTTTCTAATCCCAATTTTATCCAATCTTGGTATCTTTTTAATAATCTATAATCACGCCCGTCATTGGGGTCCCAACGTGGGTCAGTCAGGGGAATGTAATTGTCCACATTCCCTTGTAAGGTTCCCCCAGTAATTTGGGCCTGCACGTGAGTTTGTGCAGTTTTTAATACTAATTGTTTTTCTGTTTCCGTCACTTCCCCCAAAATCAAATCTACATCTGTCCACTCAGGGTCCTGGGTTTTTAAAATTATTATTCAAATTGTTTTGCCACTTGAGAGGGGTCATCCTGGCATCCCCCAGCTACCTCTTCCCAGGCATCTAAATCAGTAGTGGAAAAGGGTACTTTTACTCTAGCCGGTCCTCCTGCCCCTGTTACCTCTCGTAATGGAGCCAGGAGTTGTGGAGCTTTCTCTGTTCTGTTCCTGGTCCGTGCTGTAACAGGAGTAAAAGCACTTATTGCTCCTTCCTCCTCGCTGTTATCATCCGTTTCAGATAACAATGATGGATGAGGGGGAGACAGATTAAGGGGTGGAGGGGGCAATCCCAAATCCTGAGGTTGATCCTCTATCTCCTCCCTTTTCTTTCTGGGGTTTGTTATTTTCAAACATCTCTGCCCAATACTACATGCTGAACAGCATCTCCTTATTTTCTCCCACTCCTTCTTTTCACTTCACTTTTTTTTTTTTTTTTTTTTCTGAAGATAAAACCAGGGCATCTTCTGGTGGGATATTAATACCGCAATCTCTCTGCCACTTGGATGATTCCGCAAAGTGGAAAACATATCTGCATGCATAACCTCATCCCACTTTCCTTCTTTCCTTAAAAACATCAGCTGCAATACAGTGTTTTCTTGTTCACATTCCCACCCGGCGGTCCCCCTATATCTTTCCAGTGTGCTAGGATACATCCTAGGGGCTTTTCTTTGGAATTTTGCTGCTCTGATTCCCCCCCATTCCGTTTTCTTATTTACGAGACACACAGGATGTTAATGTGTACGTAGATAGCACAATGTTGGTCCGTAATGAAGTTAACAATTGCTTCGTTCCGGTCATACCTTTTGCGAGACGGCGGAACCGAGGGTCAGAACTCCACACTTGCTTTGCAGCTATGCTGCGTCTCAGTCACTCATTCATTCACCAGTCACACCAGAGTTAACTCAGCTCATTCATACTTAGTTATCAATTTTACAATGCCTGATGGGTATATCCAAATTCAATGTCAACAAGCCAGTATCTGAGTTCAGTATCAATAAATCCCTACCACCAGAGTACAATACTTATGTAACCCGCATAAGTGTACCAATACCAAAAGTACGCTACTGCAGAAGTACGAAGCCTAACCCGCGCCTGTACCCACGTACTAAATACCAGAGTACACCACTCACGACGAGTGTGCATGAAACCAAAAATACAAACACTTATAAAAGTTTTGTACCCAATACAGAACAACCAAAGTACGCTACCCACGATGAGCGTGCACCACCAGATGTATCCCTCAGGCACTAGTAGCCTGGATACACGGCACTCTGCGTAGGATGTCTCCTATGGCTTACAAGAATCCCAAATGACCAGTCCCAAATTCCAAAACAGAAAACCAGAACTATTTAAGAATACCTTTATTTCTTTAGATGGTCCTTGTCTGCTCCTGCAGTGATCCAATTGAGGCGAGGAGTCCCTCCGGGAAATCCTGGAGGTACCCTAGGGAGTCCTGTTCTCAGCAGGTCCTGCAGCTGAGTAGAGCCGGTCCCATCTGGGGTGCCAAATTGATGCTGTGAAAAGCCGAAATCAGGACTCAATAGTCTGAATGACTATTAAGCAGGTATTCTTTATTGCAGCACTGGACGTGCAGGGGATCACTCCTCCTAATGCGTGTGCCCGCACAGGGTTAGTTGCATATCTTATACAAGCTCGACATACATATTCATTAGTTTTCTAACAAAATATATACATATTCATTAATGTTCCAAGAACTCATTATCATGTGCAAATGTCCTCTGCACATGCCTGTTGGTGTCTCCGGGCGGTCGTCAGGGGTCTCTGGATGAAGGATATATTCTTCCTCACTGTGCCCACTAGTTAACTTTTGCTTTTGCACAAACTCAGTTCTGAGCTCACGTATATACTGTCCTTGAGGGATAGTCTGTTCTGGTTTAATGTTTGCTCTGCAGCTCCTTATCTTTATGGTTCTGTACATCTGTTTTTCTAAGGTCAAATGTTGTTGTCATAAATTTTTGTTTAGGCGCTTCTTGTCTTGAAGCCTTTCTGACTCCCCAAAGCAACAAGTTTTAGTCATAACAGTTCTAACTCTATCACCCCCATCCCGCTCTGAGGGGAGTGAGTGAGCAGCTGCATGGTGTTTAGCTGCCTACTGGGGTTAAAGATCATCAGCTTCATACAAAAAAAAATTCAAACAAGTGGCTAAAATGCTAATTAAAATTAGCTTCATGTGCTGATTAGGATTGCTATAAACTGTAAATTTCAAGTTTCTTATACTATAAACTAATCCTTTCTATGCAGAACATACAGATCTTGCTTTCAGCATGTTTCTGAAGTAACATCAAGTTACTTATGCCCTTGTTGGAGAACTAAACATGATTCTGCTCCAGTATAACTGAAAAATCTAGGCTGTTTTTTCCATTCCTCCCCTTGTCCCAGTAATTTAGATGAATTTGCAGGCAAAAAGAGCTCAGTGAAGAGAACTCAAAACTGTTGCCTAAACTTAAATTATTACTCTGTTTAGGTCAATTATGGTGGCTTTTTTTCTTACGGTTCATACTATATATACACTTGTTAATATTGTTTAAAGCCTTTTTTTCTTCTCTAATTAATAATTTAATAGATTAATAGAATAGCTGATATCTGAAGGGAGTACAATATTTTTGTAGAAAAATTTAACACTGGTTTTGTGGGAGTAGGGGGTGACAGACTTACTGCATAGTCCCTACCTCATTTGTAGGTCTTATCTGATGAAAGCTGGGCTGTCATCTATTTCATAGAGTAATAGTGTTACAGCAAGTCTGTCAGTATAATCAGAATGTCCGAATGTGTGTGGCTGACTAATGTCTTTCATGAGTCTCCTGTGTCCCATGAGTTCAGATCTATTCCTTGCTTAGATCTATAAAAAACTTTCTTAAAATGTAGAATTTGCAATACCAATATTCTAATTTTAAATAAATAGAAATAGTGAACTCTGAAACTAAAAAACTTTGCTGCGTGAATTGATGGGTATATTTTGAAGGAGAGATAAGGTAATAAAGATTAATATCTCTTACTATAAGCTTTGATCTTGTTGCATTGTTCTGGAAATCTGCTTTATCCTATGAGCTGATCGAAGTTGGAATGTAACTGTTTTCTGTTGCAGATGAACCGACACGGTCCTTGAGTGGTCTCATCTTGAAGAATAATGTAAAAGCGCATTTTCACAACTTTCCAAATGGGGTAGCTGACTTCATTAAAAGTGAATGTCTGAACAACATTGGTGATTCCTCCCCCTTAATTAGAGCTACTGTAGGTAAGTTTACTCTTATTGCTGTCTTCTGCATGCTAAAAATGTTAGTGATATAAGTGAAAGCTGCACTAGTGAGAGTTATTAAACTTCTAAAACTGTTTGCTTCTGATAATTGTCACAACTACACCATGTTTTGATGCCGATATTAATCTTCAGTGTGAATATATGAAAGTCACACTTATTTTTGCTTCCTGTTGTCTTAAAACTGATTTAGCAATTCAGTTCATATCTCTTGAAACATCACTGAACATAAGTTTACTTGAATCTACTGAAATTCAGCTTGCTGCCAATTTTTATACCTAAAAACAAGAACAAGGTAAAGGTCTGACTTCAGAACTATTTCAGCACTCTACTTGCATCAATGAAAGACTTCTGTTAAATGATTTCTTCCCTGCCTCCCCCCCCATATGCACACCCCTTCAGGGAATCATTGTACCATGTGTGACTGTGCCGGTTTTGGCTGAGGAGGAGTTAATTCTCCTCACTGTAGTGCCTGCGGTGGTCAGGGACCTTTCCAGCTTCCCATGCTCTGCCAGGTGGGCAGGAGGCCAGGAGGGGCGGGGCCACAGCCAGGGCAGCTGACCCCGACTGGCCAATGGGATGTTCATTCCATACCATGTGATGCCATGACCAGTATATTAATGGCGGCAGTTGGTGTGAGGGGGTCAGTTGTGGCTTGGGGACTGGCGGTATCAGGTTGGTGGGTGGCTGTGTTACGTGTGGTTTGTTTCAGTGGTTCATTCCCCTTCCCTCCCCGGGTTTCGTGTGTCTCATTGTTTCCCTTTCCATTGCATTTTTGTTGTTGTTGTTTTATTTTAATTATTAAAATGTTCTTATCTCAACCCACAAGCGTTACCCTTCTGATTCTCTTCACTGTCCCACCGGTGGGGGAGCGAGTGAGCGGCTGTGTGGGGCTGAGTTGCTGGCTAAACCACAACAGTGACACACATTAAAAAACAGAAACTCATTAGGTTAAATACCTTCTGTCAGAAAACAGTAGATAAAGCGTGGTGGTCAGAACATCAGCTAGAAACAGCTTTGTTGCATGGATTTCTGATTTCCTAAATACTGTGTTTTAGTATGCTTCTTCCATAACATGCACATTTGCGGTATTTTTACTTATTTCTGGGTAATGTTGCTTTCCTGTCTGCTCTTTGAGAATTATTTCCTCCAGTTACTACAATCATAATAATTTTCCTTGTCCACTCCAAAAACTGGGAAAAAGTAAAATACATGTATATTTAAGTACAGTAGAAGAAAATGGGGATGTGTCATGGTTTAGCCTCAGTCAATAACTAAGCACCGCACAGCTGCTAACTTGCTTCTCCCCACCCCTGTGGGGTGGGTGAGAGAATCAGAAGGGCCAAAGTAAGAAAACTCATGGGTTGAGATAAGAGTTTTTAATAATTAAAATAAAATAGTAATAATAATATAATGAAAAGGAAAATAATGAGAGAGGTGAAACCTCAGGAGGAGGGAAAAAAAAACCCTAAACAACAAGTGATGCAACTGCTCACCGCCTGCCGACTGACGCCACCAGTCCCCAAGCTGCGATCACTGCTTCCCCCGGTGAACTCCCCCCAGTTAATATACTGGGCATGACATTACATGATATGGAATATCCCTTTGGTCAGTTTGGATCAGCTGTCTTGGCTGTACCCCCTCCCCTCCCAGCTTCTTGTGCACCCTGCAGAGCATGAAAGGCTGGAAAAGTCCTTGCCTAGTGTAAGCACTACTTAGCAACAACTAAAACATCGGTGTGTTATCAACATTGTTCTCATACTAAGTCCAAAGCACAGCACTATGCCAGCTGCAGTGAAGAAAATTAACTCTATCCCAGCTAAAACTTGCACCCAGGGTGGGTGCAAGTTCAGAAAGGAATTCAGCTTATATCAGCTGCTTTCTGTTATAAAATAATCTACCGGTTATTGCTCCTTTAGAATACTTGGCTTTTTCTATAGGATTCCTTCTTCAGGCATCTGGGTTTAAGGACTTGGGACTAGAGAAAAATGTCCATCTCTCTGCTTTTTCCTGCTGTCTCATCCCTTGTGAAGCTGCTTTACTGTGAATTTTAATAATGCCCCATTTCCTTAATGACAGTAGAAACAAGTCTTTTAGTGGCAGGCACTCTTGTGATTTTAGGTTGTAGAAGAGTTGTGCTTGCTTGTTTGTTAATAAGAGTTGTTAATGGAGTACAATGGAGCTGACTAAAGAATATAGAAATATATTACAGCTCTGTTTGGATTGCTGTCTTAGGGTGGTTGGGTAGTGGTGGCGGCAGCTGGGGGAGGGGACGGGGTGTGGGCTGTTGTTTGGTTTTGAGCAGTTTATTCTTCGCTTTCTCCTAGTAGGAAACATTTGTGGATTAGTAGCTCAATCACTGTTGAGCTTTAAGTGGTCCTTGCAGGGATTATTCAAGCATATATAAACTCTGAAGATGCGTACCAACTGATGAACTGTATGCTTGCATAATAAGAGTTACTATATTTATAGTGTGTTTTGTACCCTCCTGTGTGAAGTAATTAAATGTTGGATCTTTGTAGGCTTCTGTCTTAATAGTGAAGTTGGTCCAGTACTTGCTGGTCTCTTGATACCAGCTAGGTGTAAATATATTGCTACCTGCCTAGGCTGCCTTGGTAGCATGTGGGTTGTCATGTGCTAGTCATAGCTGGTCTTTGAGACGTGTACATGTTTTTGATGTTCAAGCTCTATCAATTTAATGAGCCAACTGCAAATAAGATCTCTGGAATTCTGAAAGGAAGATGAGCGAGTACATCAAAACAGCATCAGGGGAAAGGTAATGCAGCCTTTGGTCTCTGGCATCTGGTGCTAACCAGACAAAAGCTGATACCTTCTAACCAAGATGGAGGCAATCACATTCTCAGAAGTCACCTCACTGAGGACAGTGAAGATGGCAATAAGAGTCTATTTTAGAACTGTGATTTGAGTCCAAATGGTAAATACACATTGTTGTTTCCTTACTTAGCTTTTCCCCGTTTTAACCCCCAAATGAGTAATGGTGTGGAACTTCTCTGTGCTGTGTGGTACAGGTTTTAAAAACCTTTGTGTCAACATTGAAATATGGATTCAGGTTCAAAAAAAGATGGCTGCATGTGTTGAGGACCCACAAACTTACCAGGAAATAAATGCATCTATTTAGGAGGTGTCTGACTGTTAAACACTCAAACTATTTCCCCTGCTTAAGAGTAGTGGCAGGACTGGAAAGCTTCATTGCAGAAGGAAAATGAAAGTTAATGATTGCCCTATGAGGGGGGGAATTTTGTCATGAAGCTCAACTTAGAACTGCAGAGTTCAGAATTCAACTTAAGGAGCTTGTCCTGGTTTTGGCTGGGATAGAGTTAATTTTATTCACTGTAGCTGGTATAGTGTTGTGTTTTGGATTTAGTATGAAAATAATGTTGATGATTACACCAATGTTTTAGTTGTAGCTAAGTAGTGCTTACACTAGTCAAGGACGACTTCAGCTTCCCATGCTCTGCCTGGGGCACAAGAAACCAGGAGGGGGCATAGCCAAGACAGCTGATCCAAACTGGACAAAGAGATACTCACAGAATGATAGGGGTTTGGAAGGGACCTGTGGAGATCATCTTGTCCAACCCGTCTGCTTGAGCAGGCACACCCAGAGCAGGGGGCACAGGACTGTGTCCAGGTGGGGTTTGAATGTCTCCAGGGAAGGAGACTCCACAGCCTCTCTGGGCAGCCTGTGCCCCTGCTCTGTCACCCTCACAGTAAAGAAGTTTTTCCTCATATTCAGGTAGAACTTCCTGTGTTCCAACTTGTGCCCATTGCCCCTTGTCCTGTTGCTGGGCACCACTGAAAAGAGTCCGGCCCCATCCTCTTGACACCTACCCTTCAGATATTTATAAGCATTGATGAGATTGCCCCTCAGTCTTCTCCAGGCTAAACAACCCCAAGTCTCTCAGCCTTTCCTCATAAGGGAGATGCTCCAGTCCCCTGATCATCTTGGTAGCTCTCCGCTGGACTTGCTCAAGCAGTTTCCTGTCCTTCTTGAACTGGGGGGCCCAGAACTGGACACATCACTCCAGATGTGGTCTCACTAGGGCAGAGTAGAGGGGGAGGATAACCTCCCTTGACCTGCTGGCCACGCTCCCTTTTAATGCATCCCAGGATACCGTTGCCCTTCTTGGCCGTAAGGGCACAGTGCTGGCTCAGGGTCAACCTGCTGTCTACCAGCACTCCCAGGTCCTTCTCAGCGGAGCTGCTTTCCAGCAGGTCAACCCCCAACCTGTACTGGTGTATGGGGTTGTTCCTACCCAGGTGCAGGACCCTACACTTGCTCTTGTTGAATTTCATCAGGTTCCCTTTGGCCCAGCTCTCCAGCCTGTCCAGGTCTCGTTGAATGGCAGCACAGCCTTCTGGTGTATCAGCCACTCCTCCCAGCTTGGTATCATCAGCGAACTTGCTGAGGTTACACTCTATCCCTTCATCCTGGTCATTGACTGGACCCAGTACAGACCCCTGGGGAACACCGCTAGTTACAGGCCTCCAACCTGCACCATTGGTCACAACCCTCTGAGCTCTCTTGTTGAGCCAGTTCTCAATCCACCTCACTCTCCACTCATCCAACCCACACTTCCTTAGCTTGTCCATGAGGATGTTATGGGAGGCAGTGTCAAATGCCTTACTGAAGTTGAGGTAAACAACACTTACTGCTCTCCCTTCATCTACCCAGCCAGTCATGCCATCGTAGGATGCTATCAGGTTTGGTCAAGCATGATTACCCCGGTGAATCCATGTTGAATACTTCTGATAACCTTCTTTTCCTCTACATGCCTGGAGATGACCTCCAGGATGAACTGCTCCATCGCCTTTCTGTGGATGGAGGTGAAGCTGACTGGGCTATAGTTCCCCAGGTCCTTCTTCTTGCCCTTTTTGAAGACTGGAGTGACATTTGCTTTCTTCCAGTCCTCGGGCACCTCTCCTGTCCTCCATGACCTTTCAAAGATGATGGAGAGTGGCTCGGCAAGAACATCCGCCAGCTCCCTCAGCTCTCATGGGTGTATCCCATCAAGGCCTATGGATTTGCGAGGATCCAGTTTGCCTAGGTGACCTCTGACCCTATCCTCCTCAACCAAGGGGAAGTCTTCCTTTCTGCAGGTTTTTTTTCTCTCTCTTCTGGGGGCTGAGATGCCTGAGGGCCAGCCATATCAGTAAAGACCAAAGCAAAGAAGGCATTCAGTAACTCTGTCTTCTCTGCATCCTGTGTCACCAGGGCACCCACCTTGTTCAGCAGTGGGCCCACTGTACCCCCAGTCTTCCTTTTACTGCTGAGGTATTTGAAGAAGCCTTTCTTGTTATCCTTGACATCCCTTGCCAGATTTAGTTCCAAGTGGGCCTTGGCCTTCCTTGTTGCATCTCTGCATACCCTGACAACGTTCCTATATTCCTCCCAAGTGGCCAGTCCCTTTTTCCGCATACTGTGAACCTCCTTCTTCCTTTTGAGTTTCTCTAGAAGCTCTTTGCTCATCCATGATGGTCTCCTGGCTCCTCTGCCTGACTGCTTCCTTATAGGGATGCACCGATCTTGAGCTCGGAGGAAGTGGTTCTTGAATACTGTCTGGCTCTCTTGGACCCCCCCTACCTTCTAGAGCCCTAGCCCATGGGATTCCTCCTAGCAGGTCTTTGAAGAGGCCAAAGTTGGCTCTCCTGAAGTCCAGGGTTGTAAATCCTATTTTTTGCCCTGCTTCTACCACACAGTATCCTGAACTCCACATTCTCTTGGTCACTGCAGCCAAGGCTATGCCCAACCCTCACATCCTCAATGAGTCCTTCTTTGTTTGTTAGTATAAGGTCCAGCAGCACATCTTGCTTCATTGGCTCCTCCCCTACTTGCATCAGAAAGTTGTCCTCGATGCTCTGTAGGAACGTCCTGGATTGTGCACGCCTTGCCATGCTGCTTTTCCAGCAACCATCAGTGTGCTTGAATATTCCATATCATATAATGTCATGCCCCATGTATTAACTGGGGGGAGTTGGCCAGGGTGTTGGTCCGTGGGTGGTGAGCGATTGCATCATTTGTTCGGTTTTTTTGCACCACTTCCCCCCCCCCCCGTTTCATATCTCTCTCATTATTTTGCTTTTCATTATATTATTATTGTTATTATTATTGTTTTATTTTAATTATTATACTGTCTTTATCTCAAACCATGAGTTTCCTTACTTTCGTCCTGATTCTCTCCCCTGTCCCACTGGGGTGGGGGGAATGAGCGAGTGGCTGTGTGGGGCTTAGTTGCCAACTGGAGCTAAACCATGACAGAGCTACAGAGGCAAAACACCACCCCAAAACCCCCAATCTTTCTTCTGTCCTGTTATTGGCATGGAAATACTGAAGCATAGTTTCTTTTTCTTTATGTTCAGATTTATTATTGCAGAGTTGATGCTATAAACTGGGATTGCCTGTAATTTTAATAGTGACATAAGAGATGCTGTCATGACAATTACAATTCTGTTTTTACCAATTTCCGATAGCCCTCTTACTGCTCAATTAGCTCAACTGCTGTACTTGTTAGTTTTCACATTTGTCAAGTGAAATATCAACAGATTCTGTAACACTGATTTGTAATTAAGTTCATTACACATCAAAGACCACCTTTATAAAGATTTTCAGTTTCCAATTTCTAACCTTGAAGCTTAGTATGTTGGTCAGAAGGAAAGGCCTTGTTTAAATGTCAACCCTAGCCCAAACCTGTCAGACAGCTGTAAGCTACTAAACTGATTATTTCTTTACTTTGATTATTGTTCTGATGTCTGTGTTGCAGAGAAAGACACAAAGGCAAATCTCTGGTGTATACTGTTGCCTGCTGGCTAAGTAAAGCAGCAGGCAAGTGGAAAATATTTCACATTTTGAAAGGAGAATGAAGCTCATTAGAAGCCCATGTAGATTTTTTTTAACATGAACATAAGTGCCTAAAAACTTTATTTTATATAGCTGTTCCCTCATTGTTCTTAAAACCTTTTGCAAAGCTTCAAATGCTATATGTATTGTTTCTTTAAGTTCTTGATAGTCTGATATTTAATTTTTGTCCCCACCAAAGTGTCTCTTCATCACTTAAAAAAAAAAAAAAAATAAATAAAACAAAACAAAACTACCACCCAACCAGACCGTTTGGATCTTCTGAAAACTTCTAGGATCTTTAAAATATTTTTAAAGCAACTCTTCCAAAACTGCCAACTCCTTTAAGACGTATGACTTCTCTCACATGTTGGTCTAGAGGAGTTCCAGGAATTTAATTCTTAAGATTGTTTCTCAATTCATGTTAATTCTACAAACTTGTGCCAGATCTAAGTCAGGGAGACGGTTTTGCAATTTAAGTACTTTGTCTACATTCATTTATTTTGTTCTGTTTATGAAATTTAGTTTAAGGTGTTTTTTTATAAAAGCATGTCATTATGGTCTAGCAACAATAAAACATGTATTTTCTTTTAATGCATCTGATATTCTTTGCAGGACCATAATATTCAGGGGAAATAGTCTTCAAGACTCCATAGATATCCATAGGCTTTTGGGAATCTTTTCTATTAAGGTGCAACTATGAAGACAACTGGATACAAACTACTTATAGAGCTGTAAAAATAGTAAAATTTCACCTCTGTCTTCATTTTTGTCCTTTGTCGTCTTGGGTTCTCTGGCCTTATTGCATCAAAGGAAACACAATGCAAAATATCTTTGTGTCTTGCCCAGAATGTCCTTTCGTTTGTAACTTTGTCCTGTATTCTTATATATTTCATAAGAATTTTAATATTTTACTCTAAAGTGTAAACACATCCATTGGAATCTAACGATGTCCATCTTGCCACTTGATTCCCAAGAACTGGATCTTCTGTGCAGGTCCCTTCACCTTACTTTGTTTTATGGCAAAACCAGCTTTCAGAAGGATTTGGACTATTTTCTCTCCTTTCTCAAAAACTTCTTCCGCTGTGTTGCCCCACACGATGATGTCATCAATGTATTGAAGGTGTTCTGGAGCTTCTCCCTGTTCCAGTACAGTCTGAATCAGTCCATGGCAAATGGTAGGACTGTGTTTCCACCCCTGGGGCAGTCGATTCCAGGTGTACTGGACACCCCTCCATGTGAAAGCAAACTGTGGCCTGCACTCTGCTGCCAGAGGGATTGAGAAGAATGCATTAGCAGTATCAGTTGTGGCATACCACTTGGCTGCCTTTGACTCCAGTTCATATTGAAGTTCTAGCATGTCTGGCACAGCAGCACTCAGTGGCGGCGTGACTTCATTCAGGCCACGATAGTCTACTGTTAGCCTCCACTCTCCATTAGACTTCCGCACTGGCCATATGGGACTGTTAAAGGGTGAGTGGGTCTTACTGATGACTCCTTGGCTCTCCAGTCGACGAATGAGCTCATGGATGGGAATCAGGGAGTCTCTGTTGGTGCAATATTGCCGCCGGTGCACTGTTGTGGTGGCGATCGGCACTTGTTGTTCTTCGACCTTCAGCAACCCCACAACAGAAGGGTCCTTTGAGAGACCGGGCAAGGTAGACAGCTGTTTAATTTCCTCCGTCTCCAAGGCAGCTACACCAAAAGCCCACTTGTACCCTTTTGGGTCCTTGAAATACCCTCTCCTGAGGTAGTCTATGCCAAGGATGCATGGAGCCTCTGGGCCAGTCACAATGGAGTGTTTCTGCCACTCATTCCCGGTTAGGCTCACTTTGGCCTCCAATACAGTTAGCTCTTGGGATCCCCCTGTCACTCCAGCAATGCTGATGGGTTCTGCCCCTATATAGTTTGATGGCATTAAGGTGCACTGTGCGCCGGTGTCCACTAAAGCTTTATACTCCTGTGGGTCGGACGTGCCAGGCCATCGGATCCACACAGTCCAGTAAGCCCGGTTATCCCTTTCCTCCACCTGGCTGGAGGCAGGGCTCCTCTAGTCCTGATCATAGTATTTGTTACTCATTTTTTGTAAATATGAATCACAAGTGTCTCTACTAGGATCAGAAAGAATATCATCACTTCTACTCCTCTCTCTGGGGAATTGGTTACTGGAAACTGGACCAGCAGCTTTCCTGGAGGAACCCCCCTGAGTGACTGTTTTTCCTTGCAGCTCATGTACCCATGCCTCTAGGGTCGAGGTAGGCTTGCCATCCCACCTCCTCATGTTCTTTCCATGGTCACACAGGTAGAACCATAGGGTGGCCCGTGGTGTGTATCCTCTCCTTTGAGCAAAGGGAGGCTTATTCCTAACAGCTGAGACACTACTCTGTAGAGGTGGGGAGTAGGATATATCGTCTTTGAGTTGCTGGACCTCTTGGGACAGTTTCTCTGCAGCTGAGACGAGGGAGGAAGAGAGATTTGCTTCATCTTTCCAGGACATTACTGCCAATGAGTTTTTATATGAGGATGGTGTACTCTCTACAAGCTTCTGCCACATGCGTTGTGTGCACGGGGCTTCACCTGGATCTTTGGTTGACTGTTCATAGTCTAGGTCGTTATAAATCATCTCAAGCACAGCTAATTCCCTCAGGTACTCAATCCCTTTCTCCATGGTTGTCCATTTTCCTGGGCGATATGTAACATCTTCCTTGAAGGGATACCTTTCCTTCACTCCGGACAGGAGTCGTCTCCAGAGGCTGAGGGCTTGTGGTTTTTTTTTCCAATTGCTTTGTCAACGCCCCCTTCCCCAGAAAGGGATCCCAATTGTTTGGCTTCTTTTCCCTCTAATTCCAGGCTACTGGCCCCTTTATCCCAACATCAGAGCTGCCAGGTAACAATGTGCTCACCTGAACAACGTCCAAAATCTTTTTGCATATCCCAGCTCACTCTGGGATAGCGATCAGGTAGTTTCCGTTTCTTGTACGAGTTCTTCCTCTTCCTCCTCCTCTCCTTGTGATGGTCCTGCCCTGCCATCATCTCCTAAACAAGCTGACTTTCCCTTCCAAGATTTCTTCTTGTGTGGGGGGGCGACTGATACTGGCATGGGTTGATCCTCTGATTCAGCTGCAGTGCCTGTTGTGGGGGTTTGAGTGGCCGCAGTGCTTCTCGCTTTCTTTTTTTTTTGTCTTTTCAGATCCAGAGGCCTTCTCTTCCCCTTGCGGGTACTGAATAGTGTTAAACAGGGCTCGATAGGCATGGGCCAGGCCCCGGCACATTGCAGTGATTTGTATCTCTCTGGAATTGCCAGGGTGACAACATACTTCCTCCAAATATTCTACTAATTTTTCAGGATTCTGCACTTGTTCAGGGGTGAAGTCCCGCAACACTGGGGGTGCCCACCGTCTTAGGCATTTGCCCATACTATCCCACATACCCTGCCATGCATAGCTATTGAGCCTTGGGGCAGATCTCTGGATGGTATTTTTAAATTGCTCATTAACCTTAGAGCTGAAAACAGTCTGCCAAAGCAGTATCAACAGATATATCTGAACTATCCAAGGATGTTCAACATACAGAAACTTTGTTGCAGTGAAGGTGGAGACATCATAGAAGAAGGTAGCAAAGATGCTGTTCTGTATTTCCTCCATAAACAACTCTCAGAGGAGGAGATATAATTGCTAATTGTCTCCATGATGTGGTACCCAAAGTACAGTAACGGTTTCAATATAAACTTCAAATACCAAAAAAACCTCAAGGCCAATGTTTTTAAAACAACTCTTCCAGGCAAAACATCTCTAATCACTGCAGAGCACAGCAGACCACAAAAACCATCACCAATCTTTAACAGACACAGGAAATACAAGAGCATGGTGCAGATCAGATAAACTAATGTTGAGAACAGAGTCTGTGCTGTGACCAGCAACTGTTATTATCTCAAACCTTTCGAGCCCCATGTTGGGCACCAAAAAGCCCCAGCCAGCAACTAAACACCACGCAGCCGCTCGCTCACTCCCCCCACCCCTGTGGGATGCGGGAGAGAATCGGAAGAGCAAAAACAACTTGTGGCTTGAGATAAGAACAGTTTAATAATTAGAATAAAATAATAATTATGAGAATATTGATTATGATAATAATAACAATAATGATAATATAATAAAAAGTAAAAGGGAAAAAAACCAGAAACACAAATGATATAACCGCTCACCACCCGCTGACCGATGCTACTGGTCCTGGAGCTGCAATTGCTTCCCCCCTCCCCCGGCCAGCTCCTCCCAGTTAACATACTGGGCATGACGTTACATGATATGGAATATCCCTTTGGCCAGTTTGAATCCGCTCTCTTAGCTGTGCCCCCTCCCCTCCTGGCTTCTTGTGCACCTGGCAGAGCATGGGAAGCTAGGGGAGTCCTTGACTAGTGCAAGCACTGCCCAGCAACAACCAAAACATCGGTGTGTTATCTCAACATTGTTTTCATACTAAGTCCAAAGCACAGCACTATGCCAGCTGCAGTGAAGAAAAATTAATTCTATCCCAGCTAAAACCATGATACAAAGAAAAAGTATATATGGTGATTAGCTTAGGAAAACTTTTTTCATCAGTTGTCACTTGGGCAATTACTAGTTGAGGCAAAATGGACTTATAATTGGTCCTAGTTTATAAGGAGCCTTCCCCATTCCTGTCACCTAATTGGGTTTTCCTGCGATTTCTGTATGTGCTGGAAATGGCATTAGTGACTCTTTGGGCCATCCTATCTGTTTTCTGGATCTGAATCAGCCAACCCCTACAGCTGATCACTGGATGACCTGCTATAGTATGTAACCTCTTAGTAGGTATCTTAGTCTTAGAATGTGTCTTTAATGTTTTGTGTAAACAAAGTTGTGAACGCATAATTTACCTTTGGGTTATAAATTTATTGAATGATAGCTTCCTATGTTCATCCTTTTGTATCATAATAAAGAGGAGGTGACCTGAGGTGGATATTATCTCTACTGGAGGTCAAGATTTGTGTTTTAGTAAACTTAGAGCAGAAACTGCTCTGCGCTATTTGGGCATTACTTATTTCGTTAACTGCAATTACTTTGTGCTTGACTTCTCACATCTGAGCCCTTCATGGTAGCAGGAAGGAACAACCTGCCTTTGCATTTCAAAGCCCTTCAAATAATATTTGTAATTTTTTTAATCCTTCCCAGTTCTTAATAAAACAAGAGATTTCTTAACTCCTTAGATCTTTGAGAGGAGTAAAATGAGAAAAATTAGTGTGAAACCTCTGAAGATATGACATTTCGTTTCCTTTATTCATCTGATTCACTTAGGCATTCTGATAACAACCATTGCTTCAAAAGGGGAATTACAGAATTGGCCCGAACTCTTACCAAAGCTTTGCATCCTGTTGGATTCTGAAGATTACAATACCTGTGAGGTAAGGAGACTTTTTTTGAAATGGTTTATCATCTAAATTTGATTATTTTTTGTCTCTCTTCATATATCTATATATAGTATTTTGTGTGTGTGTGTGTATACACATGTATATAATCTCTTCAGAGAACAGCGGCTCAGATTTGATACTACTTATTCTACCTGCATTCCATGTTCTTAGTGTTCATTCAAATGAATTTGTTTTCTTTGCATAAAAGCAGAATAAGACTGTAGATGGGTAGTCATAGCATCTCAGTTGAGAAGTGTCCTAAAGTTACTACTTTGTGATGCCCAGTCTTTTAGGCATTGTCAAGTTGACCCTGAATTTTCTCTTACTTAATAGTAGTGTTGTTCATTCTTCTTAAAACTTAATCTGGAGATGTGATCTGTCACTGCTGTATCAGGCTAGTGTGAAATGAATTTTTTTGCTTGGTGTTTATGAAGGAAAATAAATACCAACTCAACTGTTTTAAGCTATGAGGAGAAAAAAAAAAGTCTTGTCTGATTTTAAAAACGAAAAATCTGTGATCACACAATTTTAATTATTTAATGCTGTCTCCATAAGTGTGTGAAGCATTTTGTATAAAATAATCTTTAGAAATGACAGTGGTCCAAGATGTCATGCTGTTATGTAGTGTGTTAGTGTTTTCTTACAAAAAAAAAAACCAACCAAAAAACCCATACTTGAAAAACAAATTGACCATCATGTCCAGAGTTCTGTTTTCCTCTATAACAAACCATTAAAGGAAATAAAATTGTATATAAAGTTAAATTTGATGCTTCTGCAATTTGTAATTTATTTTTTCAAATAAGATCTTGCTTTTAAGCATTTTTACAAATATGATTGAATAAATGAGCATTGAATGCTAAAATTAAAATTACTACTTTTCTCTTATAGACTTATCCAGCTTGATAGCTCACAGATGACAGTATAAAGTGCTTAAACATCCTTAAAGGCTTTTTATTTTAATTGAACTCCATATTTAGTTAACTACATTTACTTTGTTAATTAGCCACATTTACTGTGGTGGTATGCTAAAATTACCTGTTCTGTAGAAAACCTGAAATGTTGCTTTCTTCAAAATATAAAGGAACAGATTTATTTTTTTTTAAACAGGGTGCATTTGGCGCTCTTCAGAAGATATGTGAAGATTCTGCTGAAATTTTAGATAGCGATGTATTGGACCGACCACTCAATATCATGATACCTAAATTCTTGCAGTTCTTCAAGCACAGCAGTCCAAAAATAAGGTAGGTTTAGGTGTTGTCCTGAAGTTACCAGTTAAAAATTTATTTACATGAGCAGCGAGGTTAATATTTTGTAGATCAGTTTAAAACATGCACTTTTTTTAAATGAGTCCTGCATGTGCAAATGTGAGAAGGCACAGATATTTCATGCATCAGTAATTTTCACGCTTATCTGCTTATTTAATAGATCAGCCTCACCTCTTTATACATCTTCCAAATCTAGAATCTGTCTGACTGAAAATCAAACTTTCTTTTTAAGATTTTTGTATCTTATTATGAACATTTCAATGCTGTGTTTAGAATTTCATATTCTCATTAGAAAAAGCTATCTTGCATTCATTTTGTAATGACTGCAGCAATGGGAGAGTAAAAAATATTTTTCTGCAAGAACTCAAACTATTATCAGCAAAATAGTCTTCTGCTTTAACTGCACCAAAACTTAGAAAGCCTCTTTATCTTTCGACAGGATCAAATTAAATGGGTTCAATATCTTTTTACAGTATCAATCTCTCCAAAGTAACATAAGTATAGGATAAAAGAAAAATTCCAGAATTAATTTGTAATTGCTAATATTTATCAATAAGAACAGTAGCTTTTACCCTGAAATGAGCCAGCAATGTGCCCTTGCCACAAAGAAGGTATCCTGGCCTGGAGTGTTGCCAGCATGGGAGGTGATCCTTCCCCTCACCCTCCAGGTGAGGCCACACCTGGAATATTGTGTCCAGTTCTGGACTCCCCAGTACAAGAGAGACATGGAGCTACTGGAGGGAGTGCAGCAAAGGGCCACTAAGATGTTCAAGGGACTGGAGTCTCTCTCCTATATGGAAAGGCTGAGAGAGCTGGGACTGTTCAGCCTGGAAAAGAGAAGGCTCAGGGGGGATTTCATCAATGTATATAAATACCTGAAGGGAGGGTGCAAAGAAGATGGATCCAGGCTCATTCTGGTGGTGCCCAGTGACAGGACCAGAGGCACTGGGCACAAACTGAACCACAGGAGGTTCTGCCTTAACATTAGGAATCACTTTTTCTTACTGTGAGGGTGATCAAGCGCTAGCACAGGTTGTCCAGAGAGGTGGTGGAGCCCCCATCCTTGGAGATATTCAAAAGCAGTTGGGATGTAGTCCTGTGCAACCAGCTCTAGTTGGCCCTACTTGAGCAGGGAGGTTGGACCAGATGACCTCCAGAGGTCCCTTCCAACCTCAACCTGTGTGATTCTGTGAAATGTGTTTTTGAAAAATATATTGAAATATATTGAAAGATTCTACAACTTGGAGGCAGCAATTATTGCCAACAGTAGTAGATGGTGAAGACTAAAAGGAAGAGTATAACGAGGAATATATCATGATAGGATTTAAATAAGACTTAGAAACTCACCTATATTAGATGCACACTAAGAAAAATATATAACAAAGCATGAATTGCACTTGTGGAAAGATAAGCTTAATACTTCATTGGAGCTGGGAAAATGGAGAAAAACCTCCTGTTTTCCTTATCACATTAAACAGCCTTTCACTTTTTGTATGCTGTGATGTTTGTGGCTTTGAGATAGTTAAACCAGTTTCAATTTTAAAGCAGATCCCCTGCTGACCCGTGGCCTGGTTTCAGTACATAGTGCTGAAGTATGAAGAGTATTAGTAGTGTCAGTAAAATACTTTATATTTAAATATGTCAAGAGACAACTTTTAAACACTGTTTTATGAGACTCTTCCAAGAAATGTCTGAACAAACTAGACGTTGGGAGTTACGTTAGTAACAATACTTGAATGGATCTTCAAAGGCTTTTAAAGGTAGCTTTGCCTTGTGCCGTTACTTATGTAATTTGGCTTTTGTACCTCTGAGAATGAAAGACTTGTAAGTAGTGGCTTTGCATGATGTGGGATAGAAGAACCAATTTTTCATTTTTAGTATGTTTCTACAACAAGTGTTTTAGTATGCATCCTAATGCAAGTGTGTATTTGTTCGAAGCTACAACTATATTACTGATGCATATTGGTCTTATTAAATACTAAAAATATTGCAAAGGCAGCTGGATACTTAGCAACAAAGAAGGGCGTGCTAAAATTTCACCATGTTGACTTGTATGGAATTATTAATATCAGAGACAGTCAACAATCATAATATACTGAAAAAGAACATCCTTACATACTCTTTGGAACAAATGTGCCAGGTATAGTCATCTTGCTCTGGTTTTTATTTACTAAATACTTTATTTTAAATTATTTATTAGATATATCGGAGTTTAAGGTGGTACTTAAAAATGTGGTTTAGTAATTTCTCTTGGTAACAATGTAGATGTGCAGATTTGTTGCCTTTTGCCTCTAGAAGTTGCTTGGACAATGTGATTTGCTTCCTAATGTTTTTGATGCCTACGTATGGTTTAGAAAATGTTTAAGTCATGAAAACTGTGTATTTTAACTGTTCCATTTGTAGGTCTCATGCTGTTGCATGCGTCAATCAATTTATCATCAGCAGAACTGAAGCTCTTATGTTGCACATAGATACTTTTATTGAGGTGAGTATGCATTCTTGGTTGGGGGGGTTAAGTCAAATTACATATCTGACTTATCAAGAGCTTTGAATAATGTTTTACAACGACCACTACCCCCAAACTCCACATTGCTGGCTTCTCATTCTTAGCTTCAGTCCCCATGGATTGAAGTTCATTCTGTATGCTTATGCTCAGATTAGTCTAAGCACTCTCTGAGCCCAAGAAATAGTATTTTGAAAGATGCTTCCTTTTCATAAATAGAGGAAACTCTTGTTGCATAAAGGTACTGGCAGCAGTCTGTTACTTACCTGTGATGGAGAGTTCAGTATGGGGATCAAGTCACTGAGTCTGGATGATGGGTCTCTCTGAATACTACTACTGAATGTGGATTAGAAGGGTGATATTTTGAGTTATCTAGAGTATTGTATTTGTTGCTGCTATGTACTGAAGGAGTTTCTAGCTTCAGAACATCATTAATGTTTGGGGGGGGGGAATAATTCAAGAAATAATATTCCTGTACCTAATGTACACATGACCAAAACACTGGGTAACAGTACACGTTGAGAGTCTGAAGAATTAATTTGCTAAACTGTATGTCTTTAAGAAATAATATGGTATTCTGAGGGGTGGGGGAGGGTACAGAAGTACATGTTTGCATACTTTAGTTTGCCAGTGATGTCAATTTAAATACAAGTTGAACTAGATGAATTGAGGCTTTTCAACTGATATTACATTCCAACAGAATCTTTTTGCACTGGCTGGTGATGAGGAGCCTGAAGTACGCAAAAATGTTTGCCGTGCTCTGGTAATGTTGCTGGAAGTTCGAATGGATCGCCTGCTTCCTCATATGATTAGTATAGTTGAGGTGAGTCTCATTTCCCAGACTGCATGCTGAAATATGTTTGGGGTTGCAGAAATAATAACAAATTAAAAGCATTCATAGAACAGGTACGTTACTCTTGCGCTTGCCTACTCTTCATTTTCCTTCAAGACTGAGGTTGCAAAAGCTTCTTTTTAGTTAATTGCCAACTTGACATTGTATTTGACAGACAAGGCATATGGCAGTTGTTCGTTCTTCATTAAGGTAATTGATCCTGAAATGGCCGGGATCAGCTATACCATGGAGCAGCCAGGCATTGCCTGACCACAAGTGAGAAGATCACATTAAAAATCTTAGTTCTAGGGCTGATACTGCTACAGTTTACACATCGAAGCTGTCACCTTCTGTCATCTTTTGACCGCAACAAGGATAAAGAATGTTATTTTATATAGCTGAGATGCTCTTTGAGCTACTAACGAAGCTGCCTGTCATTGCATTCAGCTGTAGAGATGTGTCACTTGATAAGTTCCTTTATCATCCTAGATTAGTGCAGACTTGCCTACCAAAGTCTACCAAGTCTCTTGGCTTATTCTCACCATAGCCTTAAGTAGTCTCTCATATCTGTTTCTTCCCCTCGCCCCAAAAAACCAAAATTACTCTGGTAGCATAGTCTGTTTTTGCAAATGCACTTTGCAATGCTCAGCTTCTTCTGGGCACTTAAAACTTACACAAGTAATTTTTTTTTTTTTTTAATATTGTGTAGTATATGCTTCAAAGGACCCAGGACCAAGATGAAAATGTGGCTTTGGAAGCTTGTGAGTTTTGGCTGACTTTGGCTGAACAGCCAATTTGTAAAGATGTATTATGTCAGCATCTTACTAAGTAAGTATTAAGAATTACAACTCCTAGTTATTTTGAAATAGCCATCTTTAAACTTCAGTTTACTTGTTCCTGGTTACTCTTATAGAGACTGTATCTAGATTGCTGTATGCTTAGGAGTTTCCTGTAGCTATGTAGCTGTACGCTTCTACGGGAAAACTTATCTTGGGCCGCATATCTCCGGGACACAGGGCTCTACCCACCCTGGGGACAGTGATGCACAGACATCAATATGATGGATACAAAATGTCCGTTTATTTAACTGCATCACACGCTTATATAGCTCTTGCGCTTCCTGTTCCTGCCACTCCTATGGGGAGGAGTCTATCTTTCCGTCACATCCCGTGATCTTCCGGTCGCCGATCCCTGTCTATTCCCCTACATAGCTAGTTCTTGTGCATATTAAAAATGGCTGTAGCACAGAGGTCCCTGAAAAGACTTGAGTATTTCAGACTCAGCTCCAGAAGCAACCTAGGCTGTGTCACTGGTGTTTTAAATTGAGCTTAACAGCCTGTTAAGCATCAGATGGATGCAAGGGTATACTAATGTGCACTTAAAGCTTAAACATCACCATGTGACGTTACCTGTAATATCTGGTGTACCATGAATATGTTGTCTTGACAACTGCTATTGTGAGCATCTCTATGCAATGCTTCTATGTGCATAGTCATGCCAAAGGTTTCCCATCTTTTTGAAGAACATAAGAAAATGACAAGATCATTTAGATTTAAGTTTTTCAGAAAGTTATCCTAAGCCTTAAAATATAGATCCTTGATTGAACGGGAATTAATATCCATGTTTGAGATTTAAACAACTGCATGTCTGCAACAGTGCTCGTAACTTTTTCCCAGACTAATCTGAAGACTTTTGCAATAGGGAACCAATATTTCAGTGTTCCCAATAAATGGAGACTCTGTTTTTGACATATGCATGGAAGTTTTTTTAAAATACTAGAGTAGTTCTGCCTGTAATTCTGTTCTTCTGGTCAAGATGTTGAGAGGAGAGATGCATACTTTTCAGCAAATATGACCATTTTAGATGTAAAGCAATTAAAAAAAAAAAAGGGGTGTGTGTCAAAATTTCAGTGTTCGTAAGCAATTAGAAAGCAGAGAATTGATATTAAAACACCTACTGTAGCAGTACAAGAATAGGAGTTGAAAACAGGAGAACCAATGTTATGAGAAATTATTTTTAAGTTTTAAAATGTTTTTACTTAACTCCTACACTTATAGCTCAGAAGAATGATAGCACAGTTCTTGATTCTACCTACTCCCTTCCCAACACACAAATTAATATTGGTCACCTCAGTATAAAACTTAAACCTCTTCTGGCCTACATGAACATTGTACATGAACATTGACATTGCAACAGCTTCATCCTCAGCTGTGGGTTGGGTTTGGTTTGGTTTTGTGGGTTTTTCTTTTGTTTGATTTTTGTTTTGTTTTGTTTGGGTTTTTTTGTTTGGGTTTTTTTTAAGAAGCTTTTAAATTTTTAGAAAAACGGGTAAGAGTAACACTACATATATCATCTTTCAGTGTCCTATTTGTTGAAAACAACTTGTTTGTTGGTGAGTCCTTTTTTGACTAGGGAGCTATATAAATTTGCCAATACTTGATGATAATCTTAGATATTTTTTTTTTATATTAGAAGTTCTTGTCCCACTTAATCTAAAAACCTGTTTGTTGAATATCTTGCTCCATTTTGCTCCTGTAGGCTTTCTTATAAAATATATAGCTCCTACATACTTCATGAGGTATGCTGCTGAAATGCCAATGAATGGGTGTTAATCCAAATATTTACTATTCTTTCATTAAAAGTTCAGAAGTTAATGTGCTATTGAGATGTGTGTATATTATTGCTGGCCTGAGTACCTTCAGAGACAGTACTTCTTCGCTGCAGAATATACAGGGATTGAGTCTGTCACTGGTGCTGGGTCAGTCCATGGTGATTTCAGTATTAGCTTGATTTGGCTTGTAATGCATATTTTTATTTCTATAGATTTATTTTTGTAGTGAATGTGGTTTTTATGTGAAATATTTGACTCCCCCCCCTTTGTTTTTGCCATACATCAGTACCGTTGGAGTCCTGTAGCCATAACCAGTTTAATAACTAAGTAAAGGTCTAATATAGACTAATGACTTGACTAATGTCAAGATCTCTGCAATGTTGAGGACTTGTATTAAAGGGGTGATACTTGAAGTAATCACAAAAGGATAGGAAGGCTTAATGTAGTTAGACTTCCATCCTTAACAGTAGTGAGGTAGAGCCTTCAGCCACAGGTAAATAAAGTAACAAATACTATTCGTGAGAGTCAACTTAATTTGTTTATCAAGCATGTTTTGGGAGTTTGAATTCTTACTGAAAAGCTTTAGACTTAGTTTCTGAAAGGTGCTTCAGAATAAATTTCACTGTATGGAAGAATATCCTGTTTTTAAAGCATAAAATTTGGTTGTGCCATTTGGCTACCTCTATTTAGAAATTAACACTTTTTCAGATTACAAAGTATTGATGAACCTCATGAAATGAAGTATAGTTAAGGTACTAGCTTTTCTTATCAGGCTAAGTTAATGTTTGGTTTTGTGTGGTGGTTGGTTTGGGGGGGGGGGGGGGGGGGGGAGGTGGTTACAACCTAAATTATGGCCCAGGTAACTGAAAACCAGCTTGCTTGCTTTATGCGTTATTTTGACATAGAATCACAGAATATCTTGAGTTGGAAGGGCCCCATAAGGATCATTGAGTCCAATGCCCTGCTCCTCACAGGACTACCTAACACTAAACCATATGACCAAGAGTGTCGTCCAGATGCTCCTTGAACTCTGATAGTCCTGGTGCCATGACAACTTCCCTGGGGAGCCCATTCCAGTGACCAACCACCCTCTCAGTGAAGAACCTTTTCCTAATGTCCAGTATGAACTTCCCCTGATGCAGCTTCATTTGATTTCCTTGTGTTCTATTGCTGATCACCAAAGAAGAGATCAGCACCTCCCCCTCCGCTGCCCCCCCTTGAGGAAATTGTAGACTGCGATGAGGTCACCCCTCAGCCTTCTCTTCTCCAAGCTGAACAAGCCAAGTGACCTCAACTGCTCCTTCTAAGTCTTGCCCTCGAGACCTTTCACCATCTTGGCCGCCCTCCTCTGGACACACTCTAATAGTTTGAGGTCCTTCTTATATTGAGGTGCCCAAAACTGCACACAGTATTTGAGGTGGGGCCGCACCAGTAGAGTGGGACAATCACCTCCCTTGACCAGCTGGCTATGCTGTGCTTCGTGCACCCCAGGACACGGTTGGCCCTTTTGGCTGCCAGGGTACACTGTTGACTCATATTCAACTTGCCATCAACCCAAACACTCAGATCTCTTTCCACAGGGCTGCTCTCCAGCTGCACATCCCCCAGTTCGTATGTATACCCAGGATTGCCCCGTCCCAGGTGGAGAATCTGGCACTTGTTCCTGTTGAGTTTCATACACTTGGTGATTGGCCAGCTCTCTAGTCTATCCAGATTGCTCTCTGAGGCCTCTCTACCCTCAAGGGAGGCTACAGCTCCTCCTAGTTTAGTATCGTCGGCAAACTTAATGTGCATTTGATTCCTGCGTCCAGGTCACTTATGAAAACATCAAAGAGCACTGGCCCTAAAATTGAGCCCTGGGGACCCCCATTGGTGACTGGCTACCAGCCTGATGTAACCCCATTTACTATAACTCTTTGAGCCTGACACGTCAGCTAATTGTTCACCCAACATATTATGGACTTGTCTAGCTGTGTGCTGGACATCTTGTCCAGAAGGATACTGTGAGAGACCGTATCAAAAACTTTTGCTAAAATCCAAAAACCCCACATGTACTGGCTTCCCTTGGTCAACTAGATGGTGACCTTGTCTTAAAAGGAAATTAAGTTGGTTAAGCAGGACTTTCCCCTCATGAACCCATGCTGGCTATGACCAATGACTGCATTGTCCCTCAAGTGGTTTTCAATAACTCCCAGAAATGCCTTCTCCATAATTTTGCCAGGCACTGAACTGAAAAAAACAGGCCTGTAATTACCAGGGTCTTCCTTCTTGACATATACCAATATTTCTTTGTAGACTGATACCTGTGCTGGTAAATGGTATGAAATATTCAGAGATCGATATTATTCTGTTGAAGGTAAGCATTGATTTCTTTTATACTCAGTAAGAATATCTGTTTAGCTTCTGACTTGTAAATCAGAATGATTGAGCTGGTAGGCCAGGTCTGATCTGCCACCTGTTCAATGGAGATTTAGTTTTCTGGGGCAAGGTGTGCTGTTCCAAAAACTAAATGCAACTGCTGCCATATTTGTTGGAAAATAATATGTGGGCTTTCCTGCTTTTCCCCCGTCCCCTCCCACCCAACTTTGGCAGAGCTGGGATACTTTTACCCATGAACTACTGCAGCAATGCATCCTAAAAAATGTTCAGAATTAATTCTAATGCCCTTCTAGCTTGAACGAGACAGCTTTTTCCATCACATTTTGGAATGTGTCTGTATACTAGAATTTCTCTATCTCTTCCTTTTAATTCGTTCACATCAAGAGTAATTTCTTAATAAGAAGTATACTTTGTGCTTTTGTGTGAGCTTACCTCTCTTGCTTCTATTTTCCTGTTGTTTTTCTGGCAAATATTGTAGCAGAATGCAGGAACAATGGCATTTTTAGTTAGCTGGGCAGCACAAGTGGGATGTGAATCTTTCATATGCTTATAAAATCTTGAACTAAAATTTACACTACATTCTTCCTTGAGCAATATAGTTGCACTAGTTTATCTGATAAAGCATTTTGATGATAGGGGGATGTTGAAGAAGATGAAGCTATTCCAGATAGCGAACAGGACATAAGACCTCGTTTTCATCGTTCACGGACGGTAGCTCAGCAACATGAAGAAGATGGTATTGAAGATGATGATGATGACAACGATGATCTTGATGATGATGATACTATTTCTGACTGGAATTTAAGTATGTCAAAGTAATGTGTAAAATGTTTTAAAATATAGCTATAGCTACTTGCATAATACAAGAACCACAGTAAAAAGAGGGGTTTGTGTATATTGAGGCATTGCTTTTGAATAGGAAAAGAACTATCTGCTGATATAATTGGTGGTTGGGGCAGAGGTGGGGAGTCTTTCAGGTGATGTTTTGGCTATGTAACTGTATTGACAAAAGCTAGCCATCTGTAAGCTTATTTCTTATTTCGAATATGGCTGGTAGAGCTGCAAACACCTACTGGATGCAATTCAACAGAAACTTTGGATTTTGAGTTTTCATTCTACAAGATAATACAAATTATGAATCACCTGTTTATTAAAAAAAACAACAAACAAAAAAGTCTTACACATTGTTCTTCGCTTGAAGAAGCTTAATAATGCTTTCTTTTACTTCAGTCTTTCCTCTAAATCTGGATTGTGTGTTTGATTTCCCCTCCCCCCCTCCATTTGAACATGCTACTACTAAGAGCCACTACCAGTAGTTCAGATGTAGTACAGCAGTACAGATGAATGTACCTTGAAGCTTATGGATCAAAGAACTTTGAGACATATCTAAACTTTTAAAATGACTATTAGTATTTTAGAAGAAAATAAGCACAAGTATGCTTGCTTTTGTAAAGTATCTTTTTTATAGTTTTAAATTCATAATGCTGTTCTTGTAGTCGTGACTGTGTGTAGAGATTGCAGAATTAAATACATTTTTTCTGAAAAACATAGATGAAATTACATAGGGCACCCTGTGGTCCACTGTTTCAGTTAAGATGGTGAGGAAGCTAAAGCTGACTAGGAAAGAGAGAGAACAGAACAGTTAAGAAATCTGTTTTGATGTATGTCATCTGGACTTGAGAGAATTTGGATTATCTGAAATTCAGAATTGTGTGCCCTATTTCTTATCCAGTGTTATATATTTGACTTCCAATTTGAACAGAGGAAACTAGCACAGCCTGACAATTAGCAGCATTGCTTACTAATGAGACCTGGTAATTAAATATGGGAGCCTGCCTCTTTTTCCTCTAGTAGAAAACTGAAATAGTCTTAGCTGAAAGCAGCAGGTGCTGGTCTTGGGGAGTCTGTGCTGTTTATTATTGCTTTGCAGTAGAGATCTGCTCTGAGTTGAGGGCTCATGTTTTGTTTTATTCAAACCTGTTGGACATCATCTAGGAGAAGAGCAGAAAAAGTTTTGTATTTATCTATTCTAGTAGTTGCTACCTCCCAGCTGAAAAATCTGTGTCCTGTTTGGGCCCACTAGCAGTTTAGGTCCAGTTTAGGATTTTTGCATGTTACATTTGCTATGTATATTTTGCCTGATTACCTGTCTTGTATATATTTTTGTCCCAGTTGGATCATTTCTGACAGATTAAGAAGAAACTGAGATCATAATAAGCAAAAAAAAGTGCAGTATAAATTCTGTAATATGAGAGTTCTTTATAAATCCATCTTAGTATTATTTTTCTAGACATGACAACACCACAGCAGAAAACCAGAGTAAGGATTTATGAATCATGTTTTGAAGTTGTTCTTTTATGAGCTTTTGTGCACTTATGAGATTAAAAGCTTCAAAACTAATTTTGAGGTGGTATTCTTTGTATTGGTGCATCACAGAATTAGGAGTAAGAGAGTAAGATATAAAAGCTCAGAGCAGAGGCCAGCAAATTTCTTTCATTCTCTAGAGATTGCTGATTTTGCCTTTTTGAGACATGGGTCATGTTTGACCATGGTCGTCTTAATCAATTCCTAATATTTTTAGGCTATTTCTCCTTAGTTTCTCCAGTATGTTACATTCATGTCACCTTCCCTGTTCTGTAGTGTTACACCATCCTGAAATTATGTAGTGTGTATAATGTTGCAGTATAATGGTGGTGTTCCTGTCAGTGAGTGTTTTAATATCCCCCGTGTACAAGTCCTTTTGGTGGCTATAAAAATGCCACAAAACTGGCTTTCTAAGAGCTGCGGCTTTGTACCAGAGCACAGCAGACCCCTGTGTATTGTGATGAAATGGAAATATCTTTCCTCCTAATGCCCTGGCAGCTCAAAGTTAAAATGAGTATTATACTGTCTAACTACAACTGCTTGTATAATAAGCAGAGATTAACACTGTTTAATCCCCCTCAGGGAAATGTTCTGCTGCTGCTCTAGATGTCCTGGCTAATGTATTTCGTGATGAACTTCTGCCACACATCTTGCCCCTTTTAAAGGAATTGCTCTTCCATTCTGAATGGATAGTTAAAGAATCTGGTATCCTTGTTCTTGGAGCAATTGCTGAAGGTAAGGCAGCAGTGCATATCAGGTTGAATTTTTGATTGGTTCTAAAGCAGCTCTGTGATTCCTTCTAGGTGAATTTACTTGTGCAAACAAGTATATGTCCTTAGCTGATTTGGTTTTAGTGATTAATCTCTACATCTACTAATTGGTTTAATTTTTCATTTTCAAATCTATGCATGTTTTGGAGGCTAAATAACTTGGATAATTTATTTTATTCCTTCCTTTCTTAACTCTGCAGCATATATTTATTGGTCTCTTATGAAGTACTACCTTGATTTGATACAAGAGGAATTTGAGCCTTACATTTCATTCAGTGTTTTCAGAAATGGAGAAGACCGGTCCTGTAACTTCAGCGCCCTGAGCTGCTTTTTGTGGATGGTTCTCTGATTTAAATGTGATGACTTCTATTTCTTTGTATTTACTCACAACCTTGGCTTTTTGCCTGTATTTCCAGCATCTTGGTCCATTTTGCAAACTGAAGGAATATGTTTGGGGCCATGCCTGGATTATCTATCTTTTCCTACAGTGCCTAGTAAACATTTTCTTTGTTGCTAGAAAACTTTTTTGTTTTCAAGTCAAGCAAGGTAAAAGTTAGTACTTCTGGCAAATCTCAGTGTATTACTGCCCTTGCTGACTTGAAGTGTGTAGCTTTTATTGCTGGTCAATATTTGTATGATATTAGGAGAAAACAAGAAGAAAATTAAATTTCTTAAGGAATCCTTTTTAATGATATGATGACTTGTTATCAAGGCCTAATCTTTCTCTGTTTGTTGTCTTGGTCACTCTGAGTAGACTGGCATAAGACTTCCAAGCTTTATAAATGTGCTGGTTTTGGCTGAGATAGCACAGTAGCTAGTATGGAGCTATGTTTTGGATTTCTGCTGAAAACAGTCTTGATAACACAGCGATGTTTTCATTATTGCTGAGCAGTGCTTACACAGTCAAGGTCTTTTCTGCTTCTCACATCACCCCACCACCAAGTGGGCTGGGGGTGCACAAGAAGCTGGGAGGGGACACAGCTGGGACAGCTGACCCCAACTGACCCAAGGGATATTCCATACCACATGATGTCATGCTCAGCATATAGATCTGGGGGAAGAAGAAGGAAGGGGGGGACGCATGTTCAGTGCTGGTGTTTGTCTTCCCAAGTAACCGTTATGCGTGATGGAGCCCTGCTTTCCTGGAGATGGCTGAACACCTGCCTGCCCATGGGAAGGAATGAATGAATTCCTTGTTTTGCTTTGCTTGTGCGCTCAGCTTTTGCTTTCCCTATTAAACTGTCTTTATCTCAACCCATGAGTTTTCTCGCTATTCTGATTCTCTCCTCCATCCTACCAGGGGGAAGTGAGCGAGTGGGTGTGTGGGGCTTAGTTGCCAGCTGGGGTGAAACGATGACAATAAACTAGTTTTATTTGAATGTTCTTGCTATACTCCCTTTAATAAAGCAGAACTTCTGGGGATTGGGGAAGCACTGAAGTAGAAACATAGTTGAAATTAATGTAAATTTGATTGGGGATTTTAATTATTGTTTATGGTGAGGTTTCTTTTTAGGACTTAAATTAGGTAGGCTTCATTTGTGTATTGTTAAAATGTATTACTTACATGATAGAGGATGAAAATATGTCCCTTCTAGGAAATAACAAATAGTTCTATTACTTTTTCTAATTCTTGTACCGTAATAGCTATATTTTTCCTTCTAGGCTGCATGCAGGGTATGATTCCATATCTTCCTGAGCTGATCCCTCACCTTATTCAGTGCCTCTCAAACAAAAAGGCTCTTGTGCGCTCCATTACATGCTGGACTCTTAGTCGCTATGCACACTGGGTAGTTAGTCAGCCCCCAGACACACACTTGAAGCCGTTAATGACCGAATTGCTAAAGCGTATTCTGGATAGCAACAAAAGAGTACAAGAAGCTGCTTGCAGGTAAGCCAAAGCTTAAAAAAAAACACCATCCATGACGCTGCTTTTTCATGGGAAACTGTTTTAATGCCTTTATCAATTAATGTATGATTCCATTTCTAGCTCTTAATGTCTTTTATTTTTTCCTTTTAAATTGGAGTAGGTCCAGCTTCTTCTGAAGTAGCCACAAATTACTCAGAGTTGTAATAAAATTAAGAAGTTAATTTGTATTTAACTTGTCCAGTTTGTTTTCAGAGTATATGAATCACCAAACAAAGCAATCTATTGCAATAAAAGAAATTATCTGTATGTGACACCTGTTTATTTTGATTGTTTGAAGTTTCACTGACCAGAAATATGGCTTTTATAGGCCTATGAATAAGGTCAATACTGATGACAAATGAAAGCTATCCTATCTTTGCATTAGTGATGATGTTTATATTTAGCTCAGGATTACCAAAACATTTGGGTTACAGTTATTTCAAGGGATACTTTCTTTCCTTTGAAAGGAGATCCTTGGAGGTAAGGTTCCTTTCTTCCCTTTGTCTGATGATATTAAAAATTAATGGAATGGATACACCTCTTGTGCAGGAAGCTCAGCAAATAAAGCTTTTATGTGTCAGTTTGTGTGGGGCAAGAGTGTACACAGCAGACTACCAAGAAAGCTTCTTCATAAAGCAGAATTAGATCTGTAATATGCATACATAACAGATTTTACAGGAATATTTGTAAATTTTGCTCATCACAATGTAAGAGCGGAGTTTAGATTGAGTTTATCTCAGTAATACCATTTTTAAAATATAGCTTGGATGAATTTGAGGACTAAATACAGTTTTATGTTTAAACAGAAATGGGTAGTGTGGGGCATTTTGGGGTGGTCTTGTTTTGTTTTTTTCCAATATACTGACTGACCTGTTTGGGGTGGGTTTTTTGTTGTTCAGTGCCTTTGCTACTCTAGAAGAGGAGGCTTGTACAGAGCTTGTTCCTTATCTTGCATATATACTTGACACTTTGGTCTTCGCATTTAGTAAATACCAGCATAAAAACCTGCTCATTCTTTATGATGCTATAGGAACTCTAGCAGATTCTGTAGGACATCATCTAAATAAACCAGTGAGTATACCTTATGTTCTGTAGAAGTACTTGTCATATGTATTGAAATACTGGTTCGGTGGTTTTTGTAGTGTGCTTTACGTGTTATAAAACAGAAATGCTGACCTTTCTGTGTAGGCTTCAATAATAATAATAAATATTTACATGTAAAATATATAGACTGCATGTAATTTTCCCACTACACAAGTATTCCCCATTTTGAATAAACAATTGTGTATGTGGTGGCTTGTGAAATGTGCTTCTCATTATCATTACTTATTTTTATCTCATTCTCAGAATTTTTCAGCTCAGAGGAGATACATATATCAATATAGATATGAAATGGGACTTTAGATAAATTGGTGGAATGTGTGTGCTAATTTCTAATGACTAATTTATTTTTTTTAACTGCTTTCAGTATAGCTAAGCTACTTACTCTGTGTCTTTCCAGTGTATTGGAGCACATCATCATTAGAAATTGCTTTATCAGAGAGTAGGCCAGATGTGCATTTTATATATAAAAACACAGAATCATTTGGACAAAGCATAGATAACACATAGGCAAATATAGTGGGTTTCTTGTAGTGTACATATGTTCATTAATAGGATATGTGTGCGTCGTGCATCTTATGGCTATTGAAATTTGCTTTATTTATCTATAGTGCTTCACATGACATAGACACACTAGAATAAAAGTTTGGGGCGTTGCCATAGCATTTTACTTGCTGTCCAAGACTCCACACCATCAAAGGATATCTTTTTCTATCTCTCTCTGGCCCTGGCCAGCTTGACATTTGACAGCACCAGGAGGAAGCTGAATGGGAGCTCCTGGTGATGGTGGGACTTTCTTCAGTCACTTAGAATATTGTATCTTTGGACATAGCATTAGCTGGCAGCATCTGTTGGCTCTTTGGATGATTTCTGGGAGCAACAGTGCTACAGGGATGCCTTGCTTAATGTCCTTGTGACAGCAGTGGCAGGGAAGATGTAACATCTTTATACAGAATTGGTAAGTGCGCCCTGCTGGAGGGATAGAAAATTATTTTCTTCATGGCTTGAGGTAGAGGTTTCAGGAACTTGGGGGGATAGGGTTGTAGCATCAGGGCAGTGGGAGATGTGCAGCCAGATTGCATTGCTGGTAGAAACATTTTCTGTAGGCCCTGGAGCAATCCTATAGAATTGTAACAACCCAGACAACTATTAAAAGTTGCTAGAATGAAGCCAAACCTGGAGGAAAAGATTCATTCTGCAAAGGTACTTAAATGCCTCAGCAAAAAAATTTTAAGACATAAATTGTAAATTCTAGTATTAAACTACTTCTACATATTGCAACAATGAATTGTGAGTGAATACTGAAAAAGTAGAATATATAAATTCTTAATATATCAATTTTCTAGCTTTGAAATAAACTAGTATGCAATGAAGTGTTTCAGTAGCTGATGCATTTTCATCCTAAACAGGAATATATTCAGATGCTAATGCCTCCATTAATCCAGAAGTGGAACATGTTGAAGGATGAAGATAAAGATCTCTTCCCTTTATTAGAGGTAAATGTTAAAATTTGAATATGTTACTAAAGATGCTCCTACTAGGAAGCATGACTATAAAAGCTGACAGTGCTAGGTATTTCCTATTATGGAGAAAATAATATGACTGTAGTGAGAAAATATTGTGACTGAGGAAATGTCATTAGGTTTAGCAGAAATCTTTTAGATTTTTTTTTCTACCATTCTTGAGTTTTTTTCTTTTGGGATTCTTTTTTTCTTTTTTTTAATTGTTCCATCCCCCGTTCTTGTCTTCTCTCTCTACTTGCTCTCCCTTCATTCCTCTATTAAAACTATTATCAGACAGGCTGAAGGTATGAACCAGACCACGTAGTCTATTCTCTCCACTTTCCAAGTGTGAAGCAGGAAAACACTTCTAGAGAAATGAATTTCATAATGCTTGTATGTGGTCAAGATACTGAAGTTTAGTGTAAAGTGCTAGCTGAATTATAGTAACTCTTCATATGAACTTTCTTGGCCACTTCTAAGATGCTGCTGCTTCTAAGAAATTTTTTCAGCTGACATATGTAGGAGAGAGTAACAATTAGCTGACAGTTGCCTTGGCTCAGCTAATTGGTACCAGCTTTCTAGGTTGTTTTTACTTAATCAGTTACTTGTGGGTTATACTTTAAATGCTTTTAATTTACCTCTCCCAAGTAAAAGGCACTTTGGGGAGGTGAGGAAAGTGAGAGAGAGAGCGCGAGCGTGAGTGCATGTGACACTCTCTCTGTCTCTCTCTGTCTCTCTCTGTCTCTCTCTGTCTCTCTCTGTCTCTCTCTGTCTCTCTCTGTCTCTCTCTGTCTCTCTCTGTCTCTCTCTGTCTCTCTCTGTCTCTCTCTGTCTCTCTCTCTGTCTCTCTCTGTCTCTGTCTCTCTCTGTCTCTGTCTCTCTCTGTCTCTGTCTCTCTCTGTCTCTGTCTCTGTCTCTGTCTCTCTCTGTCTCTGTCTCTCTCTGTCTCTGTCTCTCTCTGTCTCTCTCTGTCTCTGTCTCTCTCTGTCTCTCTCTGTCTCTGTCTCTCTCTGTCTCTGTCTCTCTCTGTCTCTGTCTCTCTCTGTCTCTGTCTCTCTGTCTCTCTGTCTCTCTGTCTCTCTGTCTCTCTGTCTCTCTCTCTCTCTCTCTCTCTCTCTCTCTCTCTCTCTCTCTCTCTCTCTCTCTCTCTCTCAGGGGTTTTTGTTTGTTTTATTTTTATTTTATTCCAGTGCCTGTCATCAGTTGCTACTGCCTTGCAATCTGGCTTTCTTCCGTACTGTGAACCTGTGTACCAGCGTTGTGTAAATCTGGTGCAGAAGACTCTTGCACAAGCCATGGTATTTTTCTATTGCTATTCCAATGTTTTCAGAATATATCCTTAAACCAATGTATTAACTATGTAAAGTTATGGGTTTGCAGAGAGATTTGTAGTATTAACCATTGAATATTTAAATGAAGCTGCAGTTCTGAAACTAATTTTTTGTTTGGTTTTATGCATACCCCTGAGAAAATCTAATATTTATTTTGAAAGTGCATACTTATTTGTTGCAGTTGCACAATGCTCAGCCAGACCAATATGAGGCTCCAGATAAAGATTTCATGATTGTGGCTCTTGATTTACTCAGTGGTTTAGCTGAAGGACTTGGAGGCAACATTGAACAGCTAGTGGCTCACAGCAATATCCTGACACTAATGTACCAATGCATGCAGGTGAGATGAGTAACCTGTTTAATCCTGTATTGGGTCTGGTTGGGATGGAGTTAACTTTCCCCATAGCAGCCCTCATAGTGCTGTGCTTTGTATTGGTAGCTAGAAAGGTGTTGATAACACACCAGTGTTTTGGATACTGGGAGAAGTACTCCCACAGCATCAAGGCTGTCTCTCCAACCCTCCTGCCACAAAGGCCAGTAGGCGGGGGGTGGGGTGGGTAAGAGGTTGGGAGGGGACAGAGCCAGGACAGCTGACCCAAACTGACCAAAGGGGTATTCCATACCATCATGCTCAGCCATAAAAGCTCAGGGGGGCGGGCATTTGTTATTAAGGTGTTTGACTTCTGGAGCAACCTCTACACATACTGAGGCTCTGCTTCCCAGGAAGTGGCTGGATGTTGCCTGCTGATGGGAAGTAGAGAATAAATAATTTTGTTTTCCTTTGCTTCTACACGCAGCCTTTGCTTTTCTTTACTAAACTGCCTTTATCTTGACCCACAAGTTTTTTTAATCTTATTTTCTCTCCCCCCACACCCCTTGCTGAGGAAGGGGGTGATAGAGTAGCTTGGTGGACACCTGGCATCCAGCCAAGATCAACTTGCCACAAATCCAAGGATTTTTTTTGTTCTTAAGAGAATCGGAAACACTTCTAGAATTGTCAGGGTTTTTTTCTTCCTCTCTTTAGGATAAAATGCCTGAGGTACGGCAGAGTTCTTTTGCATTGTTAGGTGATCTGACAAAGGCGTGTTTTCAGCATGTTAAGCCTTGCATCGGTATGTTTCTTTTACATATTAAATAATTAACACGTTTTACAAACTGATAAGAGATTGGTTTAGGCATTGTTAAATTCTATTTTCTGTGACTGCTTTGTCATGGTGTTGTAAGTTTTCATTTTCCTGTATCAGCAAGGGTCTGTAGTCTTTTCTCCTTTGAACTGTGTGTTTAAGACATGTTCTTCTTTTTGCAGACAGTGCAAAAGTTCATTTTGCTGCTTCATTTTTATAAAGTAACATGCTTCCTGTTGTGCTGGAATACAGTAAAACAGATGTACTTAGACTTCAATTAGAACAGTTGCTTTCTCTGATAAATTCTTGAATTTGTAGCTTTATTTTTTGCTCTACTAGAATCTATTGTTTACATATAACTTATATATATTGAAATTGGAAAACTTGTTTAGAGGGTAGGTTTTGGGTGGTGTGGTTTGGTTTTGTTTTTAATTTCAGTAGGGAAGTAGCCTTAGTTATACACTTCCATGATATTCACTGTCTCTTCCCTCAGGTACTTGAGATACACTTAACTTGACAAATGAATGTGCCTGGATAGGCTTGGAATCTAAAATTTATTTGGCAGATGTTATAATCTAACTTTGTTACTAATATTTTGTTAAAATTTAATCAAGGCTGTGATTTGCCTTCTAGGCTTTATTGTTGGCTGTTTGGGGGGGGTTGTTTGGATTTTTTAGCACAGCTGAATACATAGCTATCTAGGTGTGTGTTTTCTTTCCCATCCCTGGAAAGGGGAGAAAAAAGGTTTCTAGAGTTACATAAAGGTAAAGCCTATTAGAAATATTTTTACATCATAGTTTGAAAAGATTTGCATTGATCTGCTTAGGTTGTAAAGTCCAGGATAATCTGATATATAGCAGGAATACAGCTCTCGTTAATTCAGGTGTAATGTTTTACAATAATTTAAATATGCTTACACAATTTTTTTGAAAACTCACCACCACCACCACCCCCTTGTGATCTTACAGTAATGGAAGAAGATGGTTGTATTGTGCAATGAGATTTTAAAATGTTGTTCTTTCTAGCTGATTTCATGCCTGTTTTGGGAACCAACCTAAACCCTGAATTCATTTCTGTGTGTAACAATGCCACCTGGGCAATTGGAGAAATCTCCATCCAGATGGGTAAAACTTTTAAATTTTATGTGGTTGGTTGGTTTGTTTGCTTGCTTTTGTTTTTTGTTTTGGTGGTTTTGGTTCTTTTGTGGTTTGTTTTTGTTTTTAAATCTTTGCACATTTAGAATGGTTTGTCTGGGGTTGGGGTGTGGTTTTGGTGGTTCTTGGGGGGGGGTTGTTTGGGTTTTTTTAGTGATACTTTCATGTTAAAATTTAAACTAAATTTTATATTGTCCTTGACAGTAAGTTCAATGTACCAGTTGTAAATAGATTATGTATATTAATGGTAACTTTCTTCTGAGTGTTTCTTTTTGGCTGTTTCAGGTATAGAGATGCAGCCTTATATTCCAATGGTGTTGCACCAGCTTGTAGAAATAATTAACAGACCCAACACACCAAAGACATTGTTAGAAAACACAGGTACCCAAAACCAACCATTCATGGTGAAGGGAATTAGAGGGTTTTTTTTAATGATGATTTACAAAATTACATAGAACTTATTTTATTGCTATGTATTTGGCTTTTATAAGCACACACAACTGTTTTGCAGAAGCTCTTACAAGTCTGTCTTGCAGCAAAACATCTATCATATATCTAGATTAGTAAAGTTATTGCTTTCTCACCTTTATAACATTTTATATTTATCATCTATTTTAAGTATTCTTCTGGCTTTGTTTATGTATACAATATGACAAATGTATGCAGTAACACTTAAAGACTTAATGGCTTTACAGGGATTTTAATATATGAATGTCCTTACATGTGTACTGTGTGTGTATATATGTATGTCTAGTGTTTGAAACAAATGTAACTGGCATATATAAAACAAATAATGAACTCTTATAAATTGAAAGAAATGCACTTTTTTTTTTTGAGATAAATTTGTATTAATATGCTAAAAAATCTAGATCTGTGATGGCAGTTTTACCACAGAATAACTAAAATTACATATAACTTCTATTACCTGGTCACTTAATAACAAATTTCTGAAAAGTCATCTAACAGTGGCATGCACGTTTCTATGTTCTGGCCAGCAGCTTTGCCTTCCAAATTGGGAGCAGTCCCCAAATGCCATATTGAAATTTAATTCTTGAGGCTTGTTTCTTTCACATTTATAGAGGGCATGTTCTGGTATGAAGAGCACCTTCCATGCTTCAGCAAAATTTTATTACTAATTTAACAGGGTTCTGGTTTACTATTTTACTAATTGAGAATCTTTTGACTTTTTTCTGTTTGAAAACTGTCTTGTAAGAAAAATTATAGTTTAGTCATTATACCTGACGTAATTGAAAATGATGCAAATTCAGTGCTACAGTTACTTTTTTTTTTGAGCTAAGTATGAGATAAATTGGAGATATTTTTTTAATGCATATTTTTCCTCCAGTATTCTCTCCACCCCACCCCCTCATTTAATATGGAAGGTGAACTTTAAGGAAAAATTGCCTAGCTGTTTGGCATATTATAGGTACTGCTTTTTGAAAAAGTATTTTTGGAGCAAATAACTGCTTGTTATGAAATACACCATGGAATAGTATAGCAATACAAATTTTCTTTTCCCCCTGCCCCAACCCCCTTAATCTGCACTGATGGATGTGTAATACCTGGAACTGAGAAGCATCCAGTACTTAAATGCTTGCTTCCATCACAGCTAGAGAATTTTTTGAAGCATCCAAACACTGACTTTTTTTTTTTTAAAGTAACTATTAAGATACAAATGTGGATGAATAACTGCAAACAAATGTTGAGTGTGCTGTACTTAAAATAAGTTTGTTGTGGGATATTGTGCTGCATGCCATTGGTATGTGCAAGAGCATTACTGCTTTTTGCTTTAGGTTGTTATGTAATTAGATGTGAAAACACTTCTCCTGTGGTACAAGGAGTACAAGAGGGTACAAGACCACCTTAAGTAAAAGTAGTTGCATAGAAAATAACGAGTACATGCCAAAAAGTTAAGCTTTGACAGAAGTTACTATGCCTTGTACAGACTGTAACTGTATTTTCATTTGAAAGTAGCACTTGAAATGCAGTTTTATAAGTTAGATCTGCTGAAAATTTGAGATGCTGCATATTGAAATTGAGTAATGTCTTGGCAAAATAGTATGTTACCTGTGAGCCGTAGCTTTCATGGAATGAGTATGTTTCAAACTGCTAGTATATCCTACACTAAACTTTTATTGGAGAAAGCAGCATCTGCTTGATTGCATGTTTCATGAAGCTGTTCACAAATGCCTGTTAGTGTTGCATAGTATGTCCCTTGAACATAGGTTTCCTTTATCTGTTTCATATAGACCCGCTGGATTTCAGCAATATTCATATATTTTGCTTCAAGTAATCCTGATATGTTATTCCCCACCTTTTCCTTTTTCTAAAGATTAATCTTTCCTGAGTTAACACCATTAAAACACATTTGCATTATGATATTTTCTTCAGTCTGTCCCTCAGAACAAAGGACTACACTGCCTAATAGTAACCCAAAGAAGCGAGTTTGCTTTTCATATGTCCTTATGTTTTTGTATCAGAAGTCAGATTCTTATACAACTTTTATGAAGAAACCTTTTCTGAACAGGAGAAATATTGCGATTAAATAATTAATTTTCTGTAGTCAGTTGCTGTGAGTTAGCAACCACTTTAAATTCTCTACAAGATTATGAAGAAAACAAATATTTGGTGCTCTCTGAGAAGTGTTTATCTTGTGGTCTATCCAATAAATGCTATATATTCAATGTAAAAGTATTTATTAATGTATTTTTACTGATAGATAGTAAGCCTATTAAAATCCTGCATTCAAAATATTGAAAAAAATAAAATGTTTAGAACTACTCGATACTAAAACTGAAAATGGTTAATTCCTTTCTGTCAAGAGTATCCATAATAGTACTTTTTATTAAAAACTTTGAAGTGTATGGTAGGTAAATTTACTGTAAGAGATGATTCTGAAGAGGGCAGAATGACTGCTTACATCAGAAAGCCTTTGGATTTTGAATTGTGTTTTTCGGTGTTCTCTCATTTTCTTCATATATGTTGCTGCCTCTTATTTAGGGGGTGGTAATAAACAGCACTGGTGAAATCTTATGTTTACTATCATACACAGATTCTGTTGGCTTCTGTTTCTGAGTTATTTGTTGTTTTTTCTTTATTTTTTTCTCCTTCCCCCTCATTTGCTCATGTCTTGGTTGGCGTTTGGTGGTGTATAACCGTGATTGCGTTACCTTAGCAATAACAATTGGTCGTCTTGGTTACGTTTGTCCTCAAGAGGTGGCCCCCATGCTACAGCAGTTTATAAGACCCTGGTGTGTATTATTCAATCTTTTTTTTTTAATTCTTGTTTTAATTCTTGTTTTAATTCTTGTTTTAATTCTTGTTTTAATTCTTGTTTTAATTCTTGTTTTAATTCTTGTTTTAATTCTTGTTTTAATTCTTGTTTTAATTCTTGTTTTAATTCTCTCCCCCCCTTTCATTGGTTACAAAATCTCAATCCTTAATCATTGCCAACCATGTGACTAATCTTGTCCTATCAGGTTTGTGAGCTTTTAGTAGCACCATCGTTTATTCTTTATGTTGTGGCTAACGACTAATTTATGCATGGGATAAGATTGTCACATGCTTGCGTGTTAAAGCTTGACTACAAAAGAGCATTTTGAAATCCACCAGAATGATGATACAATGCATGTGAATTCTGTAAAATTTAAACTGCATTACTTTACTTAAAATTCAGTCTGAAGCTTGAATTGCTGTAAGAAATATGTTTCTAGACTTATGTTACGTATAAAATAGCTTGCTTGCTGCTATAAAAGTTAAATAACTGTTCTGTAAGTGGTATCTGACATAATTCATACTGTCGTAGTATTATATGTTCTGCTTCTAACAATGATAGTTTCTATAAATATTTCATATACATGTCTCTTTTGTATTTAATGGAATACAGGTCACACTTTCTAACTGTATATAGTGCAACAGGAAATCAGGATTCCGGAGATAATGCCTAATGGGAATATACTTATAAAAACTGTTTGCAACAAGTATCTTTCTAAGCATTTAAAATAGCGTTTCATATAATCTTATCAGTGTGACTTATTCCATCAAATACTGTCATCTAGTTCTGACTTGATTGAATGAAAAAGTAATAGAATCAGCTAAGCTTTGCTCTCCAACTTACTAGGTGCACCTCTCTGCGAAACATAAGAGACAATGAGGAAAAGGATTCAGCGTTCCGTGGCATATGTACCATGATCTCTGTCAATCCCAGTGGAGTAGTCCAAGTAAGATACATAAATAGATCTTAACTTTTTTTTCTTTCCTCGTGAAATTTAGTGAAAGCTGTATATGGAGTATGAAAAAGTTTAGCTTGATGTTGATTCCCTGTAGTACATGCTGTAGCTGTTTTTTTGATGGTAAGGAGGCCAAAATGTTTATATTTCAAATGATACATATCATGATACTTCAAGATTTCTGCTTCAGTAATTATCACTTATGAAAAGGAAAGGACAGTATTGTTAAATTCATTTTTTTGTCTCTTACATACAAAGAATATGTAAATAATGAACTTTGATTAACTGTGTTTTGATACTTCTGTCAGTCTTTTATGTTGAGGACATATATGAAAATACAAGGCAAAACCTGACATACTAAAACCTATTTTTCAGACGCAATCTAGGCTCTTAAAAAAAGAAACAGAACAAAATCAATAACAACAACTTCATTCTTAAAACTTCTGTAGGGAAGATTCTGTTTCAGCTTTGGATATATTGCTTAAATAGTCATTATGACAAGGAAGATGCATCTCTCTAAAATAAATGGTACATCTCAAGAATAGAATATCGCTTGCTCTTTAGTGTCTGCAGCTCCAAAGTAAAGCTGTACCAATGTAATATTTTCAAAGATTAAAATGAAGGTGAATTTTCCTCTCCTCTGCCTGAAATCCTTCACCCTGAAACACAAGAATTGAGCCTCTATCTTGTTTTGAATTTTTCAGTTCGTTTCACTTATCCCTTGTTCTGTACTTAACATTTCCCTCTTCTGCTGTCCATTTGTTCTTTCACACAGCTTAAAGGGAGGGAGTAATTAAGGACTCTTCATTATCCCAGCTCTCCTCCTATGTAGTTGTTATACTCAGTTCCTATCCAAAACCATATGCATTATCAACTTAATTATTAAGACTGATGTTTTAATGGTGTAGGAGGTAATGCATGACAGCAGATGAACTAAATGTAGGGATTTTGGGGTGGCCTTAGTTTTGAACCTGTATGATAAACACTCTGCATATCCCAGAAACAACTTCTGGCTCTGCTTAAAGAAATACAGCAGCTTTTTTTCCCCAACTGGAAATATGTGAGAGTGAGTTGCGAGTGTGGTCTTGAGTTTGTCAATTGTTATTAAGATGATTGGTTCTCAAACTCAATATGTGTACTGAAAGAATTAGACAAGTGTGGTGTGGGAGGGGAGGGTGTGTGTGTGTTGTTTTTTTGGTTTGGGTTTGTTGGTTTTTTTTTAACTGTGACTTTATTTAATCAAAAACCTGATTAAACAAAGCTATTCCTACACTCGGCTATTTCTATTTCCATACACTTAAGCATACAATAACTTACCATTATTGTCTTAATTAACGGGAAAATAAAGACATAAAACCGAAAGCAGTTGTGAATTAGGATCAAATACCCTGCATAATTCATAGAACAAACATCAAGTATTGTTTTCAGACCTATAAATTGAGGCTTCTAACCTATGTGATTGTTTAATCTTATAGGACTTCATTTTTTTTTGTGATGCTGTTGCGTCCTGGATTAGCCCAAAAGATGATCTCAGAGACATGTTCTGTAAGGTAATGTTTCTAGTATGACAGTATATCTGAACTGTGGTTGGTTTGGATCCTCTGTTTCTTTCTTGCTTTCTGTTTCTGCTATTAGCACTTACTGTGTGTGTGGTCATGAAGGCTTTCTTGCAAAGTCATAAACTTTCAGACAAAACATAAATCTGAAGTTCATTTACCTATATCTTCTTACATGCTTTCAGGTTATTCCAAAATTCTTTTTAACAGTCTTGAAAGGCTTACTTGAGATCTTACTTGAAAGGATAATCATCCTCAAAGAGCTTTTCATAATGTCCAGCCTACTACGTTTTGACTGCATTTGGGATAACAGGTGTTTGTTTGGGTTTTTTATACCACATATAAGACTTTTTTTTTTCCTGTGTGTGGTGTTTTTTTTTTTTTTCTAGAAAATGAGAGCTGTGTGGTTCAAGACTGACTCCTCACACACACACACTTTTTTTGGAGAAATATCTAGAAAATTGCAAATGAAAAGTCTTCCAGTGGTATTCTGATCTTGCTTCGGCTGAAAATAAGTTTTTGGGGTTGCTTAATCCTCCTCAGAATCCCTCTTGGATAAGCAAATCTTCAAGAAACTAATGTACAGTGATAGCCAAGAATGCATCCCTAGACAAAGTGTCAATAGAATTTAAGCAAAAGGACTGTTTACCTTGTGTAAAATAAACAAAACAAAACAAAAAAAAACAACCCCACCCAGAAAGTAATATATTGTGTTTTGGCCCTGGTGTCTTAGGTTGAAAAAACAGAACAAGATATACTTATTTCAGTTTCATAAACAGATGCCATTACTGTTCAGTAGTGTGGCTCCCCTTGTATGCTGTGAAATCTCTGTTTTTAGGGAGGATGTATGTCAGAAGTTAATGGTCCTCTTAGAAATATGCTCTGTTTTAGCTTTAAGTACATACTTGGATCATGGGTCAGTATTGACACTTTTTTCTTCACGTAATGCCACATGTGAACATCAGAACGGAATCTAGAACTTTTTAATCCCATCTTAAGGAGCAAAGACAAAAATCTCGCTGTCCTAGTTAGGAAACCATTTATCTGAGAGGCTTCAAAGGAACATCAGGGTCAGGAAATGCATGGCTGTGAGTATCAGCTGAAGGAAATGGTAAATACAAGCTTAAAAGAAAGTCTAGGATGCTGTCTGTGATGATTGTCCAAAGCAATTTCAGTACATGTTTCTGTTCTGGTCCTTCAGTATTCAATACTTGCTTCAATAAGCTACACTCATCTTTTTTTCAGATTATTTCCAGGATATCTATGTGGGATCCAATGCATTCAAACTAAAGACAATGTTTCTTGGTCACTTGGCATAAGGATGTCCTTGCTTTTTAAAATGTACCCTTTTGTGCTTTTTGCCATGCAAGAAAGGAGACAAAGCTTTCTTCAAGTGATGGCATGCACTTTTTTTACATTACTTCCTCATTGGAGTGAGTTTTTATGCTAGCCGAATACATGATTACTGTAGTTCAGTAACATGTTTTTCCAACAATAATTGTGCCTTTTAAGAACAATGGAAAAAACACTTTTTGTAGTCCCATGAGGTCTTTCTCTTGCTAGTGGGCTGTCCAGTGTTTGTTTTTTGGGGTGGGTGGGTTGGTTGATTTATTGCTTTTGGAGCACTAGAGCTGAGAGAGAAAATACCCATTCCAAGAGCACGGGTAGATGAGCTGCCAGTGAGATCCGATACATACACTAAGAATTGTATCACGTTTTATAAAAGCAAGATATCTGAAGACTGTAGCTGAAGCTCACTTGCTGTACTGGAAGATTATTTTTAAAAAGTGTTCCTTTTGTTGTACCTGAACATTCTTAGATTTTTTTCAGCAGTTTCTTGGCAGCTGGCTAATCAGACTCCTTGGGTTTGGAAAGAGAGGTGAATCTGCCTGTGGAAGCAGTAAATTAACTGGTGACACTAATGTTATTGCTACATGCTGTTTAAGAACAGCTCTGCTTGAGAAAGTTGTGTTGAGGGTGAACTCAATACCATGAGCTTTAACCTTGACATTGCCTTTTTTGTGAGGATGTTTTCATGACAGACAATTCCAGGATTCAGTATCCTTGAGTTTAAAAAAGAAAAACAAACCAAAACTTTAGAGGCTGTCTGCATTATTTTTTATTAGGAAGAGCCATTTCATCTGCTTTTCTTTTGTATGTCTGCCTTTTAACCTGCTGTTTTCAAGCTAAAATACTACAGACGTTTTTGACAGTATCAATCAAAATTTTTTTTGCAGTCTTCAGTTAATTTATTACATTGGAGGGTCCAGACTGAAACCTGTAGGTTGTTTTGGTGATTTTTTTTTAATTTTTTTTTCGTCCTTCCCCTCCTATGCTGGCTTTTGACTGCTGTGGATCCCTGTTCTTTCAAAACACAAAAGACTTTAAAAGCTTCCTTTTTAGATTAATAGTTGTCTACATGTTCCATGGAAAAAACACATCCTTCAGGATGCTTTTGTATTTGTGCCAGAAATTAACAGGCATTCATTCTGTCAAATGTTGGCTGTGGTTCTGGTTCAACTTTCCTCCCAGAACATAGTATACCTTTAAAAGAAAAATAAACATGAATGCAGTAATCTTAACATATAAACTGTGTCAACTGACAAAATGTTTAGCATTCTGAAATGGCCTAACTCTAGGTTGTAAGTCACCATAGTCATTAAAAATACATACACACATGGATGTATATTTATATAGAATAGAATATATATTTTATACTAATTTGGTGTGTAGCTGTATTCTATATGTCACCCTTAACTGAAATGTTATGGGTTTTTTTCTTTTAAGACAGACATTACTAGGCTTCCTTTGTTTCTTAGTAACATTAAATTGGGGAATTCAAATGGACGGATGCACAATCCAGCAGTTTGTGGCTTACTGCATATGTTGTTAGTAAATAATGATCGTGTATCTACTATTTAATGATTAATAATTATCTTGACTTCTCCTCCCCCCATTTGTAGATTCTTCATGGATTTAAGAATCAAGTTGGGGATGAGAATTGGAGGCGTTTCTCTGACCAGTTTCCTCTTCCCTTAAAAGAGCGCCTTGCAGCTTACTACGGAGTTTAACCTTATGCACTGTAGCTGCAGTCCCATAATTGGAGGTAAGCACACAAATCTTCCTTGCTAAACAGAGCTGTATAACAGCCTTACTCCCTGTTTACATTATATGAAACATAATTAGTTCATTAGACTAAAATATTTCAGATATGCTGGAACAGATATATTTCCTTCCTATAAGAAGGGGGGGAAAAAAAGCATATTGTACCTAAATGGTGGTAGCTGTAGCAAAAGCATTTGTCCAACTCTTTTATTTTTACAGAGAGAAAGAGTGTACAATACGCACAGTAGCGTATCAAGATAAGGTTGGAAGTGTAGAAGTGTTCAGAAGTGCCTGTTCAGGTTTAATAAGCAAAATCCTCAAGCCGTCTTACTAAAGTTACAGGCTCCCTTATGTCTTATGAATTAGTAGATGGAAGATGTGGTCTAAGCAGGAATACTTCCCTAGGATAGGAAAGCAAGTTTGTTAAGACACTTTAGCCATGAGAACTCAAATATATTCATAACCACATACTTAGACGATCTTTGCACTGAATAAAGGATGTTATGCTAATCTGTAACTCTATTGACTGTTGAGCTTGATGTTTTGGGGAGGCTGATGTGTTTATTATTGCCATGTTCCACTTTATGCACCAATTCAGAATTGTTACAGTTCTGTCTGGGGAATGATTCAACTTCAACAAAGGGCAGTGATTGTGCATTCTAGAATACTTGTATTATTATACCACCTTGCTTTGTATGCTGTTTTGTGCGCACTGTATAAAGCAAAGTTCCTGTGTGTAAAGTACTGTGATACTGTGAAGAAATTATTATGCTACCCAAAAAAGAGGGCAAATTAAATTTAATCATTCAATCTTTATATAAATTTGATACTTGCTCTAGAATTTTTGTACTGAAATTATGGGAGTGAATCATGCAATTCTGTTTTATTGTTGAATGGACAACTTCTAAAAAGTCAGCCTAAGATTTGTCAGTCAGTGACATAAGAAATTGTTTTAATTACGTTTGATCTGAACAATGGATTAAAAATAAACCAATTTCAAACATTTACATATTTATAAATGAGGGGATTTTAGTTCTGAAATAAGTGGGGGTTTTTTATCCTAATGAAGAGGAATCCAAAGTGGTAAAATTGTCAATTATTCTCAGTTTGTACTGAGGAGACACTATGGCTATCTTGTTTAATCCACCTAAAAGTTAAATTGTTAGGTCAGTAGAAGGTATGTTTAATATTATTTCTCCATGTCATAACTACCTCATAACCTTGTATGAAAAAGGCAAAAGCTTGTTCGAATATACGACTGCTTTTATCTTAAATATAAGCTTAGCCACAATAGTGGAACTGTCAGTGTAGCTTTAAATAAACAGACCTAAAAGGGAAAATCTAGGCATAAATTCATTTTGAAGTTAAAGGTTGGCACCTACCGCTTTAAAAAAGGCAAAAAAGTTCTCTGTTTACGTACTGATCTGTCAGTTAAGGTTCAAGATAAGATTTAACTAATACCTCTGTCTTTTCTTTTACAGGTCCCTCAGTCTGGGAGACTATGAAGGAGCCTCTGCACCCAGGGAAAATGTTACCCTTTACTGGGGGGAAGGGTAAACCAGTAGGGAATACAGTACAATCCCAACCCTACTGGGGAGGGGTGGGAGGGAGGTGTTGCTGTCACTGTATTAAGTCGATGTTGGGAAATGTTTTAACATCTGGAGCTTTTGTGGGTAGAAATCTGTCTCCTGTTACAGCTCTGCACTGGATGTGAAGAAGAAGAAGAAAAAAATATTAATAAAAGAGCACATTCTGGACTATTGTGGGGAATTGTACCAAAATAAGAACCGTATAATTGAACCATAGGGATACATGAAGAAGAAAACTATTTTGCACACAATAAAGGAAACCTAAGAATGGGGGTCACAAACAGTAAAATGCTTTCTTTTTTTTTTTCTTTTATGTTTAAGTAAGGGTTTTCTACATTTTTTTTCATCCTGTTTGATGGGTTTCCTAGGTAATTTGCATGTTAATGAATAACTGAACAAATTAAGTTAGTACAGTTAAAATGCAGCTTGTGTCTGTATTAGGAGCAGGCACTTGCAGTGTATAATATAGAAACCCAGTTGTAAATTAATAAAGGTTAACTTGAACAAAATGAAGCAACCTGCAAGCTGCCAAGAGTCACTCCTTTTATTTTTGGGGTAAGGGGAGAGACACTTCAAAGGAAAGATTGACATATTAATTTTTACATTTTTAAAAAAAATTTAAGTAGTGGATATGATTTGGTTATCATACTTCATTAGATTTAATTTCTAGAGTAAGGCATTATTCTTAATGTGCAGTTTAGGGTTCAGGCATGAATTCTGGCTCATAGTGATCAGAAGTAATTTAAATTAGTGGAAAAGTAGCATGCTTTTGCATCACATAGAGTGAAATTGGTATACATTTACCTATGTTGCGCCAGTCTTGTGTTGCAGTTTACCAATTCAATATAGCCCTGCATTTAAAATTCCTTTCTTAGATTCTGTGGATCTTATTTTTATTAAGAATATAGATATAAAGTGCTGTAGTTAACAATTAGGCCTTGAAATACCTTTTTAGCATCTGTTAAGATTCAGATTGATATTGTATTGTGTGTAACCTGCACAATGTGGAAAGCTGATATAACTGCAAAATATTTGCCTCTGTGCTGTCAGTGTAATGTGCTTTCTGCACGGTTATATATTAGTGATTTTTAGCAGAATCTCTAAAAATTAGTTACGTGGTAAACCCGTTAAAGGCTGCATAAATGTTAGCACATAAAGACAATTGTAGAAGTTAATTACATGATTGCTATATTTGTGTTTATTCCCACTCAATGTATTACCTTTTATGCTTTCTTTTTGTTCACAGCATGATCTTAGAGATGTTTAAATTATTGGATGTAATGCAGGGTATCTAAAATGTATCTGCGCATGTTGGTGGCCCTTTGATGTAGTTAAATGCACATGGGTGCAAGTTTAAAGCTACAGAGTGAAAGTTGATTTGGATCATCTTCATTTGTTTAGCTTTTCTGTTGATGTTTTGGTTTGGGTGTTTTTGTTTGATGTGTTTTTTTCCTTTCTCTACTTACATGTATTCCTGTGAATAAATCCTTAAGTTAACCCTTTACTTTTCTTTCCATGTGTATTTTCTTATGTACTGTGAATGTGAAATCCTAACTGGTACACTTGATCCTTCTGTTCATCTGAAAGTGGCAAGTCTTTATTAATTTAGACTGCCTAAAGAGTAGCCCATGATGATAAAGGAAAATGGAGAGATTTTTAACTCTGCTGGTCAGAGGTGAAGCCGCACCTTTCCATTTTCAAGTGCTGCATAATTAACCTGCAAGACAAAACTAAGCCATAACGGCCTTTTTATAGATTGTTTCTCACCTTTGCATTGCCAAACTGAATATTGGATAACAGTTTGGGGTTGTTTGTGTTTTGGGGTTTTTGTTGTTTTGGCTTTTTTAGGGTGGGTGGTTTTTTTGTTTAAGAACTTGCTGCTATTTGCATGGTGCTGTTCTTTGAGTGTTAAATGATTTAGCCATTGCACTGAAGTTTGAGCTGTATGAGTGTGGACTTATAGATGCTGTTTAAAGAGTTTTGGTTTTTTTCAATGCATGATAGCATGCACGTTTTAAATGTGACCCATTCTCACCACCACCACCCTTTTTTTTTTTTTTTTTGGGGGGGGGGGGGGGGTGGGGGGGGGGTGGGGGGGGGGGTGGTGGTGTCAAAATTGCATGTGATAACTTGCTTTCAAATTACATTGCTTTGGTAGCAAATGCAAAATTCCTCATTAACTAATAACGCCGAAGTAAATTAATAATAGCTTTAGTCACTAAAAACACTTCAGAACCAAATTCTGAAAGAAGAGAAAAAAAACACCAAACTTTAAAATTTAGCAAGATATGGTATTATTTTAGATGCAAACTTGCTTTAACTTTCAGCGTGTTTGAACATTAGGGAAGAGTTTCAGAGAAATTACATTTTAAAAAATTTGTAGAATAGGAAACTTACCCAAACAATACTGTAGCATTACAGCTAGAATCTGAGTTTAGTTAAACTTTTTAAATTTCAGAAAGCCTCTTTAACCAAACAAAACCACTCCACCTCAGATTAGCTTAGCATGCCCCTTTTATACATAGTATTTTAATAGGTATTTGTACAGATGTGAAATGATATGGTATAACAGCAAGGAAAATAATTAAGGCAAAAATAAACTGTACTGACAAAATAGTCTTTTGTATCAGTAAGTTCTCTTGTGCTATATTTTAAAGCAAATAAACTGTATTCCTAATGCATAATATAGCGCAGAGATTGCAGAAGCCATTTAGGGTTTAATCTGAGGTAAGAAAAGTTCTGAATCGACGTTAACAGTTATAGTTCGATAATGGGATAGATAAAAAGTATTTTAATTCTTGTGGTGTACTCTTGACAGTTCTTGAATGTTGACTGAATGTTTATACTAGTGCAATTGTGAGTTTGTTACATTCCAGTGTTTCTGCCTCTTAGCATGCTAAAAGCATGGCTTCTTTTATTCCTTACACACTGAATAAAGTGCTGTTAGTCTGCTAAACTACAGAAATAGCTGCTGTTAAGTAACGGCGTAGATTTTCTACTTGAATATTTTTGTTGTAGGAACCTCAGGAGGTCAGTGTTTGCTGTTTTTATATATGCCTTTTTCCTGTTTTGAGCTTCCCTTTTTGAAGGATTCAGAGAGTGAAGAAAAGCTGCTGATCAACCTAAGTTGGTAACAGAAAGGGTATTTAAAATCCTTATGAAATGCATCTTTTTGGCAGTTCTAATTTGCTGTTAAATTAGAAGTTCAATACTAAATTTTTTTCATTCCACATTCAGGAAACAGCTCTTTTCATTTAGGAGAAAAGATTAAATATTTCATTATTTTAATCAGTGCAAGCAAAAATAATGAATTTTGTAAATTTTTCCCGAAGCTTGATTATTTTCTAAATTGGTGAATATGTATAAATTTTAATAAGCTAATTATTATGCTTTAGTTTATTGCTCCTTAAAGCCTGTGCTCAAAAGATCAGTTTTGGAAGAATGGGTTTAAAATTTATAATCATTATAATTTAAACTTATGAAGTAGCATAAATTTTGAAACTAACAATATTGATACTGTGATTTCTTTTTTTAGGACTCTTATTTTAACATCAATCTTAATTACTTAAACTGCATATATTGTATAATAGTAAAATGTATATTAAAGCTTCAAGTGGCTTTCCTCAAGTGAAACTCATTGCTACTTAGAAATATTCAAATGCTAACATTATCTCAGGTGAATACTCTTGTACCCTTTTTGTTCAGAACACATGCTTATAAAAATGTGTCTTAATTATATCAGTTTATGTATTTCATATTAGGCAGCTCCTCTGTCTTAAACTTACTCTAACCTTCTACTGTTGGACAATAATGACGTTTGCTTCACCTGTTTTATTCATATTGAATGTATTAATAGATAAAAGTGCAAAAACATTCCTCCCTTGATGAAAATGTATCCATATTCAAACAACTGAAATATTTCTTGAAAAATGCTTTAAATGTAACATTGTATTGGAAATCTTGTTTCGGATTTTATCAAGGAAAGAAGTTGCAACTTAACAGTAATTGCTTCAATTTTCTCTTTCATGAGGATAAATGCATAAAGCTCCTATATAGGGTCTAAAGAGTAACTTTTTATCTTAAATAAAGGTTAAGCTCTACAGTGAAATGACTGCAGTAAACTGCAAAACATCCTGCAGTTATTTCAGATAGATGCTGATGTAGTTTGTATATGTATTTGTGATGTATTATGTATTTCCAGTAACCTCATCTTGAGTAAATAAAGCTCAATCAGTAGCTGTGTATTTCACTCACCTATACATGTGCCAGAATGACTTGCATCAATCAGTCTACTAAGTATTCTTCTCCAACAGACACTTTTTTGGTCTGCTGCTGATGCTTGCTCTTTGCACTTAATGCTTGGAGCTTGCCAGTTTTAGATAATTAGTTTAAATGGGAAATTCTGAGATGAGTATTCCTGTTGCTTGCCTTGTAGAGTATATTCTGCTAAAATAATAAGGATGGATACTTACTTGAATGTATTTATGTGAGGGAAGTTAAAATGGCTCTATAAAAGATGAATCCCTGTGTGGTGTTACAGTGTACTTTTTAAGTAAGCCAAATCCATGTCTCAAAAATTCAACACTTATACTATCACTTTTCTATAAGCTGGTTCTATTGTGCTACTTTCACCTTAGGTATCTAATTCCTTATTTTGGGTGAGCAATAAAACTGAGAAGGCCTGGGTGATTTTTACAGGGATGGTGATTAGAAAAAAAGATGGGTTATAAGCAAGTTTATTTGGCTGTTGAAATCTCCAGTGTAATACTATCTTTTTTCATGGGAAGAGATAGCTAGCTATGTATGTCTGACTTACTAATACTAAACACTTCTAAAATTTTTTTATTGGATGTTGTATATAAAATAGTTTAAAATTAAAGATGACTGATCTTTCTACTGACAACTTAGATTGTATGAGTCTTGCTTGAAAGCTTTGAAACTGATGTTTCTGTATCTGTCACAATGTTGGAATGTTTCCTTCAAACATCCTCCTGCAACCTCTCAAACTGTACTAAACTGAGTGATATTTCTTGAAGTCTGCCTATTTGCTAACAGAACTTGATTTTAAATAGAATATGGTTTTAATTTTTTATAAACTGCTGAATTTTAAAGAGTTTTTGGGGCCACCAAATATTTTGGATCATGCAGAGAATATATATTGTACTGTAGTAATTTTGTATTTACATTTGTATGCTGTGACATAATAGATGTGAATGTTAATCACTGCTTGACTATGTTAATAAAGTTGTTTAAATATAGATGTTTCATTCCAATTGTTAATGAAAGATGAAAACTTCATGTTCAGTTTGTTTTGCCTGACTCACTAGGGTGCTCTTCTGGTTCACGTGTCAGTTCTGGAATCTCTTGAATGAGGAGGATTTTCATTTTATCTGAATGAAATTGATCTTTAGATAAGTTCAGGTCAATTCAATTTAGATGTTTCATGCTGCTTGGGGGCAGATAAATGTAGACATAGGAGGTTTACCTGAACTGAAATTAATGTTTGGGTGATACCAGTAAGTGCTCTACTACTGAGAAATGCGACGTTAACTGTATTTTTTGTTTGGAACACCTGATGCTTGCTAAGTCTGACCAAATGGGGGGGGGGGAATCATTCTCATTACTTGTGAATAAGCATAGGAATAAACTAACAATAAATGAAAACTATTCAAGACCTTGAACCAAATCTTGTTTAAAGGTCTGTTCTTCAACTTACATAACTTCCTGATACATGAGTCTCTAAAATGAAAGTATGAAACAAACAGTAGTAGCTCTCTAGACAAAATCCACCCATGTTGATTTGAATCTTTTATGTTCACTTCCAATATTTAACAGTTGGTCAATAACACACAGACAATCTAGACAATTGCATATGTGTAGCACAGGTAGCTTCTGTATTGTAATGATTAATAAAATGCATTGTCATTATATAACTGCTAAGTAAATTCATAATAAAACTTATAGTAGAAATTAATTGCTGCATACTTGGCTGAAAGTCTGCTTAACTAAGAACTTCGATTTCTGCTTCCAGGAAAGAGAAGGCCATGGAATAGCTGTTGACAGCAATGTAGGTGTGTAGAGACCAAATTGATTAGAAGAGAGATCAGTTCCTGTTGGCTATAAGACATGAGTACACCAGTGACTGGGGGTGGTGGGGTGTCTTCTTTCAAATAGCCCTCCCCACTCCCATTCTGTCAGTGGGAGGCTTGAACAAAGCGTCTGCCTCTTGACTCAGAATCTGATATTAAGCTACGGCTTTTACTTTTGAGTCTGAGGTTAATTACTACTTGTATATACAAATGAGTAGAGTAAGTACTAGCATCTTAATCATAACATTCATTTCACTTATTTAAGTTTGTGGTCAGACTGCAACAGTGCAAAGGATTGTCTTTTCGACATGTCATGCTATTACTTTTTCTCAGGAAAAAAAATGCATCTCATTTAAAGATGTACCTGAATGAAAAATAAAGCATTTCAATAGGAATATTGTGTGCATAAATTAATCTCATATATGTTAAAGGCTTACAGAAGAGGTGTTGGTAGCTTTTGTTATCTCTGAATGACTCAATGAAACATACTGATTATATAAAGTATTAATATGTAAAATGCACTTCTTTCAGAGGCATTTGCCCTTGTTTTGCGTAACATGAGAAATATATACCATTGAAACCTCCCCAAAGACACACAAATATTAACCTGATTAATGGCAGGCTTAAGAAGAAGCATTTTTCCAATAATCAGCCTACATTTTAAGGAAAACAGATACAAGTATGTTGCACATTTATTAACATATATATAAAAGTGATGGCATATAAGGAATTACTTTTGAATAATACAGTTTTTCAGGGTTTTTTGTGACACTAACTCTTTTTTGCCAGACTCTTTTTTTAATCCTAAAAGTAAAAATGGAGGTATTTATTTTATAGCTTCAGGTATAAATAATTTGTCAAATCTTAATTTATATTTAAAATATGAAAGTAAAACTCTCAAAGTGTTACACTGACAGTCTTACCCATGTCTCCTTTTCTTATTGCCCCTTGGCAAAATGGATAGCCATGTTTCCTCTATTAAATATACAGGGGAACTTAGTCTTCCCCTGGGTTTACAGCATACAGGTTAATTTGGATACATAACTACTGCAGTATTACTATCACGGATATCAATATTTTTTAATTGTCCCTGTTCCCCCAGCGCTTAATACAAATGCCAAATAGAATTTTGTTTCTCTGATAAAGTACCGTACGCAATGAGAAGCAATGTAATTTGCCAGTCCTTTTACCTTGAAATGATTGTCAAAGAATGCCCTACATGTAGGACATATTTAATTTGCAGTTTTCTCAAGTTATCTTTCTGATTTACATTCATGTTGACTACCTCAGGGGATTCTGTGGCTTGCAAATATAGAACCTGAAGGGTTCCTTAGTTTGAAAACTCAAACAGTAAATGAGACCGTTAAAAAAAAAAACAACACAAAACTGAAAAAGGGATTTGATTTAAAACCAACAACAAAAAAAGGCAAAATATTTTACAACTAAATTTTGAAGTGGTATTTTTCTTCCCAGAACTGCATCTTGACACAAGGCATCTTTCAGTGCCTTCTTTTAACTTGATCATCTCTCAAAAGGAAACTTTGAGCCATCTTGCATATTATTTTTTTTTCTCCTTAGCACAATAATGGTCACAGTCTTGCGTATGTATTTTTTTTTTAATTCTGAAATGTACTTGCTCAAATAAACATTTTTGGAGCCATGTCCAAAATAACCCTAGGCCTGTAAATGTGTGCACCTTTTCCTTCTAGTGTTGGAAATACTTTGGAAGAACAGATGAATCGCATGACAAAGTAAGAATTCAAGTATCCATTTTCTTTAATTCTTTACATACCTTAGCATAAGGGAGTAAGATAGTTGCATCACGTTCTCCAGTACTCTGCTATAAGATAATGTAGCTAATTTTAGTTTTGCTTACGCACCAAAACTGTTGTCTTTGGGCCAAAACCAGATGGAAGCTAACTGGAACCTTGGACCACCGCTGTTTCTCAGTCCATAAAATGGCAATGTTTAACAGAGGGTTTAGTCAAATAATTGCCCAATGGTACAACTCAGAGCTTTGCTTGTCTAATTAAGAATCATGGGCATCTTGACTATTTATTAAAATAAAAAAACCTCATTATCTTAATTTCAAATTTGGCAGAAATAACAGGATGTTACTCAATGTGTGTGGAGGCAGGAGGTCCTCTAAATCATTATTAATACAAGTCATCTCCATAAGCACTTAGGCTTTAAGTTTTTTGTCAGGGTGATAAGGATACTATGAAGTTTATGTGTGTCTTCCAGTTGCTCAAGCTGGCGACTGCCATTGGTAAGCACTAGTATGTACACCTATGGATGTTGTGAAGAATCAAAGGTTAGAATTCTTTTCACATATCATGACTTCTGTCCAAATGTGACCCATTTACTGCCTATCCTCTCCGTACTGCCATTCTGATTTTTAATGTGCAATCCTACTTCAGTACCTGTATAAGCAAATTGGTTTACCTCTTTTGCAGCATTTCAAATGGCAGCTTCTTACTTAGCTAAAAATTCTGTCCAGGCTAATATCTCTTCATTATTTCATTTACTATCTTTCATAAAACTTAATCCTGAGCCATTGCATTTGCTCTTTGTTAGTATAGTAATAACTTAAAAGCTCTATTTGGTCCAATTAAAAACACAAGCACCATTTATTCCACTATGCTGTACTAAGAATACCTTCCTGAGGTACCATGTAATCTTACTAGTGTAGCTTCAGACCTTTATGACAGAAGTTACCTTTTGTTTCTGTTATATATTATAACCTGACTGGAGATCTTTGTGATCGGGACACCACATTTTGCTTGTGTAGTATGTACTATGGAGCACTTTGGTACTAGGTGAAGTTATACAATCAGAGCTTGCTCTTCTGAACACTTCAAGTTTGTTTGCTTTTCATTTAATTCAAATCCTTTAAACACTTAAGTCTCTTCATTTAGTTTTTTTTTATTAGTTGACTGCAAATAAGCTGCTTCAAACTGACATATTTGAAGGTAAGTACCTAAAGCATATGTATGCAATATCAAATATATTGATACATCAACAGTATAAATTCAGCTAGCCATTGAATGGGTTGTCACGGTCCATTTAGATCTCTCAAATTTATAGGCCAACATACTCTGTAAATTAAACTTTATTTTATGAGCTCATTAAGAAATATAACACAACAAACAAGGGCTCCGTCCCCTTTCCCCAGACTAGTCTATCACCTGAATTAAGTTATTCACCCCTCAAGTTATGAGGTTTCTCACTTGCAAGTTCTCCAATTCATAACTTGCAACTCATAACCCGTAACTCTTAACTCGTGCACCTATGAGCAAGATTAGTTCCCTAGCCAAGAGTGAGAGTGCCCATCCTTCCTCCTCCATCACAGTGCGGGCATTCCCTCTATCACATTGGGAAGCAGGAAAGCTTCAGCAGTCCAGCTGCTGTTGGATCCACTGGAAAAGCTTTTTGGGTAAGCTTGGAGGTTTGGTCTATACCATTTCCATGAGTTAGCAGATTCTGATGAAACTGCCAAACACTTAATATGCAAAGATGATGGATGCAAGAGACACCAATATGCAGGTGATAATGGCTGCATCATGGCCCTTTAGCTCTTTCTGGCCCCCTGTCCTGCCTACCCAGTGCCCTCGCTTTGACCTAATGGTGCCGCTCCCAGCATGCATCAGGCCTTAGCATGAGCTGTTAGCCAAAATTTGAGCAGGAGTACATGGGTACTTGATATTATTACAGCATAATAATTTATCATGTTGTTTTCCCCTCTTATGTAGAATATAGATGAGAAAACTTAGTATGGTGTATCTGTAGTAAAGCATCTCCTTGAATATATTACAAATCGCAAAGGATTTTTCATGCAGGGCTGAAGTGTGACTGGAAAGAGTCAAAATGGAATTTACAGCCAGTAAACTGTAGCAGTTTGTAGCTACTGATGTTAACTAATGCTTTCTAATCCTTCCATTTGATTTATGGCTGATTTGATGAAACATGCTTTTGGTAGCAACAGAGCAGAAGAGTGATGAAGGTGGAGTATTGGTAGTGGGGGGAGGGTGGGGGCGGGCAGCGGCTACAGGGGTGGCTTCTGTGAGAAGATGCCAGAAGCTGCCCCCATGTTCAACAGCCAGTTCCAGCCAGCTCCAAGATGGACCTGTCGCTGGCCAAAGCTGAGCCCATCAGTGATGGTGGTAGCACTTCTGTGATAACATATTAAAGGGGGAAAAACTGCTGCACAACAGCAGCTGGGAGCGAGGAGTGAGAATATGTGGGAGAAACAACTCTGCAGACACCAAGGTCAGGGAAGAAGGAGGGGGAGGAGGTGCTCTGGGTGCCAGAGCAGAGATTCCCCTGCAGCCTGGGGTGAAGACCATGGTGAGGCAGGTTGTCCCCCTGCAGCCCATGGAGGTCCGCGGTGGAGCAGTGTCGTGGTTTAGCGGCAGCTCAGCCCCACACAGTCGCTCGCTCACTCCCCCACAGTCGCTCGCTCACTCCCCCACCGGTAGATGGGGGAGAGAATCAGAAGGGTAACGCTCGTGGGTTGGGATAAGAACAGTTTAATAATGAAAATTAAAAGAAACAACAGTAGAAATGCAATGTAAAGGAGAACAACGAGAGGCGCAAAGCCCCGGGGGAGGGGGAAAGGAAGGGAGGGGAGAGGGGGAACGAACCGCCGGAACAAACTGCACGCGCCGCAGCCGCTCGCCGCCCGCCGACCCGACGCCGCGCCGCCTCCGCGCTGCCACTGCCCCCCCTCAATATACTGGTCATGGTGTCACATGGTATGGAATGAACCTGCCATTGGCCAGTCGGGGTCAGCCGCCCCCACCATGGCCCTGCCCCTCCCAGCCCCCCCTGCCACGCCACGCGGCAGAGCGCGGGAAGCTGGAAAGGTAGCTGACCCCCACAGTGAGGAGAATTAACCCCTTCTCAGCCAAAACCAGCACATTCTCCACCCCTTATTCCATACCATTTACACCATGCCCAGGTCCCATATGATGCAATACAACCGTACCAACCACCACCCCTCCCCTTCCCATCCTTTAACATAATACACAGACATCATTCCCTTAGTTCATGGATCTTCCCTGTAAAATGTCCATTAAAATGTCCATTGAGTTCACGCAGTCCATGACTCTGGGCTCCATCTGCCGTATCAGTCTTTCCGGGTGGGAGAGATGGTGTGTGTGGCGTTGGGTTGCTGCATACCGAGTCAGTCATCATTCCATCACTGCTGCACGGCTTGTTTCATAGTTGATCTTCCATGGGTTGGGAGGCTCGTACTCTGATATCATTGATACAACACAGAGGTGACACACAGTATTATATAGCAGTTCACATTGTGCCATTCAGTTCATTGACTGTTTTCACCCAAAATCAAATCCCCTTGAGGCACACATCGGATTTCTCCATCCTCCCGCATCACCCACCAAGTGCACCCAGGTCCTCGAGCAAAAACAATCCCACGAATGGGTTTGCCTTTGCCAGAGGCAGGAAGAACCCAGACTGTTTTGCCCAGCATACTTTTTCTGTGCACTACAGGGACTCTATCCCCTTCCACAGTATGTAGGATTTCTGACTGGGCAGGGCCAGCTCGGTTGGCAGATCCCCTCGTGTTGACTAACCACGTGGCTTTTGCTAAATGTGTATCCCAGTGCTTGAATGTCCCACCCCGCATTGCTCTCAGTGTGGTTTTTAACAGTCCATTGTACCTTTCAATTTTCCCAGAGGCTGGTGCGTGATAGGGGATGTGATACACCCACTCAATACCGTGCTCTTTGGCCCAGGTGTCTATGAAGCTATTTCGGAAATGAGTCCCATTGTCTGACTCAATCCTCTCTGGGGTGCCATGTCGCCACAGGACTTGTTTCTCAAGACCCAGGATAGTGTTCCGGGCAGTGGCGTGGGGGACAGGATATGTTTCCAGCCAGCCAGTCGTCGTTTCTACCATTGTAAGCACATGGTGCTTGCCTTGGCGGGTCTGTGGGAGTGTGATATAGTCAATTTGCCAGGCCTCCCCATATTTATAATTCAGCCATCGTCCCCCATACCACAGAGGCTTTACCCGCTTCGCTTGCTTGATTGCAGCGCATGTGTCACATTCGTGGATAACCTGTGCAATAATATCCATGGTCAAGTCCACCCCTCGATCACGAGCCCACCTGTATGTTGCATCTCTCCCTTGATGGCCTGAGGTGTCATGGGCCCACCGAGCTAGAAATAGTTCACCCTTATGCTGCCAGTCCAGATCCACCTCAGCCACTTCAATCTTGGCAGCACGATCTACCTGCTGGTTGTTTCGATGTTCTTCAGTGGCCCGACTCTTGGGGACGTGAGCATCCACATGCCGTACCTTTACAACCAGTTTCTCTACCCGGGCAGCAATATCTTGCCACAATGTGGCAGCCCAGATGGGTTTGCCTCTGCGCTGCCAGTTGCTTTGCTTCCATTGCTGCAGCCAGCCCCACAGGGCATTTGCCACCATCCAGGAGTCAGTATAGAGATAGAGCACTGGCCCCTTTTCCCGTTCAGCGATGTCTAAGGCCAGCTGGATGGCCTTTACCTCTGCAAACTGACTCGATTCACCTTCTCCTTCAGCAGTTTCTGCTACTTGTCGTGTAGGACTCCATACAGCAGCCTTCCATCTCCGGTGCTTTCCCACAAGGCGACAGGACCCATTAGTGAACAGGGCATATTGCTTCTCATCTCCTGGCAGTTTGTTATACAGTGGGGCTTCTTCAGCACGTGTCACCTCCTCCTCTGGTGATAATCCAAAATCTTTGCCTTCTGGCCAGTCCATAATCACTTCCAAGATTCCTGGGAGACTGGGGTTTCCTACTCGAGCCCGCTGGGTGATCAGTGCAACCCATTTACTCCGCGTAGCATCAGTTGCATGGTGTGTAGAGGGGATGTTTCCTTTGAACATCCAGTCCAGCACTGGCAGTCGGGGTGCCAGGAGCAACTGTGCTTCAGTACCAACCACTTCTGAAGCAGCTCGAACCCCTTCATATGCTGCCAATATCTCTTTTTCAGTTGGAGTATAGCGGGCTTCAGACCCTCTGTATCCCCGACTCCAAAACCCTAGGGGTCGACCCCGGGTCTCCCCAGGTGCTTTCTGCCAGAGGCTCCAGGTAGGGCCATTCTCCCCGGCTGCAGTGTAGAGCACATTTTTTACATCTTGTCCTGCCCGGACTGGCCCAAGAGCTACTGCATGGACTATTTCTCGTTTAATCTGTTCAAAGGCTTGTCGTTGCTCAGGGCCCCATTTGAAATCATTCTTTTTCCGGGTCACTTGATAGAGAGGGCTTATGATCAGACTGTAATTTGGAATATGCATTCTCCAAAAACCCACAACGCCCAAGAAAGCTTGTGTTTCCTTTTTGCTAGTTGGTGGAGACATGGCTGCTATTTTGTTGATCACATCCATTGGAATCTGACGACGACCGTCTTGCCATTTAATTCCTAAGAACTGGATTTCTCGTGCAGGTCCCTTCACCTTACTTTGTTTTATGGCAAAACCAGCTTTCAGAAGGATTTGGACTATTTTCTCTCCTTTCTCAAAAACTTCTTCCGCTGTGTTGCCCCACACAATGATGTCATCAATGTATTGAAGGTGTTCTGGAGCTTCTCCCTGTTCCAGTACAGTCTGAATCAGTCCATGGCAAATGGTAGGACTGTGTTTCCACCCCTGGGGCAGTCGATTCCAGGTGTACTGGACGCCCCTCCATGTGAAAGCAAACTGTGGCCTGCACTCTGCTGCCAGAGGGATTGAGAAGAATGCATTAGCAATATCAAATGTGGCATACCACTTGGCCGCCTTTGACTCCAGTTCGTATTGAAGTTCTAGCATGTCTGGCACAGCAGCACTCAACGGTGGAGTGACTTCATTCAGGCCACGATAGTCTACTGTTAGTCTCCACTCTCCATTAGACTTCCGGACTGGCCATATGGGACTGTTAAAGGGTGAGTGGGTCTTACTGATGACTCCTTGGCTCCTCAGTTGGTGAATGAGTTTATGGATGGGGATCAGAGAGTCTCTGTTGGTGCGATATTGCCGCCGGTGCACTGTTGTGGTGGCGATTGGCACCTGTTGTTCTTTGACCTTCAGCAACCCCACAACAGAAGGGTCCTTTGAGAGACCGGGCAAGGTAGACAGCTGTTCAGTTTCCTCCGTCTCCAAGGCAGCTACACCAAAAGCCCACTTGTAACCTTTTGGGTCCTTGAAATACCCTCTCCTGAGGTAGTCTATACCAAGGATGCACGGAGCCTCTGGGCCAGTCACAATGGGGTGCTTCTGCCACTCATTGCCAGTTAGGCTCACTTTGGCCTCCAATACAGTTAGCTCTTGAGATCCCCCTGTCACTCCAGCAATGCTGATGGGTTCTGCCCCTATATAGTTTGATGGCATTAAGGTGCACTGTGCGCCGGTGTCCACTAAAGCTTTATACTCCTGTGGGTCGGACGTGCCAGGCCATCGGATCCACACAGTCCAGTAAGCCCGGTTATCCCTTTCCTCCACCCGGCTGGAGGCAGGGCCCCTCTAGTCCTGATCATGGCAGTCACAACTCACTTCCTGTAAATGTGAATCAGGAGTCCCTCTATTACACTTAGAAATAAAATCAGCGCTTCTACTCCTCTGTCTGGGGACTTGCTCACTGGAAACTGGAGCAGCAGCTTTCCTGGAAGAGCCTCCCTGAGTGACTGTTCTTCCTTGCAGTTCATGTACTCGTGCCTGTAGGGTCGAAGTAGGCTTGCCATCCCACCTCATCATGTCCTCTCCGTGGTCACGCAGGTAGAACCATAGGGTGGCCCGTGGTGTGTATCCCCTTCTTTGAGCCAAAGGACGCTTATTCCTAACAGCTGAGACACTGCTCTGTCGAGGTGGGGAGTAGGACAGATCTTCTTTGAGTTGCTGGACCTCTTGGGATAGTTTCTCCACAGCAGAGACAAGCGAGGAAGAGATATTTGTGTCATAATCCCGGAGTCTATCTATCACCTCTGCCACCGTTGGTGTCTCGTCATCTTTCCAGGACATCACTGCCAATGAGTTTGCATGCGAAGATGGTGCGCTCCGTACAAACTTCCGCCACATGGGTCGTGTGCACTCGGCTTCATCTGGATCTTTGGATGACCGTTGATCATCCAGGTCACCATAAATCACCTCAAACACAGCTAATTCCCTTAGATACTGGATGCCTTTCTCCATAGTTGTCCATTTTCCTGGGCGATATGTAACATCTTCTTTAAAGGGATACCTTTCCTTCACTCCAGACAGGAGTCGCCTCCAGAGGCTGAGGGCTTGTGGTTTTTTTTCCAATTGCTTTGTCAACGCCCCCTTCCCCAGAAAGGGATCCCAATTGTTTGGCTTCTTTTCCCTCTAGTTCCAGGCTACTGGCCCCATTATCCCAGCATCGGAGCAGCCAGGTGACAATGTGCTCACCTGAACGACGGCCGAAATCTTTTCGCATATCTCGCAACTCGCTTAAGGACAGGGATCGGGTGGTCTCTATTTCATTTATTACTTCTCCCTCCTCTCCCCGCGATGGCCCTGGTTCTTCATCATCCCGTTCTAAACGAGTTGATGTCCGCTTCCAATATTTCGTCTTGTGTATGGGGGCAACTGATACTGGTACGGGTTTATTTTCTGAGCTAGCTCCGGTACTTGTTGTGGGGGTTTGAGTGGCTGCAGTGCCTGTTGTCAGGGCTGGATTGTCTACAGTGCCAGTCACTTTGCATTTCAATCCAGAGACATTCTCTTCCCCCTGGGGGCACTGAATACTGTTGAGCAGGGCTCGGTATGCATGGGCCAGACCCCAGCACGTTGCAGTTATCTGTGTCTCTCTGGAGTTCCCAGCGTAACAACATACTTTCTCCAAATATTCTACTAGTTTTTTAGGATTCTGCACTTGCTCGGGGGTGAAACTCCAAAACACTGGGGGTGCCCACTGCCCTAGGTATTTGCCCATGCTATCCCACATGCCCTGCCACTCGTAACTGTCAAGCCTCGGGGCAGATTTCTGGGTGATATTCTTAAGTTGCTTAGTCAAAACCAAAACAACATGCCCCAAAACTAACAATAAGTGCACCTTAACCACCCAAGGATGTTCAAGATACAAAAAGGTTGTTGTAACAAAGGCACAGACATCATAGAACAAAGTTGCAAAGGTACTATTCTGTATTTCCTCCATATAAAATCTCTCCGAGGAGGAGGTATAATTGCTAATTGCCTCAACAAGGTGGTATCCCAAGTACAGTAAGGGTTTCAGCAAAAACCCCAAATACCAGATAAAGCTGAAAACGAGTGTTTGTATAACAAATCTTGTAGGCAAAACATTACTAATCACAGCAGAACACAGCAGACTCAAACAACCAACACCGATTTTTAACACCAACTGCAAAAAGGACAACATGGTGCTGGGACCAGCAGCTGTTGTTATCTCCAACCCTTGAGCCCGACGTTGGGCGCCAAAAAGACTGTCGTGGTTTAGCGGCAGCTCAGCCCCACACAGTCGCTCGCTCACTCCCCCACCGGTAGATGGGGGAGAGAATCAGAAGGGTAACGCTCGTGGGTTGGGATAAGAACAGTTTAATAATGAAAATTAAAAGAAACAACAGTAGAAATGCAATGTAAAGGAGAACAACGAGAGGCGCAAAGCCCCGGGGGAGGGGGAAAGGAAGGGAGGGGAGAGGGGGAACGAACCGCCGGAACAAACCGCACGCGCCGCAACCGCTCGCCGCCCGCCGACCCGGCGCCGCGCCGCGCCCCCCCCGCGCTGCCACTGCCCCCCCTCAATATACTGGTCATGGTGTCACATGGTATGGAATGAACCTGCCATTGGCCAGTCGGGGTCAGCCGCCCCCACCACGGCCCTGCCCCTCCCAGCCCCCCCTGCCACGCCACGCGGCAGAGCGCGGGAAGCTGGAAAGGTAGCTGACCCCCACAGTGAGGAGAATTAACCCCTTCTCAGCCAAAACCAGCACAAGCAGATATCCACCTGCAGCCTGTGGAGGGCCCCATGCCAGAGCAGGTGGATGTGCCCTGAAGGAAGTTGTGACCCTGTGGGGTACCCACGCTGGAGCAGTCTGTTCCTGAAGGACTGTACCCTTTGGAAAGGGTCTATGCTGGAGCAGTTTGTGAAGGACTGCAGCCTGTGGGAGGGCCCCCACGCTGGAGCAGGGGAAGAGTGTGAGGAGGAGGAAGGAACAGCAGAGATGAAGCATTACAAACTGACCACAACCCCCATTTCCCATCCACCTGTGCCACTTGGGGGGAGGAGGTAGAGAAGTTAGGAGTTGAGCCTGGGAAGAAGGGAGGGGTGGGGGGAAGGTGTTTTAGGATTTGATTTTATTTCTCATTATCCTACTCTATTGTTAATTGGCAATAAATTGCCCCAACCCCTCAAATGTTGAAGGGCCAGGTTGGACGGAGCTTTGAGCAACCTGGTCTAGTGGATGGTGTCCCTGCCCATGGTAGGGGCGTTGGAACTAGATGACCTTTAAGGTCCCTTCCAACCCAAACCATTCTATGATAATTCTATGATAAATTAAATTAATTTCCCTGAGTTGAGTCTGTTTTGCCTGTGACAGTAATTTGTGAGTGATCTCCCTGTCCTTACCTTGATCCATGAGCCTTTTGTTATATTTTCTCTCCCCTGTCCAGCTGAGGAGGGGGAGTGATAGAGCAGCTTGGTGGGCACCTGGTGGCCAGCCAAGGTCAACCCACCACAATGGGATGCAATCAAGCTTGGTGACTAGATGAGTAGAAGTGCACACTGAAGTATACAGTGAGCCAGATGATGCAGCCTAATTGAATACATCATTCCAAGAATGTTGAAAGCAATGCAGTTAAAACTTGCTAGTAAATGTTTCAATAAAACACAAAAATCATTAGTAGCTTTGAAAGGACTTTTGTTGCCTCAAATGTGTATATTCTTCTTGGATAAAATGGAATAGCGTAGGAGTTAGTAGCAGTTAAGAAAGGATCACAGTTAGGAGTAGAGACTAACAGCTGAGAATTTTAGAATATTCAAGGTAGTAAATAATGCTTACGAAATATAAGAGGGTATTAGCAATGCATGCCTCACTAATGAGAATCTTCTCAAAAGAATACAAATTAGTAGAACTTCAAGGACTGACAGTGGAAACATCCTCATATAAAGAAGGTTGTGAAGATAAGGGAAGGCCAGATGTGAAGTCACCAGTGATAAAAGGGAACATCTTGCCCCAGAAGGAACTGAAAAATTAGACAATTGCAGAAGCACAGTAACTTTGGGAAAGGTAATTCCTTCAGGGGAAGATTGCGACCACTCAATTGAGGGACGAAAGGACTACCCCTCCCCACACACGGTCCTTCTGAGCATGCACAATGAATTAAAGTCACAGTGTAGCTTTAAAACTAAGCAGAAAAGATAGAGACCAATGGAAGAAGAGGATGCTCAGTCAGGTCAATGATTATGTATTAGATAGGCGTGGTGTGTTAACTGTCATGTATAAATGTCAAAATGGCCTCCAGTAGACGTGCTTGATTTGTGGAAATATTCCACCTTACACTCTGTGCAGAATAAAACAATGTCTCCTCTCTAAACATACTTTGTCTGTTTCAGGAGTTATTTTAAATTACAGGTAACACTTTGATGAGGTATTACACAAAACTGAAAAAAAATTCAGCTGACTTATGTAATAAATGTGGCTATCTATAACTGTGTGCACAACTATTTTTGTTTATCTTAAATTCAGAAAAAAATGTTTAAAGCATTCATCCTACCCAGAACTGTATTGTAGGCCATCATCTCATCAGTGATCTCTCATCAGGCCATAATTTCAGTTTGTGTATATATTTCAGAAAAGGGCATAGCCTGTCTAAAGATTGTTAGAGAATTCCCAATACACTTTGAATAAATTATTTCAAATTAGCTGTATTCACTGCTAACTTTACAATCTTACTCTAAACATCTTTTTCCTAAGCTTTTCTAGCTTTAACTTTTGTCTATGGGATTTCATTACACTTTTTGTATGAAAAAAAGGCTGCAATAAATCTCTAGTCATGAAGGTAATGTGTAGGTCTTAAGCAAGTGAATTATGAAACTTCTGGGTAATGTCTGCAAGTATTCAGGTACAATTATTTGTTTAGAACATACTCCTGATGTTGTTGAAATCCTGCAACATAACCTGACAGTACTTAGCAAAGTTAAATGACTCTTGAAAGGGATTTACCTAACAATTCACTTGGTCATCTTCTTTCCCCATCTTCTGTTTTCCACCACAGTGGTAAACAGCTCTGGTTTTTTTATATCTTCTTCAGGTGCTCATAATCTTTTGGAACCTATCTCAACGGGTAGTATAAATACCTGTTTACCTATCAAGATTCTTTGTGTAGTCCTTTTAACAAGGACAGTAAAGAAAATGCATTTTTCAAGGCATATCCTCAACCTGGTATATAAAATGGCTTTACCTCCATCTGCTTCTTCAGGTTCTCTTTAAAGTACAGTGTTAGATTATATATTTTACCTGAATTGGTTTCTTACTAATTTTGTAGCTTCTAGAGATCTTTAAATATCAACTGGCTCTTTGGCAGTTCATTATGATATGAAATAATGTAATTCCAAATATATTTCAGATTATTTGGATACTTTATCTTCATTCTATTTTCATCTTAAAATATCACTGTGTTCAGTTGTAGGTTCATGTATTTTACCCAGAGCTCATAATCCATTTTCAAATAGCTTAGACATAGGGCGTATTAAGTTAATTACTGTAGGTAAAAATACAATACACAATCTTTATATTTCATTTGTATTAATGTCTGTAGTCTAGATGTACTGTATCTTTAGTATCATATCTGACAAGTTCTTTCATGTAGCAACTTAGCATATATAATGATACATCTCAGATGACCTATACCCTTTTAGATAACTGATTGCTGAAAATAAGTTAGTATTAACACTTATAAAACCAGAAGCTGAAAATATTGGAGGATCATAGAATCACAGAATCATTAAGGTTGGAAAAGACCTCTAGGATCATCAAGTCCAACCATCAACCCAACACTACCATGTCTCCTAAACCATGCCCTGAAGTGCCACGTCTACACATCTTTTAAATACCTCCAGGGATGGAGACTCAACCACCTCTCTGGGCAGCCTGTTCCAATGCCCGACCACTCTTTCAGTGAATAAATTTTTCCTAATATCCAATCTAAACCTTCCCTGATGCAGCTTGAGGCCATTTCCTCTCATCCTATCGCTAGTAACTTGGGAGAAGAGACCAACACCCACCTCACTACAACCTCCTTTCAGGTAGTTGTAGAGAGCGATAAAGTCTCCCCTCAGGCTCCTTTTCTCCAGGCTAAACCACCCCAGCTTACTCAACCTCTCCTCATAAGAACTGCTCTCCAGAGCCTTCACCAGCTTCGTTGTCCTTTTCTGGACACGCTCCAGCACCTCAGTGTCCTTGTACTGAGGGGCCCAAAACTGCACACAGTACTCGAGGTGCGGCCTCACCAGTGCCAAGTACAGGGGCACGATCACTTCCCTACTCCTGCTGGCCACACTATTCCTGATACAAGCCAGGATGCTGTTGGCCTTCTTGGCCACCTGGGCACACTGCTGGCTCATGTTCAGCCGACTGTCAGCCAGCATCCCCAGGTCCTTTTCTGCGGGCAGCTCTCCAGCCACTCCTCCCCAAGCCTGTAGCGTTGCATGTGGTTGTTGTGAAACAAGTGCAGGACCTAGCACTTGGCCTTGCTGAACCTCATACAGTTGGCCTCGGCCCATCAATCCAGCCTGTCCAGATCCCTCTGTAGAGCCTTCCTGCCCTCAAGCACATCAACACTCCTGCCCAACTTGGTGTTGTCTGCAAACTTACTAAGGGTGCACTCGATCCCCTCATCCAGATCACTGATAGATATTAAACAAGACTGGCCCCAAAACTGAGCCCTGGGGGACACTGCTTGTGACCATCTGCCAACTGGATTTAGCTCCATTCACCACAACTCTCTGGGCTCGGCCATCCAGCCAGTTTTTTACCCAGTAAGCGTATGCCTGTCTAAGCCATGAGCCGCCAGCTTCTCTAGGAGGATGCTGTGGGAGACACTATCAAAGGCTTTACTAATGTCCAGGTAGACAACATCCACAGCCTTTCCCTCATCCACTAGGCGGGTCACCTGGTCATAGAAGATCAGGTTGGTCATGCCTGATCCCCTGGTTGTCCTGCACGTCCCTGGTGAGTGCTCTCGTGGTTTAGCCCCAGTCAACAACCAAGCACCACACAGCCGATCACTCCCTCCCTCCTGGTGGGACAGGGGAGAGAATCGGAAGAGTAGAAGTGAGGCAACTCATGAGTTGAGATAAAAGCAGTTTAATAGATAAAGCAAAAGCTGCGCACAGAAGCAAAACAAAACAAGGAATTAATTCACCACTTCCCATCAGCTGGCAGGTGTTCAGCCATCTCCAGGAAAGCAGGGCTCCATCACGCATAACAGTTACTTGGGAAGACAAATGCCATCACTCTGACCATCCCCCCCCTTCCTTCTTCTTCCCCCAGCTTCATATACTGAGCATGATGTCACATGGTACGGAATATCCCTTTGGTCAGTTGGGGTCAGCGGTCCTGGCTGTGTCCCCTCCCAGCTTCTTGTGCACCCAGCAGAGCATGGGGAGCTGAAAAAGTCCTTGACCAATGTAAGCACTACTTAGCAACAACTAAAACACCTCTGCATTATCACCACTGTTTCCAGCACAAATCCAAAACATAGCCCCATACTAGCTACTACGAAGAAATGTAACTCTATCCCAGCTGAAACCAGGACAGTGCACTCAAGATGAACCACTCCATAATCTTCCCCGGTACCAAGGTCAGGCTGACAGGCCTGTAGTTCCCTGGCTCCTCCTTCTGGCCCTTCTTGTAGATGGGTGTTACATTGGCAAGCTCCCAGTCATCTGGGACCTCCCTTGTTAACCAGGACTGCTGATAAATGATGGAGAGTGGCTTGTCAAGCTTCTCCGCCAGCTCCCTCAGTACTCTTGGGTGGATCCCATCCAGCCCCATAGACTTGTGAGTGTCCAGGTAGCTCAGCAGGTCGTAAATTGCTTCCTCCTGGATTATGGGGGTTTATTGTGGTCTCCATCCCTGCCTTCCAGTTCAGGGGGCTGAATACCCTGGGGGTAAGTGGTCTGACTATTAAAGACTGAGGCAAAGAAGGCATTTAGTACCTCAGCCTTCTCATCCTCGGTGGCAATGTTCCCCTCCACGTCTGATAGAGGATGGAGACTCTCCTTGGTTCTTTTTTTGTTGTTATCATATTTGTAAAAACATTTTTTGTTATCCCTTACAACAGTGGCCAGGTTGAGTTCTAGCTGGGCTTTTGCCTTTGTAATTTTTTCTCTGCATGACTTAAGAAGATCCCCATACTCTTCTTGTGTTGCCTGCCCCTTCTTCCAAAACTGGTAAGCTCTCCTTGTTTTCCTGAGTGCCAGCAAAAGCTCTCTGTTCAGCCAGGCTGGTTGTCTTCCCTGCTGGTTTGTCTAGCAGCACATGGGGACAGCCTGCTCCCGCACCTGCAAGACTTCCTTCTTGAAGGATGGTTAAATGGATATGCAGAGAGCAAACTGTGCAATCAGGGATGCTTTTCTGAGAGGTGAACTCTGAGCTAAATACCTCCTTTCACACATATGGAACCCATATTAATGTCAAATGGCATCACTTCAAAATGAGAATTGTATTCATTAAATATAACTGTTAACTAGTATAGCCAAGAAGTCTCTTTAGTTCTTCATACCCTTACTGTGAGGTATATTGTTGTGGTTCTTTAACCTCATACTTGTGTAGATGGCAAAAATGGGAAAGGAATTCTTTAACTCTACTAAAAAATTAGTAATCTAGAAAGCTACTTGAATGTTCCATGAAAGCTGCTAATAATATGCAATAGGAATTTTTGGTTTTTTTAATTATTATTGAATGAGTCATGCTGACATATTGATATAAATACTAATTTGGTGTTGTGCTGACAAAATCATAGATAAAATTTGGATAAAGCACTTAACCACTTGTGTGCATAGGACTGCAAGCTGCAGCCCCTCACATCATTGCTTAGACCTGGTCCTCTATTTTTAGTCAATAATGAAAAGCTAACTGCTGTCTTGAACAGTGAATCATCTCATTAAGGTAGAATAGGAACTTTTTGGGGTCCCAGAAAGAGACCAGTGGTGCTGACTCTGCAATGAAGAATATCTAAAGATATTGTTACTGAAAAGCAGCAGTCCAGGTACAGACTGGCCCCAGACAGAAATTCAGTGGATCTGTATTCTGGTCCAGCAATAAAAATGATCCCAACTGGCTAATAATCTACATTAAGCAAAAGAAGGGTCTGGAAAACTGAACTATCATTGAAGAAGATAAAGGTTTGAAATAAACAGTTTTCCCAGCCTCTTTGACTTTAGAAATGTATTGTTTTTCCTAAAAACAGCCTGTCACTGAAACTGTAAAACCCTGTAAGAGGAAGTACAGGAGAGGGTAAGCTACACTTTGTTAATAAAGTGCCTAGTAGTCATCAGCTGCCTTAAAGGGTCCTATCCTATGTGGCTGGAAGGATGCTTGTTTATGAAGCCACTTCAAAGAGCACGAATCTGTTCTCCTGCCTGTCAAATAATTTGCATGCTTTCTAGCCTTCAGTATAGTCAGTCCTTAGTGGTTACTGAATATTTTAAAGGGGATTTTTCTCAAGATTTCTGAGTCTGGCTTCTGCAAGTATATTCATATTTCTATAGAGATCAGGGTTTCTTCACTTCTGAGATTGCACCTAGCCGCGGTGGGGCCGGCGCTCTGGGCATGCGTGCGCCGCTCCTCCGCCCGGGGCGGGGGGAATGCGACGCGCCTGTGCAGGAGCTGCGGCGCCTGGCGTCCGCTGGGCACATGCGCAGAACGGGGGGTGGTCAAGCTGTGTGGAAGGAGGTGGTTGGGTCGTAACTGGGAGGTTAACGTGTCGTGGCGGTGCTTGTTTCCTCCGTTGTGTTTCGGTGGCTGAGGCGGCCGGGCTCGGGCTCGGGCTCGGGCTCGGGCTCGGGCTCGGGCTCGCGCTCGCTGAGGGCCGGGACGATGATGGCGTACTTCGTGGAAAACTTCTGGGTAGGGAAGTGCCGCGGGCCGGTTCCTCCGTGTCACGGGTGGGACGGGCAGGGCGCAGTGCGGTGCAGTGCAGTGCAGTGCAGCGCAGTGCAGTGCAGCGCAGCCGGGATACTCTCCGCGGGAGCAGCCTTGACTCTTATGCCACCCTGGTGACTGGGCTTGGGCCTTGCCGTGGGGAGCGCGACGGAAGGATGGTGGCCGCCGTCCCCTCCGCGGCACTCTATGCCTCCTGCGGCGGCCTCCTGTGCCTGTCGCGGCTCGCCTCGCCTTTGCAGGGCCGGGCCGGGCCGGGCCGGGCCGTGGGGGAAGCGCACTGCCCCTGCCTCGCTCGGTGGTCTGTTAGGGAGAGACGATGGGGGAGAGGGTTTGCTGAGCCAAGGGATGTGCAGATACGAGCGGGAGACCTTTTGCTAGGGGGTCTTGCTCTCGCAGCCACTGCGGTGCGTAGATGGGGCTTCTACTACAGTCTGATCTCTTTTCGTTAAGCCTCCCATACAATGCGGTGGTTTGGGGGAATGGTACTAATTGTAACAACTTACAGTTGTATCATGCAAAAGCAAAACTGCATTTCAGAACTTCATGTTTTTGTACTGACAGCTCATTTCTGTCTGCATGATAGAAGGTACAACCTGAACAGCAGCCAGCTAGAGAAACAACAGACTCTCCCAGTTTGATTTAGAAATGTAATTTGTCAGTCATCTCTGTGCAGATATAAATATTTTTAATTGAGTAGTTATACATGGAGAAAGATTTAAAATCTGGATTTGGATTACTGAACCTTGCATGAAATGAAGCTTGTTTTAATTGTGACCGTAGCTGGTCTGAAACATTAAAGTGTTCTTGTAAGTTATTTCCATTATAGGTAGCTAGGTTTTGTCACTTTGATTATGTTCATACTGGTACAGTAGAATAAAAAGTATTTGTTATCATTGACTTACTTAAGTCTTAGTACTACTAGAGTGTTGTATAAGCTTTGACATAAGCTTGATTTTTAAACTGCCTGATGCAGGTGATACTCTTGTTAATTGTGAGTCTATTAAACTGTTTCGGGTCAACCAAAATAAGCCACTTCTAAGTCAGTCAGTATATATTTGTTAATTGTTTTAAAACAATTTAATTCAACTGTTGGAAGTTCTGTGTATAGCTGAAACTCGTCTCTGTAATGCTGTGCATAGTAAGTCTGGAAGTTCAGGGATATAAAAATGTGAGTTTAAATTGGTTTTCATTAATTCTTTTTATTTTATCTTTTTAATTGCTGGCATTACCTGTAGATTTTTGAGAATGGTTGTGAGGCAGATTCCTTTATTTTCAAGTTCTATCGTAACATGCAAGGGCTGGCTGTTAATTCTCTTAGCTTTGTGAAGAGGCTTGCTCTAATAAGCATGACATATTCTCATATGCATTTATGTGATATGAGTGATAATGAGACTTGTCACGCTTCCATCTGGAGTTCCATTCACATGTTTATGCAGTGCTACTCTTCTGCTTGGCATGCATTTAGATGCTCAGTTTTGAGAGAGCTGTTGCAATATTTGCTCAGTCTCCTCCGTGTGTGCATTTAGCATGAGTTGACAACTTTTCATCTTTTAGTTCAAAAAAATATTTTTAATTATCTAGATATAGATAAAAATATCTGTTCTTCATATGCATAGTGCTTCTCTGGAGCTGATCTTTAATTTATTGAAGCTGGAAGAAGAAAATTTAAATTGCTGGGTTGCTTTTGTGTTCAAACTCCTCAAAATTTTCAGAACTGAAGATATGTTGCCAGTGTAAACATCAGGTGAATACTTGTCATGGTTTAACCCCAGCCAGCAACTAAGCACCACACAGCTGCTTCCTCACTCCCCCCACCCCAGTGGGATGGATGAGAGAATCTGAAGGGAAAAAGTAAGAAAACTCATGGGTTGAGATAAAACCAGTTTAATAATTAAAATAAAATGATAATATTTAAAGGAAAACAACGAGAGAGAGAGAGAGAAGTGAAACCTAGGGAAAAAACAAGTGATACAACCGCTTACCACCTGCCAACCAATGCCCTGCCAGTTCCTGAGCCATAATCGCTGCTTCCCCAGGCCAACTCCCCCCAGTTAATATACTGGGCATGACATGATGTGATATAGAATATCCCTTTGGCCAGTTTGGATCAGCTGTCTTGGCTGTGCCCCCTCCCCTCCTGGCTTCTTGTGCCCCTGTCCTGGCTATGCTCCCTCCCAGCTTGTTGTGTACCCGGTAGAGCATGGGAAACTGGAAAAGTCCTTGACTAGTATAAGCACTACTTAACACACTGATGTTTTAGTTGTTGCTATCAACAGTATTTTCATCCTAAATCCAAAACACAGCACTATACCAGCTACTAGAAAGAAAATTAATTTTATCCCAGCTAAAACCATGACAATATCCACCCCTTATTCTATGCCATTTACATCATGCCCAGCTCCTACCCTTTCCAGTATATTCCAGTTAATCACTGCAACTTTCCCTATCTTTTCCTATCTCTGTGTGTGTGTGTATCTATATAAAATATATCTCATTCCCTTAGTTTATGAGCTATCCCTCTAAAATGTCCGTTTAGTTCATGACTTTGGGCTCCATCTGTCACAACAGTCTTTCAGGGCAGGCTTGATGGTGTGTGGTGGTGGATTGTTGCATGCTGAAGCCAGTTCTGGTTCCAACACTGCTGCACTTTGCTTGGTTTAATCAAAGTATATTCTTCATTAATATGGGAGATTCATACTGTAATACCATTGATATGGTATATAGCAACCATAGGAGTGATGACATACAGTATTATATAGCAATTAACCTCGTGCCATTCAGTTAATTGGATATTCTCACCCAAAATCAAATCCCTTTGAGGTGCATGTTGGACTTCCCCATCCTGAGGATGAAGATTACATCCACCAAGTGCACCCAGGTCCTTGAGCAAAAGCAATCCCACGAATGGGTTTGCCTTTGCCTGAGACAGGAAGAACCCAGACTGTTTTCCCCAGTATATTTTCTACATGCACTACAGGGACTCTATCCCCTTCCGCAGTACATAAGAGTTCTGACTGGGCAGGGCCAACTCGATTGGCAGATCCCCTAGTGCTGACTAACCAGGTGGCTTTTGCTAAATGTGTATCCCAGTGTTTGAATGTTCCACCCCCCATTGCTCTCAGTGCAGTCTTTAATAGTCCATTGTATATTTCGATTTTCCCAGAGGCTGGTACGTGACAGGGGATGTGATACACCCACTCAATGCCGTGCTCTCTGACCCATGTGTCTATGAGGTTGTTTTGGAAATGAGTCCCGTTGTCTGACTCAATTCTCTCTGGGGTGCATGTCACTATAAGATGTGTTTTATAAGGCCCAGGATAGTATTCCGGGCAGTGGCATGGGGCATGGGATATGTTTCCAGCCAGCCAGTTGTTGTTTCTACCATTGTAACCACATGGCGCTTGCCTTGGCGGGTCTGTGAGAGTGTGATATAGTCAATTTGCCAGGCCTCCCCATATTTATATTTCAGCCATCGTCCCCCATACCACAGAGGCTTTACCCGCTTCGCTTGCTTGATTGCAGCACATGTGTTACATTCATGGATAACCTGTGCAATAGTGTCCATGGTCAAGTCCACCCCTCGATCACGAGCCCACCTGTATGTTGCATCTCTCCCTTGATGGCCTGAGGTGTCATGGGCCCACCGAGCTAGTAATAGTTCACCCTTATGTTGCCAGTCCAGATCTACCTCAGCCACTTCAATCTTGGCAGCCTGGTCTACCTGCTGGTTGTTTTGATGTATGTCGGTGCCCTGACTTGTGGGTACGTGAACATCTACATGACGTACTTTCACAACCAGGTTCTCTACCTGGGCAGCAATATCTTGCCACAATGTGGCAGCCCAGATGGGTTTGCCTCTGTGCTGCCAGTTGTTCTGCTTCCACTGCTGTAACCACCCCCACAGGGCATTTGCCACCATCCAGGAGTCAGTATAAAGATAGAGCACTGGCCACTTTTCCCATTCAGCGATGTCTAAGGCCAGCTGGATGACCTTTACCTCTGCAAAATGTCTCGATTCACCTTCCCCTTCAGCAGTTTCTGCTACTTGTCGTGTAGGACTCCATACAGCAGCCTTCCATCTCCGGTGCTTTCCCACAAGGCGACAGGACCCGTCAGTGAACAGGGTATTATTGCTTCTCATCTTCTGGCAGTTTGTTATACAGTGGGGCTTCTTCAGCAAGTGTCACCTCCTCCTCTGGTGATATTCCAAAATCTTTACCTTCTGGCCAGTCCATAATCACTTCCAAGATTCCTGGGCGACTGGGGTTTCCTACTCGAGCCCGCTGGGTGATCAGCGCAACCCATTTACTCCACGTAGCATCAGTTGCATGATGTGTAGAGGGGACGTTTCCTTTGAACACCCAGCCCAGCACTGATAGTCAGGGTGCCAGGAGCAGCTGTGCTTCAGTACCAACCACTTCTGAAGCAGCTCGAACCCCTTCATATGCTGCCAATATCTCTTTTTCAGTTGGAGTATAAGCGGTCTTCAGACCCTCTGTATCCCTGACTCCAAAACCCTAGGGGTCGACCTCGGGTCTCCCCTGGCGCTTTCTGCCAGAGGCTCCAGGTAGGGCCATTCTCCCTGGCTGCAATGTAGAGCACATTCTTTACATCTTGTCCTGCCCGGACTGGCCCAAGGCCTACTGCATGAACTATCTCTGGTTTAATCTGTTCAAAGGCTTGTCGTTGAGAGGGTTTACGATCAGACTGTGATTTGGAATATGCATTCTCCAGAAACCCACAATGCCCAAGAAAGCTTGTGTTTCATTTTTACTAGTTGGTGGAGACATGGCTGCTATTTTGTTGATCACGTCCATTGGGATCAGATGATGTCTATCTTGCCATTTTATTCCCCAAAACTGGATCTTTTGTGCAGGTTCCTCAATTTCATGTAGCTCTTTCAGGGACTTGGTAACTGAAAATTACTGTTAGCTAGCTTTCAAAAATATAATGCCATAATATTAATCAGAGGAATATTTTCATGTATACAGGGTCCATTGAGTAATTGCCTAGGTGGAAGGTATGAAACACATGTTACTTATTTGAAACTGCAGCAAGCAGCAACAGTTGAAACAATATGACAGTGATGTTTATCAGAGCATCTAAAATCAGTTTAAATTTACCTGCAGTTAGGTGAATGAAAAGAAGTTGACAATAGAAATGGACAAACCATAATGACTAGTGTAGTCTGTCTTTGTTTGTAGGTTTTGGTTAATTATTTGGAACATAGTTCCAAATGCTGTACGTAGTTTCAGCAAATACTTTGTCTGTATGAGGGAGTTGTGCTCACCCCCCCCCCCCCAATGGATTTTTTACAGTTATTATTTGGCATATTGTTGTAACTGTGGAGCAACTCTGGAATTTTCTTGATACAGACAAAATTTTTGTACCAGAAGGACTTCTATGCCATTATGATTTATCTGTATTAGGATTCTTGCATGCATAATCTGTTGGCCAGACGTGTGGGTTTTTTTTCATTCTATCTGACAGAATAGTCTGGGTAGTACTTTTAAGTGTAAAACTAGCTGTTGTACAACTTCTCTGGAGCTGATCAAAACAAGAGGCAAAGGATATAAATTTTTCAATTCTCACCCCAAAAATTGAAGCAAGTGACTCTATTTTACAAATTAATTCTTTTCTAGGCTTTTCCTAGTTAGTGTTTATCTAACAAGAGGGGTGGTTGTTTTGGTTATATTTCACTGATATATCTTGTTTGCTGTAGGCAGTTGTAAGTTTTAACTAGGGTTTGGAAACTTAATTTGGAGATTATCCAATGTTCATTTTATGACAATTTGAAGTAAATTAGGGACCTAAACTTTTTACGGTTAAAAAGAAATCTTGTAGTTAAATTGGAGTACCGCTTCCAAATGTTGCAATTCGAATATTTATCTGCCTGCTTCCTGGAGAATAAGTTGTGGGCTTGGTAGGCTATTTTAAAAAGAGGATTAAGCGGGTTATGACTTAAACTATACCTTTGTTTATAAATTATTTTTCTCGGTCTGTTCCATTTCTTCAATGTAATGTGGTGATATGGTCATGTTTAAAGGGCTGAATAGGGGTGAATAATGATTGTGCATGCTTAACCACTGCTAATGCATGTTATAAAAGCATAGGTTGAAATTATGATAATTCACTTATTGTCAAATGTTTCTTTACTTGCTGAACTTGGGGCAGGTGGGTGGGTGTCAAACTTTGAACTTCTCTCATCAAGCTTCTGAAGTTTGACCAAAATCAAAATGTGTTTGAGAACTGCATGTGCCTTTTATAGTCTCATCTGCTCTGTTTTTTCACTGAAAACAGTATTTGCAGCTTTCGCCTTCTTGCTTCTCACATTAGCTCAACAAGTAGTATGTATCTGACCAGTCATGGGAACTTTAGAATCACCTTAATAGTTGAGAAACATTTGTTTACATTGAGTAAAAAGGGGGTGCTATAAGAGACTATTAGCTTTTTACACTAATAGATGTTAACGTTGAGCAGTTTTGGTCCAAAGTAGACAGAGCTTCCACTTATACAATTTTATTAGAAACATAAATGCTGCTACAGATTGCCCAAAAATTTCTGGCTATTTTACCAAACATAAGTTTTAAACTCAGAATAATCTTTTATATGCAACACAAACTTATTCTTAAAATTTTTCAAAGTCTATTAAGTAGTTTAGTAAAACAGGGTTCTTGTAATCTGTTTCCTGTTATGTACAAGTCATGGAAATGCTGAATTCTGAGTTCACAGTTGCTGCCAGGGTTACTTTCATTTCCATGAGAAAATCACTGCAGGTATTTCTTGATGAAGGGATATGGAAGGACTGTCTGCCCTCTTTTTCCATTACTCAATTTATTTTGTATACAAAGTTGACTCATTGTAGGCTTATTTAAGTGAAGTGTTTACTTGTATTTGAAGTCTTGTCTGCTCTTATGGCTTGCTGTCAGGACACATCTATACTATATCCAAAGAAGAGCTCTTTTATGGCAGTGTAAAATGGGAAACTTCAACAAGAACGCTAGCTTCTGAAGAGAGTTTTGTTAGCTCTAGGGGAAAAAGGAGAAAGCTGCTAATGAACTTCAAAGTAATTAAATGGAGCCTACATAGAGAGGGGACTGCTTACATTTTGCATTCTCATACACAGTTTTACAGTTGTTTTCTGTTGAGTAATTATGGGATCTTCCTCAACAGATGGTGTTTTAGCCCTGAAATGACATTCTGAATGGTCTTTCAAACTGATGTGGAAGTCTGTTGCATATAACCTGATATAAATGATAAAAGAGATTCCTCTTTCTCCAAGATCCGGCTTCTAGAAGAATCTGCATCTGACTTCACTGTCTGTCTGTCATAGCAGTGGATGGTAATTGCTTCTGAATGGGAGTGGAAGGTCTCATCTCCAATATCTGCTGTGTTCATTGTTACGAAAATTTCACAACTGGCCTGTGCAGACTGAGGAGAGAGGCTAGGAAGCAAAGTATAGAATTACAAGAGTAATTCTTTATTCATGCACATGAGGTACCCCATTCAAATTGGGGCACCCTGCATGCAGTTTTACACATGGTTCTTATACCTTTCAAGCTATTCAGGTACAACATGATTTGACCAATCACTACTTAACACACACATACTACTGTTTTGCAAAGCAACTATAATTCTGTGGCGGCATCATACACCTGCTTCTTTCCTGATCTAGATGTCCCTGGTGTCGGTCTTGATACAGTTATTTGTCTATGATTCTATGATAAGGGGAGAGTTTCACAGAGGTGTCAGAGGGCTTGGATGCTGGCATGATCTGGGTAGTCCAGGAGTACCCTTTTATCTTCAGGGTGGGGGCTGTCGTCCTCCTCCTTGCAATGAGCTGGGGTCCTTTAGTCATGCTTACTTAACCATGACTGTGCAGTATACAATGTAAACTATATAGATCTTAAGAAAGTTCGTACAATTTCGTACTTTAAAGACTAATTGATACAATGGTTAGGGAATGAGATTTTTTCCTAATGTTACAAGATACAAAGATGATCAGGGGACTGGAGCATCTTTCTTATGAGGAAATGCTGAAAGACCTGGGTTTGTTCAGCCTGGAGAAGAGAAGACTGATGGGGGATCTCATCAATACTTATAAATATCTAAAGGGTGGGTGTCAAGAGGATGGGGCCAGATTCTTTTCAGTGGTGCCCAACGACAGGACAAGGGGTGATGGGCAGAAATTGGAACACAGGAAGTTCCACCTAAATATGAGGAAAAGCTTCTTTCCTGTGAGGGTGCCAGAGCAGTGGAACAGGCTGCCCAGAGAGGTTGTAGAGTCTCCTTCTTTGGAAATATTCAAAACCCACCTGGACGCAGCCCTGTGCACCCTGCTGTAGGTGTACCTGCTTAAGCAGGGGGGTTGGACAAGATGATCTCCATAGGTCCCTTCCAACCCCTGCCATTCTGTGATTTATTTTTAAGTAGGCTGGTACTGGGCTTTTTGTGATCCCAGCTATCCTGTTAAGGATAAGGAGCAGGTAAAAACATGTAATGAAGAAAAATTGGCTAGACATACAATTTCCATGTATAGAATTTTATACAGTGTCTATGGGGAGGTGTAGTGTTGAAGAAAAAAAACCAAAACGCAAACAGTGTTGATGGCTGATGTGCATGTAGATGATACATACTTGTTTTTTGTAAATTGAACTACCTTTTTTCCTCTTAGCTGCAGCATATATCTCTCTTTATCCTAAATAGAGGGCCTTAACTCTGCTGCTCAGTGTATGAATTGTTTGAGCTACTCTTCATGAAAATAACTACTAAATGAAGTAGTTGTGGATAGGCCATGTAGTTTTTCCTAAGCAGAAAAACATATGCTCTCTGCGCTGAGATACCATGCTTTGACATAGTACACATGTCTCCAAATATGAGCAGAAGATAATGTAATTTATAGACTTGTCATCAGGTTAATCATCAGTACTCTTGATCATGTAACTTGTAAATAATTGAACAGTTTTGAAATCTAGATGTGTTTGCTCATAGGTGGAGCTTGATATTGGTAAGGTAGGCTGCGCTTGGCATTATATTTGCAAGTGAAAACGTCTTTTAGCTGTGCCAAACTTAAGCCACATAGGCCCTCAAATCTGTGAGTCTGCTTTGGACTTGCTGCTTTGTTTAAACCTTAATATATTTTTCACAGAGCCTCTTAGCCTCTGATAACTATTGATAATGTCTAAAAGGTGTGGCTTTCAGGGGACTTTCTTTCTTTCTTTGTTTTCTCTCTTGTGCTTTCTGCTATTCAATGTGAAGTCAAGAACCAAGAATAGGACTGATTTGAAAACATTTAAGTGGAAAAACTAGTTTGTTTGCAGTAATCTTCAGTTACAGTGAGGGAATAAGATGGTGATGGGAATTGTTTTTTCTGGGTCATTCCATTTTGTAAAGGTTTGCAAAGTTATATTTCTGATTATCAGCCCTCAGGAAGGCTGAAGCCAGAGGCTGGGTCATGGCTATGCTACCCTTCCTGTATTTCTACACTGGCAGGAAATGTATGGAGCTCCAGTATAAAAAAAGATTAAAAGCTACCCCATTATGAAAAGTAGCTTTTAAAAGTTCAGAAGCAATCTGTGTTCAGCATATTTTGATCAATGTGTAGGTTTAGGTAGAAGAAATACCTTAAAGTAAGGGAAAGAACATTTTATAAAGGATGACTTTACTAGTTTTTCTGAATGAAATGCTTAACACTTATTTGTAGAAGTTTATCTTCGACACTGTCTCCCAGAACATCCTCATGGACAAGCTGTAGGAAGTGTGGGTTAGATGAGTGGATAGTGAGATGGATAGAGAACTGGCTGAACAACTGAGCTCAGAGGGTTGTGATCAACGGGGCAGAGTCTGGTTGGAGGCCTGTAACTAGTGGTGTTCCCCAGGGGTCTGTACTGGGTCCAGTCCTGTTCAATGTATTCTTCAGTGATCTGGATGAAGGGACAGAGTGTAACCTCAGCAAGTTCACTGATATCACCAATCTGGGAGGAGTGGCTGATACACCAGAAGGCTGTGCTGCCATCCAACGAGACCTGGACAGGCTGGAGAGCTGGGCCAAAGGGAACCTGATGAAATTCAACAAGAGCAAGTGTAGGGTCCTGCACCTGGGGAGGAACAACCCCATGCACCAGTACAGGCTGGGGGTTGACCTGCTGGAAAGCAGCTCTGCTGAGAAGGACCTGGGAGCGCTGGTGGACAGCAGGTTGACCATGAGCCAGCACTGTGCCCTTGGGACCAAGGCCAATGGTATCCTGGGCTGCATTAAAAGGAGTGTGACCAGCAGGTGGAGGGAGGTTATCCTCCCCCTCTACTCCACCCTTTGGAGTACTCCACCACATCTGGAGTACTGTGTTCAGTTTTGGGCCCCCCAGTTCAAGAAGGACAGGGAACTGCTTGAGCAAGTCCAGTGGAGAGCTACCGAGATGATCAAGGGACTGGAGCACCTCCCTTATGAGGAAAGGCTGAGAGACCTGGGTTTGTTCAGCCTGGAGAAGAGAAGACTGATGGGGGATCTCATCAATACTTATAAATATCTGAAGTGTGGGTGTCAGGAGGATGGGGCCAGACTCTTTTCAGTGGTGCCCAATGACAGGACAAGGGGCAATGGGCACAAGCTGGAACACAGGAAGTTCCGCCAGAATATGAGGAAAAACTTCTTTCCTGTGAGGGTGCCAGAGCAGTGAAACAGGCTGCCCAGAGAGGTTGTGGAGTCTCTTTCCATGGAAACATTCAAACCCCACCTGGACACAGTCCTGTGCCCCCTGCTCTAGGTATGCCTGCTTAAGCAGGGGTTTGGACAATATGATCTCCATAGGTCCCTTCCAACCCCTATCATTCTGTGATTCTGTGATCTCCAAATTTGGGTGCAGTAACAACTTTGGAGTACGTAAATAAAAGGGGGTTTTTTGTATCGGAATTTAAAATATCAGTAAGATCTTAATTACAGTGTTATTCTGGTGGTTTTGTAATGCAGCAGCATTCAGGGTTTATACTTGAGTAAATACAAAAAGTTAATAGGGTAATTGTTAGTACACCAGTAGTCAAATTTATTCTGAGCTTCCAAGTGGTTAAATAGGAGTGAAAGGGGGGTGAAATTGTTTAGGTTTTGCATTTGCAGTTATCTTATTTTTAATAAAGGTGGCTCTGCCTTTCTCAAACCTAATTTGCTAGTTATTAGTTCTTAATTGCATTCCCCATGTATAAAGTGTTTAAAAACATGTTTGTATAGCATCATATTTGTTATCATTAACTACTCCAAACAGTTTATTGAACTGTTGTGATTAGACTGGTACTTGGAATAGTAAGACTATGTTTAAAAAAAAAAAAATTACATTTCCTACTAGTTGGTGTTTTCTCCTTTTATTTTTCAAACATATAAAAGCCTTGCTCTGTAGATAGGGCTTTTAAAGTTTGCTGTATTTTGGTGTATTCAGTTTAATTCTGCTTGTACTTTTTACAGACCTTTCTGTAATTGCACTTATGCTAAACTGATCTGCATTTTAATGAAATTTTTCAGGTTACAATTTACTGCAATCTTAGGAACAATAATTTTATAGGTGTCTGTTTGTTTTTTGTTTTCCCCAGTGCTTGGAAGAAGTAAAGCAAATAATTCTAGTGCAGTTAACACTTCACACAGTGGGCCTATTGCTGTGGCGGCTGTGAGGTTCTTCCATCCACCTGTGGCTGCTTCCTCTTAAGCTGGCAGATCCCTGCCTGCTGCCTCCTACTTGCTCCCATCTGTTTTGCTGAGCAATGCAGCTGTTGGTGTCCTCATAGTGATCTGGATCACTGATCTTTATTTTTATTTGCTAGCTTTATTTTTCAGCTGTATAATTTCTGTGATCAGGTATTCCTTATGGCTGCACAAACAATTTTTTCCAGAACAAAAAGGACAGAAATGATTGGAGTGGTGTCTGACCAAATCATCAGTCATCTTTCACTGGAGATGTAGAGCTGCCATCGTGAAAAGTCCAGGATTCTGCTTCCCATCCTTCTTTCATAGATTCGTAGAATCGTTAAGGTTGGAAAAGACCCTTAAGATCATCGAGTCCAACTGCTAACCTATCACTGCTGAGTCTACCACTAAACCATATCCTCAAGCACCACATCTACCCTTCTTTTAAATACCTCCAGGGATGGAGACTCCACCTGGGCAGCCTGTTCCAATGTTTGACAACCCTTTCGGTGAAGTAGTTTTTCCTAATATCCAACCTAAACTTCCCCTGGCACAGCTTGAGGCTATTTCCTCTCCTCCTGTTGCTTGTTACTAGGGAGAAGAGACCGACCCCCGCCTTGCTACAACCTCCTTTCAGGTAGTTGTAGAGAGCGATAAGGTCTGCCCTCAGCCTCCTCTTCTCCAGACTAAACAACCCCAATTCCCTCAGCTGTTCCTCATAAGACTTGTTCTCTAGACCCTTCACCAACTTTGTTGCCCTTCTCTGGACACGCTCCCTTCCAACATGAACATACATGTGATTTTCCTGAGGGCGTGCTTCTGTGTCTTTAGTAGCAGCAGCGTTATGGATCTGAAGCTTTTGGAAGGCAGGAGGGGAACGCATAGTTTGACAGGATAATTCTTATAGTAGCAGTGTTGTTATGCCGTGCCTTGCCTCGCCTTCCTTTCATTTATTGTTGCTTTCTCCTGTTCTGGGGAAGTTCACCATGGTGCCAGAGGTGATAAGCTGGCTGAGTTTATTAATCAATTTTTAGGGCAGTGTCTCAGTTTTAATGGTGAAATATGCCTTATTGAATGGAAAATGTTTTAAGTTTTAAAACTAAACTTAAGAATAAACAAAGGGAAGTTACCTGTGAGAAGTTGTTAGTGACTTTTACCAATTTTACAAAAAACAGAAATATCTATGAAGTATGAAGAACTGGGGAGGTGGGATATCCAGTGATCCCAAAGAGTGAATTTTAGTTCATGGGAAATAATGAAAGATATGAGGGAATTCAGTATTAAGTATGTGTTTAATAAGATGGGAAGTGAAAGAATACAAGACCTGTAGAAATCTAGAAAATAAATGGCTTTAAATATAGCCTAGAAATATGTAATAGAAGAGTTGTCATTCGAAGGGTAGTAGTGGCTGCTGAGGTGATTTTAGTTTATTTTCCATATAAGGGATTGAAGGGAGCTAACAGCAATTGGTAAAAAGCTGAAGCATTAGAAATAATTTACTTCATGAAACTTGATTGGTTATTAAAATGCATAGGTTCTATACTTTGTTCTGTAATTGTTTTAGCATGTTGTGTTTCATAGTTCTGCTTTCTTTTTATTATTAATCTTTAGGGGGAAAGGAACAATGGCTTTGATGTCCTCTATCACAACATGAAACATGGACATCTGTCAACAAAAGACTTAGCAGACTTTATAAGAGAAAGGTAAGTATTCATCCTTGCTAATCCTGGCTCTTTAATATACTGTTTGTGGGTTTTATTTAAGTTTATCATTGTGTTACAGTAACATGCAAAATATATAAAAATCAACAAGCATTTAAAAATCTCATATCCTACAAGAACATTTAGGTTTATTCCATTTGCTTAGAACTGAATAGTGACTCTTAAGCATCAGTTAATAACAAGCTTCTAATTTTTAGGTTTGAATTAAAAACCAAGAAATTAAAAAGCTAGAAACGTCACATTAGGTGTCCAGCAGTTTACTTAAATTAATTCCAATTTTTTGTCATGTTTGGAAGAAATGCAATAATTTAAGTAGTAAAAATTATCAGTCTTTCAAAGTTATTGACCACACATGTAGAATTAGGGTATTAGCAGCTTCTAGTATGACCTTAAAAAATTATACTTTTAGTTTAAGATGTTGAGAAACTAGGTTGGTTAAAGAAAAGGGAGTGATATGTATGAACAAGAAAATAATACGCAGAAAATAACCCAGGATGTTCTTTATGGGATGTAAGGGACAGAACTGAAATCTGCAAATGTGACAACTTCCTAAACAGATGTTCTTTTATAAAGACAACTGCAGCTGCTACTTTGAACATGAGAATTTCCATTCTGGATGAAATTAATGATATGTCTGCTTCAGAATTCTGTCTTACTTAGTTACTAACACCAGATGAGACATGGAAAAAAACTTGCAAGAGGCTTATTGAGGACCTGTTTCAGTGAAGGTTTCTTGCAGTAAAAGCTATCAAAAAAAAAAACCAGCGGTGTTTTTTGGGGGATTTTTTTTTAAAAATTTTTTTTCTTTTTTTTTCCTGGATTATTTTAATCAAAATTTCAGTTTTGGCCTGAAATAGACCTCAACAAAAATTTTTTAAAAATTTTCCACAAAATGAAAATTTCAGTGTCATGGATCTGGCAGGTACTCGGTGACAGTGGCATTTGCATAGTTTCAAAGTGAGCTGGAGAAAAGGACAAAAATCTTTCCACTAAGTGAAACAGGTGAATTCCAGAGCCCGTATGTTACGGGCAGTGTCCTGTTGGAAGGACTGCACAAACCAAGGAATACTGTGTTTCAAGAATCCCTGATTCTAGAAAACATATTATGAAGCCAGACAGGGTTCTGGTGAAATCCTGCTTTGGGTTTAGTGTAGGGATATCATGCTGTTGATGTTTAGTATGAAATGTTTAGGGCTTCACAAGCTGCTAAAAAAAATATTTTTATTTATTTTATTTCAAAATTGCTTAACTGCTTTTAATATTGACTGTTATAAAAGTTTGCCTTGTATTATCTTTGTGAGTGCCTGGATCTTTCATTTGAAATCTGCTTTAATTCTTGGAATCAGTCATTTTTTTTATAGTAGTAAGTCATAGACCTAAGCTGTACATCACCTGGACACATTTAATTTTATTAGTTTAACATCTGTTGTGTTTTGATTTATCTCCTCCATATTTAAATGAGAAGCTCTCTCGCTACTCTGCTTATCTCCTTTATGTTGTATTCTTTGGGCATGCTCCATTTTATTCATACTGATCCTAAGGTGAAAGGTCTCACATAAATGGGTAAAAATGACTTGTTGCTATATCTGTCTTGGATTCTTTGCTTTATTATGGTGACATAAGTAAAATTTGACAGTTTATTATATACAAAATTACCAGTAAAAAGAATGTGGTTTTCTAGTTTATTTTTCACTCTGCCAGCTTCTTTAAATTAAATTTTAAATGAGATGTGCCTTTACAATCAATAAATAAAATATTTGGACCTTCCTCCACATATTAAAAGCGTTTTAGTTGAAATTTCTGCTAATTGATTCTAGTGATTTGGCAAGGAAGAGGCAATATTTTTTTCCAAGTAAACAAGTTTAAATAACATTTAAGACTAAGGACTGAGAATCCACATGGGCACTTTATCCTCAGTGAGAGATCAAGAAATATAGTTTCTCTTGAATAGATCAGGGCATGCCACAGATGTGCAGCCATCTTACCTATAGCATTTTTGGTAAAATGTATGAAAAAAAATCAGTTCTAGTTAACACACTGAGATTCACTAGAATCTTAGCACTACATTTTAATTTACTTGACAGGGCTTCAGTATACTTCCTTAAGAATAATTTGCCCTGGGATTGGAAAATGTCAGTCATGCAGACCAGCAGCAGTTCAGTCCCTTCCAGTGATCTTCTCCTTGTCAGATATTAAACCTGATATCCTGTGTGTTCCACTGTGTTTTCTTCAGCTCTGCTTTATTGTTCCATCTTGGTATGCCAGGCTGCCATTAAAAAAAAAAAATTGAATGCCAAATAGATGCTTCTTTTTCAAGTCAGGGGTGCATCACTGATCAATCTCAGTCTAAGCCAGTGGTAGTTTGTGGAAAATAGTTTGTAGTTTCAAAGAAATAGATGGACTTCAAAATTTTGGTGTCCTCACTTTAGTAAAAATCACAGAATGGTAGGGTTTGGAAGGGACCTCTAGAGATAATCCACCCCCCTTTCACTCCTATTTAACCACTTGGAAGCTCAGAATAAATTTGACTACTGGTGTACTAACAATTACCCTATTAACTTTTTGTATTTACTCAAGTATAAACCCTGAATGCTGCTGCATTACAAAACCACCAGAATAACACTGTAATTAAGATCTTACTGATATTTTAAATTCCGATACAAAAAAAACCCTTTTATTTACGTACTCCAAAGTTGTTACTGCACCCAAATTTGGAGATCACAGAATCACAGAATGATAGGGGTTGGAAGGGACCTATGGAGATCATATTGTCCAAACCCCTGCTTAAGCAGGCATACCTAGAGCAGGGGGCACAGGACTGTGTCCAGGTGGGGTTTGAATGTTTCCATGGAAAGAGACTCCACAACCTCTCTGGGCAGCCTGTTCCACTGCTCTGGCACCCTCACAGGAAAGAAGTTTTTCCTCATATTCTGGCGGAACTTCCTGTGTTCCAGCTTGTGCCCATTGCCCCTTGTCCTGTCATTGGGCACCACTGAAAAGAGTCTGGCCCCATCCTCCTGACACCCACACTTCAGATATTTATAAGTATTGATGAGATCCCCCATCAGTCTTCTCTTCTCCAGGCTGAACAAACCCAGGTCTCTCAGCCTTTCCTCATAAGGGAGGTGCTCCAGTCCCTTGATCATCTCGGTAGCTCTCCACTGGACTTGCTCAAGCAGTTCCCTGTCCTTCTTGAACTGGGGGGCCCAAAACTGAACACAGTACTCCAGATGTGGTGGAGTACTCCAAAGGGTGGAGTAGAGGGGGAGGATAACCTCCCTCCACCTGCTGGCCACACTCCTTTTAATGCAGCCCAGGATACCATTGGCCTTGGTCCCAAGGGCACAGTGCTGGCTCATGGTCAACCTGCTGTCCACCAGCGCTCCCAGGTCCTTCTCAGCAGAGCTGCTTTCCAGCAGGTCAACCCCCAGCCTGTACTGGTGCATGGGGTTGTTCCTCCCCAGGTGCAGGACCCTACACTTGCTCTTGTTGAATTTCATCAGGTTCCCTTTGGCCCAGCTCTCCAGCCTGTCCAGGTCTCGTTGGATGGCAGCACAGCCTTCTGGTGTATCAGCCACTCCTCCCAGATTGGTGATATCAGTGAACTTGCTGAGGTTACACTCTGTCCCTTCATCCAGATCACTGAAGAATACATTGAACAGGACTGGACCCAGTACAGACCCCTGGGGAACACCACTAGTTACAGGCCTCCAACCAGACTCTGCCCCGTTGATCACAACCCTCTGAGCTCAGTTGTTCAGCCAGTTCTCAAAAACGTTTGAGTGTCTATATCTAGGCAGTGAAGCCCTTCCTCTGCCATTGTGAGGTTAGTGCAGTATGTCAATCTTTTTCCCAAGAAATAAATATGGTTCAGTAGCACACTTTTATTCACGTGGGTTAAATTCTTGATCTCAAAAGAAATTGTATTGGGCAGTAATTCAACAGTATTTTACAACAATCTGTTTGTGTTGACCATATTCTGAAAACAGAATCTTTGTTGTTTGTGAAGCAGTTAAGTGATCTTGCACGCAGTTATCTGTTCCCTTTCTGCCTCCATAGTATAGTCTGAATATTATTTTGCAGTACTCTTTTCTGCTAGAAATATGTAAGTGGATGAGTAAGACTTGTTAGGGGCCTCCTAGATCTAGTGTTTTTTTGCCCTACTTACACCTGGTTTTCTGAGCTGTTCCGTATGAAGATTAAACTTACATATATTTGCAATTTCTTGACGTCTGCCCTTCCATTTCTTCTGGCCAGTTTTATTCACATGGGGAGATATGAGAGAGTGAAAACTGAAAATTGCTGCATAGGTAGGGGAGACACATCTGCGTTGGTGATAATACTTACAAAAAGTTAGAGTACTTTACTGTCAAACAGTATATACAGATGTGCTGGTTTTGGCTGAGAAGGGGTTAATTCTCCTCACTGTGGGGGTCGACTGCCTTTCCAGCTTCCCATGCTCTGCCGCGTGGCGGGGGGGGGGGGGGGCTGGGAGGGGCAGGGCC